>NC_047015.1:18533853-19133853 GCF_902652985.1 Pecten maximus
TGTGGTGGTGACAGTGGAATTCCTGTGGACCTAGCTGTGGTGGTGACAGTGGAATTCCTGTAGACCTAGCTGTGGTGGTGACAGTGGAATTCCTGTGGACCTAGCTGTGGTGGTGACAGTGGAATTCCTGTGGACCTAGCTGTGGTGGTGACAGTGGAATTCCTGTGGACCTAGCTGTGGTGGTGACAGTGGAATTCCTGTGGACCTAGCTGTGGTGGTGACAGTGGAATTCCTGTAGACCTAGCTGTGGTGATGACAGTGGAATTCCTGTAGGCCTAGCTGTGGTGGTGACAGTGGAATTCCTGTGGACCTAGCTGTGGTGGTGACAGAGGAATTCCTGTGGACCTAGCTGTGTTAATGACAGTGGAATTCCTGTGGACCTAGCTGTGGTGGTGACAGTGGAATTTCTGTGGACCTAGCTGTGGTGGTGACAGTGGAATTCCTGTAGACCTAGCTGTAGTGGTGACAGTGGTATTCCTGTGGACCTAGCTGTAGTGGTGACAGTGGTATTCCTGTGGACCTAGCTGTGGTGGTGACAGAGGAATTCCTGTGGACCTAGCTGTGGTGGTGACAGTGGAATTCCTGTGGACCTAGCTGTGGTGGTGACAGAGGAATTCCTTCGGACCTAGCTGTGGTGGTGACAGAAGAATTCCTGTGGACCTAGCTGTGGTGGTGACAGTGGAATTCCTGTGGACCTCGCTGTGGTGGTGACAGTGGAATTCCTGTGGACCTAGCTGTGTTAATGACAGTGGAATTCCTTAAGGTCTTTAAGGATTTGTGTGAGACTGGCGGTGAAGTTGACGGAGGGATTTGTGTGCGTCTGGCGGTAACGTTGACGGAGGGATTTGTGTGAGTCAGGCGGTGAAGTTGACGGAGGGATTTGTGTGAGACTGGCGGTGAAGTTGACGGAGGGATTTGTGTGAGACTGGCGGTGAAGTTGACGGAGGGATTTGTGTGCGTCTGGCGGTAACGTTGACGGAGGGATTTGTGTGAGTCAGGCGGTGAAGTTGACGGATATATTTTTGTGAGCCTGGTCAAGGTTGGAGTTTTGTTGGTCCGACTGTGATAGAAACGTTTATGAGTCTTACTGCCGTTGAGACGGAGGGATATTTTGCCTTACTTTAATTGATGACGACGGGGGGATTTTATTATTTAACCTTGACAATGACGGAGGGATTTCATGATTTAACCTTGACGATGACGGAGGGATTTCATGATTTAACCTTGACGATGACGGAGGGATTTCATGATTTAACCTTGACGATGAAGGAGGGATTTCATGATTTAACCTTGACGATGACGGAGGGATTTCATGATTTAACATTGACGATGACGGAGGGCTTTCTATGAGCCTTGTTGTCGTTACGACGGAGAGATTTCAGGACCTATCTTCGGTTGTGACGGAAGGATTCCCATGGCATGACTCTGATGATAACGGAGGGATTTCTATGATCCTGTCTGCCGTGTTGACGTAGGTGTTTTGTGCCACGACTCTTAAGTGTAGAGAAAATCACAGACGAATCCATACGGCATCAAATACAGTTAAATGTATAGTTATCTTGATAAAAGTGTACTTGAAGTGTTTGAGAAGGAGAAGACCGCAGTATTAAGCGACTTTCTGATTAAACCTAGAGTAGTTTCCCTTTAGCTATTGTGATAACGTCAATCTACATTCTTGGTTAAGATCTCAATCTGATGAGGAATTCTTCCTGTGTGCCAAGTTGAGGCAGAAACAGAGGAATTCCCTTTTCCTAGCTGTGGTGGTGACAGGAATTCCTGTGGACTACCTGTGGTGGTACCTAGAGTCTAAACGTTGTGTACTGCTAGTCTACCTGTAGTCTAAATGTAGTGTACTACTAGTCTACCTTTAGTCTAAATGTAGTGTACTACTAGTCTACCTGTAGTCTAAATGTAGTGTACTACTAGTCTACCTTTAGTCTAAATGTAGTGTACTACTAGCAAACCTGTAGGCTAAATGTAGTGTACTACTAGTCTACCTGTAGTCTAAATGTAGTGTACTACTAGCAAACCTGTAGGCTAAATGTAGTGTACTACTAGCAAACCTGTAGGCTAAATGTAGTGTACTACTAGTCTACCTGTAGCCTAACTATAGTGTACTACTAGTCTACCAGTAGTGTAAATGTAGTATACTACTTGTTCACCTGTTGTGTACTACTAGTCTACCTGTAGTGTACCTATAATGTACTACTAGTCTACCTGTAGTGTACCTTTAATGTACTACTAGTCTACCTCTATTGTACTACTAGTCTACCTGTAGTTTACTACTAGTCTACATGTAGTGTACTACTAGTCTACCTGTATAGTACTACTAGTCTACCTGTAGTGTACTACACTAGTCTACCTGTATTGTAATACTAGTCTACATGTAGTGTACTACTAGTCTACCTATAGTGTACTACTAGTCTACCTGTAGTGTACTACTAGTCTACATGTAGTGTACTACTAGTCTACCTGCAGTGTACTACTAGTCTACCTGTAGTGTACTACTAGTCTACATGTAGTGTACTACTAGTCTACCTGTAGTGTACTACTAGTCTACCTGTAGTGTACTATACTAATCTACCTGTAGTGTACTATACTAGTCTACCTGTAGTGTACTATACTAGTCTACATGTAGTGTACTACTAGTCTACCTGTATAGTACTACTAGTCTACCTGTATTGTACTACTAGTCTACCTGTAGTGTTCTATACTAGTCTACCTGTATTGTACTACTAGTCTACCTGTAGTGTACTATACTAGTCTACCTGTATTGTACTACTAGTCTACATGTAGTGTACTACTAGTCTACCTGTAGTGTACTATACTAGTCTACCTGTAGTGTACTATACTAGTCTACCTGTATTGTACTACTAGTCTACCTGTATTGTACTACTAGTCTACCTGTAGTGTACTATACTAGTCTACCTGTATTGTACTACTAGTCTACATGTAGTGTACTACTGGTCTACCTGTAGTGTACTACTAGTCTACCTGTAGTGTACTATACTAATCTACCTGTAGTGTACTATACTAGTCTACGTGAATTGTATTACTAGTTTACCTGTAGTCTACCTGTAGTGTACTACAAATCTACATGTAGTGTACTACTAGTCTATCTATAGTGTACTATACTAGTCTACATGTAGTGTACTATACTAGTCTACCTATAGTGTAATATACTAGTCTACCTGTAGTGTACTATACTAGTCTACATGTAGTGTACTACTAGTCTACCTGTAGTGTACTATACTAGTCTACCTGTAGTGTACTATACTAGTCTACCTGTAGTGTACTATACTAGTCTACCTGTAGTGTACTATACTAGTCTACCTGTATTGTACTACTAGTCTACCTGTAGTGTACTACAAGTCCACATGTAGTGTACTACTAGTCTACCTTTAGTGTACTTCTAGTCTTCATGTAGTGTACTATACTAGTCTACCTGTAGTGTACTACAAGTCTACATGTAGTGTACTATACTAGTCTACCTGTAGTGTACTATACTAGTCTACCTGTATTGTACTACTAGTCTACATGTAGTGTACTACTAGTCTACCTTTAGTGTACTTCTAGTCTTCCTGTAGTGTACTAGACTAGTCTACCTGTAGTGTACTACAAGTCTACATGTAGTGTACTATACTAGTCTACCTGTAGTGTACTATACTAGTCTACCTGTATTGTACTACTAGTCTATATGTAGTGTACTACTAGTCTACCTTTAGTGTACTTCTAATCTTCCTGTAGTGTACTATACTAGTCTACCTGTAGTGTACTATACTAGTCTACCTGTAGTGTACTACTAGACTACCTGTAGTGTACTACTAGTCTACCCGTAGTGTACTATACTAGTCTACCCGTAGTGTACTACTAGTCTACCTGTAGTGTACTACAAGTTTACATGTAGTGTACTACTAGTCTACATGTAGTGTACTACTAGTCTACCTGTAGTGTACTACTAGTCTACCTGTAGTGTACTATACTAGTCTACCTGTAGTGTACTACTAGTCTACATTTTTATATTTGTACCTGTATTGTACAACTAGTCTACCTGTAGTGTACTATACTAGTCTACCTGTATTGTACTACTAGTCTACATGTAGTGTACTACTAGTCTACCTTTAGTGTACTTCTAGTCTTCCTGTAGTGTACTAGACTAGTCTACCTGTAGTGTACTACAAGTCTACATGTAGTGTACTACAAGTCTACATGTAGTGTACTATACTAGTCTACCTGTAGTGTACTATACTAGTCTACCTGTATTGTACTACTAGTCTATATGTAGTGTACTACTAGTCTACCTTTAGTGTACTTCTAATCTTCCTGTAGTGTACTATACTAGTCTACCTGTAGTGTACTATACTAGTCTACCTGTAGTGTACTACTAGACTACATGTAGTGTACTACTAGTCTACCCGTAGTGTACTATACTAGTCTACCCGTAGTGTACTACTAGTCTACCTGTAGTGTACTACAAGTCTACATGTAGTGTACTACTAGTCTACATGTAGTGTACTACTAGTCTACCTGTAGTGTACTACTAGTCTACCTGTAGTGTACTATACTAGTCTACCTGTAGTGTACTACTAGTCTACATTTTTATATTTGTACCTGTATTGTACAACTAGTCTACCTGTAGTGTACTATACTAGTCTACCTGTATTGTACTACTAGTCTACATGTAGTGTACTACTAGTCTACCTTTAGTGTACTTCTAGTCTTCCTGTAGTGTACTAGACTAGTCTACCTGTAGTGTACTACAAGTCTACATGTAGTGTACTATACTAGTCTACCTGTAGTGTACTATACTAGTCTACCTGTATTGTACTACTAGTCTATATGTAGTGTACTACTAGTCTACCTTTAGTGTACTTCTAGTCTTCCTGTAGTGTACTATACTAGTCTACCTGTAGTGTACTATACTAGTCTACCTGTAGTGTACTACTAGACTACCTGTAGTGTACTACTAGTCTACCCGTAGTGTACTATACTAGTCTACCCGTAGTGTACTACTAGTCTACCTGTAGTGTACTACAAGTCTACATGTAGTGTACTACTAGTCTACATGTAGTGTACTACTAGTCTACCTGTAGTGTACTACTAGTCTACCTGTAGTGTACTATACTAGTCTACCTGTAGTGTACTACTAGTCTACATTTTTATATTTGTACCTGTATTGTACTACTAGTCTACCTGTAGTGTACTACTAGTCTACCTGTAGTGTACTACTGGTCTACCTGTAGTGTACTATACTAGTCTACCTGTAGTGTACTACTAGTCTACATGCAGTGTACTACTAGTCTACCTGTAGTGTACTACTAGTCTACATGTAGTGTACTACTAGTCTACCTGTAGTGTAGTGTACCTATAGTGTACTACTAGTTTACATGTAGTGTACTACTAGTCTACCTGTAGTGTACTATACTAGTCTACCTGTAGTGTACTATACTAGTCTATATCTGTAGTGTACTATACTAGTCTACCTGTATTGTACTACTAGTCTACCTGTAGTGTACTACTAGTCTTCCTGTAGTGTACTATACTAGTCTACCTGTAGTGTACTACTAGTCCCCACTTACTCCCAGTGTCCTCACAGACAATCACAGACTCCCCACTTACTCTCAGTCTCCTCACAGACAATCACAGACTCCCCACTTACTCCCAGTCTCCTCACAGATAATCACAAATTCCCCACTTACTCCCAGTCTCCTCACAGACAATCACAGACTCCCCACTTACTCCCAGTCTCCTCACAGACAATCACAGACTCCCCACTTACTCCCAGTCTCCTCACAGACTCCCAACTTACTCCCAGTGTCCTCACAGACAATCACAGACTCCCCACTTACTCTCAGTCTCCTCACAGACAATCACAGACTCCCCACTTACTCCCAGTCTCTTCACAGACTCCCCACGTACTCCCAGTGTCCTCACAGACAATCACAGACTCCCCACTTACTCCCAGTCTCCTCACAGACAATCACAGACTCCCAGTCTCCTCACAGACTCCCCACTTACTCCCAGTCTCCTCACAGACAATCACAGACTCCCCACTTACTCCCAGTCTCCTCACAGACAATCACAGACTCCCCACTTACTCCCAGTCTCCTCACAGACAATCACAGACTCCCAGTCTCCTCACAGACTCTCCACTTACTCCCAGTCTCCTCACAGACAATCACAGACTCCCCACTTACTCCCAGTCTCCTCACAGACTCTCCACTTACTCTCAGTCTCCTCACAGACAATCACAGACTCCCCACTTACTCCCAGTATCCTCACAGACAATCACAGACTCCCCACTTACTCCCAGTCTCCTCACAGACAATCACAGACTCCCCACTTACTCCCAGTCTCCTCACAGACTCCCAACTTACTCCCAGTGTCCTCACAGACAATCACAGACTCCCCACTTACTCCCAGTCTCCTCACAGACAATCACAGACTCCCCACTCACTCCCAGTCTCCTCACAGACTCTCCACTTACTCCCAGTCTCCTCACAGACAATCAGTCTCCTCACAGACTCTCCACTTACTCCCAGTCTCCTCACAGACAATCACAGACTCCCCTCTTACTCCCAGTCTCCTCACAGACAATCACAGACTCCCAGTCTCCTCACAGACTCTCCACTTACTCCCAGTCTCCTCACAGACAATCACAGACTCCCCACTTACTCCCAGTCTCCTCACAGACTCCCAACTTACTCCCAGTCTCCTCACAGACAATCACAGACTCCCCACTTACACCCAGTCTCCTCACAGATAATCACAGACTCCCAGTCTCCTCACAGACTCCCAACTTACTCCCAGTATCCTCACAGACAATTACAGACTACCCACTTACTCCCAGTCTCCTCACAGACTCCCAACTTACTCTCAATCTCCTCACAGACAATCACAGACTCCACACTTACTCCCAGTATCCTCACAGACAATCACAGACTCCCCACTTACTCCCAGTATCCTCACAGACAATCACAGACTCCACACTTACTCCCAGTCTCCTCACAGACTCCCCACTTACTCTCAGTCTCCTCAAAGACAATCACAGACTCCCCACTTACTCCCAGTGTCCTCACAGACAATCACAGACTCCTCACTTACTCCCAGTGTCCTCACAGACAATCACAGACTCCCCACTTTCTCCCAGTATCCTCACAGACAATCACAGACTCCCCACTTACTCCAAGTCTCCTCACAGACTCCCAACTTACTCCCAGTATCCTCACAGACTCCCCACTTACTCTCAGTCTCCTCACAGACAATCACAGACTCCCCACTTACTCCCAGTGTCCTCACAGACAATCACATACTCCCCACTTACTCCCAGTGTCCTCAGAGACAATCACATACTCCCCACTTACTCCCAGTGTCCTCACAGACAATCACAGACTCCCCACTTACTCCCAGTATCCTCACAGACTCCCCACTTACTCCCAGTATCCTCACAGACAATCACAGACTCCCCACTTACTCCAAGTCTCCTCACAGACTCCCAACTTACTCCCAGTATCCTCACAGACAATCACAGACTCCCCACTTACTCTCAGTCTCCTCACAGGCAATCACAAATTTCCCACTTACTCCCAGTGTCCTCACAGACTCCCCACTTACTCCCAGTCTCCTCACAGACAATCACAGACTCCCCACTTACTCCCAGTGTCCCCACAGACAATCACAGACTCCCCACTTACTCCCAGTATCCTCACAGACAATCACAGACTCCCCACTTACTCCAAGTCTCCTCACAGACTCCCAACTTACTCCCAGTATCCTCACAGACAATCACAGACTCCCCACTTACTCTCAGTCTCCTCACAGGCAATCACAAATTTCCCACTTACTCCCAGTGTCCTCACAGACTCCCCACTTACTCCCAGTCTCCTCACAGACAATCACAGACTCCCCACTTACTCCCAGTGTCCCCACAGACAATCACAGACTCCCCACTTACTCCCAGTATCCTCACAGACAATCACAGACTCCCCACTTACTCCAAGTCTCCTCACAGACTCCCAACTTACTCCCAATATCCTCACAGACAATCACAGACTCCCCACTTACTCTCAGTCTCCTCACAGGCAATCACAAATTTCCCACTTACTCCCAGTGTCCTCACAGACTCCCCACTTACTCCCAGTCTCCTCACAGACAATCACAGACTCCCCACTTACTCCCAGTGTCCTCACAGACAATCACAGTCTCACCACTTACTCCCAGTGTCCTCACAGACTCCCCACTTACTCCCAGTATCCTCACAGACAATCCCAGACTCCCCACTCACTCCCAGTCTCTTCACAGACAATCACAGACTCCCCACTTACTCCAAGTCTCCTCACAGACTCCCAACTTACTCCCAGTATCCTCACAGACAATCACAGACTCCCCACTTACTCCCAGTCTCCTCACAGACTCCCAACTTACTCACGGTATCCTCACAGTCTCCCCACTTACTCCCAGTCTCCTCACAGACAATCAGACTCTCCACTTACTCCCAGTATCCTCACAGACAATCACAGACTCCCAACTTACTCACAGTATCCTCACAGACAATCACAATTTCCACACTTTCTTCAAAGTCTCCTTTAAGACAATCACATACTCCCAGTCTCCTCACAGACAATCACAGACTCCCCACTTACTCCCAGTGTCCTCACAGACAATCACAGTCTCACCACTTACTCCCAGTGTCCTCACAGACTCCCCACTTACTCCCAGTATCCTCACAGACAATCCCAGACTCCCCACTCACTCCCAGTCTCTTCACAGACAATCACAGACTCCCCACTTACTCCAAGTCTCCTCACAGACTCCCAACTTACTCCCAGTATCCTCACAGACAATCACAGACTCCCCACTTACTCCCAGTCTCCTCACAGACTCCCAACTTACTCACGGTATCCTCACAGACTCCCCACTTACTCCCAGTCTCCTCACAGACAATCAGACTCTCCACTTACTCCCAGTATCCTCACAGACAATCACAGACTCCCAACTTACTCACAGTATCCTCACAGACAATTACAATTTCCACACTTTCTTCAAAGTCTCCTCAAAGACAATCACAATCTCCCTTCCTCCACAGACAATTGTGTAACTGCTTCCGTATTCCTGGCGAGGACTCCGGGTAATTAAATATCCAACTGTCATGTACAAATATTTAACAGTGACCTCGGCCACTAGCACCTGTTCTAGTGATGCCTTAGTTTAATTGATACGAATACAAGTATGATGCTTCAACAAGTTTGATCAACCGGTAAGGCTGCTAGAGTTATGAGGAAACATGGACTTTTCTTAACACTTTGACTTTTGACCGACCATGCCGAAATTTGACCTTACTTTCTTTGTACACACCCACAAAGCGATGGGGACGGTATCTTTTTTCCTGGGGTACTGCTACAGAACGTCAAATTGTAACCACACAGCATGACGAAACACTCTGTTTTAACGATTTCACCAACGATGCAAAGGTATCTCTCAATTGTATCTTTAGAATTTGTCAGTAGATATGACCGTGAAGACGAAAGTGTGACAGCCGGACGGACGGACGGAGCTTGGTACAATGGAACATCTACACTCAGGAAACAGGTTCCGGGTCCGTATGTATACCCTCAGGAAACAGGTTCCGGGTCCGTATGTATATATACTCAGGAAACAGGTTCCGTATACGTATGTAGATGACAAAATTCATTGTTGATAGACGTCGAAATATAGCCGAAGTAATACAATCGCATTGGATGTGATAAAAAAGAACATCAAACTCGTTCCCGTTTTGTATGACTTTATGAACCTCCCCGGAAGCTCACTTATAGTGATAAATACTGTATTTGAGATCTGCAAGTGTTAAACTGGCTTTGGTGTTCTTGATAAAAATTCCATTTGATTACAATACAACAACATCTCGTGTATCTTAAGTAGGCTATACATGAAATGTAAATAATTCATATGATAACAACAGAACATGTCTAATGTCTCAGTCTGCCGAACGTGACATGTACAAGCAAATCAATTTCGAACGTGTCGGTCACACAATTTGACAATCTGCATAGCTCGTATATAACACAACAGTAAACAAATCCTTTGTATTAATGCAACCATTATAAAAATAAAATAATAATAATCATGAAAAAATGTATACAGTAGTGTTACACATACATAAGTAACACACGTCCCGATACAGGGGCATGTAAAAGTGTCAACTTACATCATACAACACCCATCACTGTACATGGACATGCAATAGTGTAACAATCACGTCATAAAACACACCGCGATACACGGATATAATGGAAGTGTAACAATAACGTCATAAAACACAACGCGATACACGTAAATAATGAGAGTGTAACAATTATGTCATACAACACACCGCGATACACGTAAATAATGATAGCGTGACGATCACGTCATACAACACACCGCGATACACGTACATAATGAAAGTAACAATGAAGTCATCCAACACACCACGATACACGGACATGATAGTGTAACACTTTTCATACAATACACCGCGATACACGTAAATAATGAAAGTAACAATTACGTCATGCACTTCACCGCGATACACGTACATAATGACAGTGCAACAATGAAGTCATACAACGCACCTCGATACACGTACATAATAATAGTGTAACAATTACGTCATACAACACATCGCGATACACGTAAATAATGATAGCGTGACGATCACGTCATACAACGCACCGCGATACACGTAAATAATGAAAGTAACAATGAAGTCATCCAACACACCACGATACACGGACATAATGATAGTGCAACACTTTTCATACAATACACCGCGATACACGTAAATAATGAAAGTAACAATTACGTCATGCCCTTCACCGCGATAAACGTACATAATGATAGTGCAACAATGAAGTCATACAACGCACCTCGATACACGTACATAATGATAGTGTAACAATACGTTATACAACGCACCTCGATACACGAACATAATTATAGTGTAACACTTCCGTCATAAAATACACCGCGATACACGGACATGTAAAATGTACTAATATGTACACGCTATATGAATGACATACAAACAAAATCGCTGTATATGTTAAATTGTATAACAAAACTCCAACGAAACGTGTTTACATGGTATCACTGGCCTATGGTTGACTGCATGTTTCAATTACATTACGCAATTGTGACGTCAGATGTAAAACTGTTACCCCCACAAGAATGAGATATGGAAGCAAAATATGCCATGTTTTATTTCACATCAATCTGAGAAAATGCTGTTTTTAACACATATATGTTTGCAGCATGATGAACGTAGCTTTAGATGCGCTTCTAATTAATACGATATCGATCCGAAAGTCCGATTGTTTTCGTTCAAACGAACCTATTTAATACAGCCGACACTCTATAACATCCACAGATTACCAGTTGTCAATAAAGCAAGTAAATAATTAATGCACTGTATTAGAAGATCTCACGTGCAAAGAAAAAAGTTGTATATAACAATTATCGCTAACCTATTAAAGGGGCATTCCTTCGTTCGGGCATAAGAAACATGCACAATTTCTATTGATAAAATCTATGTCCGAACGATGATTATATTTGTGTTTTTACCTACAATTAATGAAATTAACGCCGAAATGTACGGGGAAAGGGCGTATTGTAGACAAATACCGTATGTCTTTGCGGTAATTAGTGATACTTCGGGTCGAATTGAGAAATTTCTGGACGTACAACTTGAAGAAGTTTGGTTTATATTGAGAGTAAAACTGCTGTATTAAAAGATTATAACTCTTACTACTTGGAAAAAATACATATTTTCCAGTAAGTTTAATTTTGACAACCTAAACTTCATTCAAACGAAGGAATGCCCCTTTAAGGGGGAGCTAGATATCCAGTGATATTTTAACAAATTGTTAGTGTGTATTTGTAACTTCTATAAAATGTACACATTGAGTCTGATTTGCCCTTATAATGCATATGGAGAAAGTGAATAATATCAACAAACAAAACACACGGAGAGGTATTTTAATTAGTAAAAATGCTGTTAATGTATCACATATGTACTTCTTACATAACGACAAAAAATGCAGTTTTGTGCAAAATATGTTGTCCACACACAGGGGCATGTCTAGTCTTATATCAAAAACTAGCCAGAAATACTCATATATATAAAGACTCCTTATATATTGGTATTTCTGGCTATTTTTAATATGAGACCTGACCTGCCCCTGTGGTCCACATGAGCTGTACAGCCTCTCCTAAAACATACATGGTTTGCGCATTTTGCCAGAATTACCAAACAGTTTAGAAAATCAGATGAAGTAGTATGGTCCACGATCAGACACAATACGTATAAAGACCTGATTTCGTTATTTCTCTTAAATTATCGGGATATGTCCCGACTAGTGATATCAGCTCCATTAAGGTGACCCTAGGTGGTAAATAATAATAATAATAAAAATAAGGATTTTCATAAAAATTAAAAAAGGAAACTGGGTTCTGATTTTTAACAATTATTAAGCGAATGTCCGGTGTTCACCTTTAAGTCTTGATAAATCTGTAATATTATCTTAACATCAACACTGGATAATTAAACAATCTGTAAAGATATAAAACAACTCCACTCAAATCTACAACCAATACGGTTGCTGTCCCAGGTGGCTCTAAGCCCTTAGCGGTATGTTATTGGATTTCCCATCATGTCCGTATACCCTCTATGTAAGAGGACGTGTCCTACTTACACTTGGAATGTATAACATTAGCAAACATATTCGTCATCGGCAAAATTCTCTTATTTCTGTTCTTGGCATTTTTATCACATGCACCTGTCATTTACAACACAATTTTAATAAAATTGGGCGCATTCAACACGGAGACAACACAGACGTCATAATTCCACGGCAATGTCTAATGCTGTGGTATAAACCTGTATTAGATGCCCAGCGCTTTACTATAGAATCAGTTTAATTAAATCTCACATACAGGTACTCGGTAGTATATTGGAAATTTCCTAGCCGATATATAGAAATGCATAATTACAAAATATTTGTTCTATTAACCTATGTTGACCTTCTTTGACATGGTGCCGTACATAATGATCTACCCGACACGAAGTCATATGTAGTTCAGAAACAATGTTCCTCATAAATTACAATACAGAGCCTGAAAAAATGTTCGCCTCAAATATCGCGTGATTCTGTAGCCATTTATCACAGCCGACTGGGAAATTATAATAGTAACTAGACCATAATTACTAAACACATATGCACACCGTGTTGGTGACAAAAACTAGATAAGACATTCACAGGCAATCACGAAAACTGTCGTTCATATGTAAATATTTGTATATCATTGCATACATTCTTCACGTCTTCAACCTGTGAATTTTATACCTTTGTTATATCCACACCTTCTATCATCCACATATACACTCCACACCTTCTATCATCCACATATACATTCCACACCTTCTATCATCCACATATACACTCCACACCTTCTATCATCCACATATACACTCCACACCTTCTATCATCCACATATACACTCCACACCTTCTATCATCCACATATACACTCCACATGCCTTCTAATATCCACAATATACAACTCCACACCTTCGATCAATCCATAATATAACACTCCACAACCTTCTATCATCCATATATACACTTCCACACCTTCTATTCATCCACATATACCTCCAAACAACTTCTATCATCACATATCATTCACACCTTTCTATCTATCAATCCACAATATACACTCCACACCGTCCTATCAGCCACATATAAATCCACACCTTTCTATCATCCACATATAACATCCACATACCTTTTTATTATCCACATATACTTCCACAACTTCTAACATCCACAATACATTCCCGCACCTATTATATCCACATTACAACTCCACCACCTTCTAATCACATCCACATATACACTCCACACCTATCATCCACATATACACTCCACACCTTCTATCATCCACATATACACTCCACACACTCTTATCATCCACATATACAATCCACACCTTCTATCATCCACATATACACTCCACACACTCTATCATCCACATATACACCACACACACTCTAAATCCACATATACCACATCCAAGACACCTTCATAATCCACAATACATCACAACACCTCGACACCACATAACACTCCACACCGTATCATCCACATAGACATCCACACCTACATAATCCACATATACACTCACACCGTTCTATCATCCACATATACACCACACCTGATCATCCACATAAACATCACAACCGTCTACATCCACAGATACATCCACACCTAATCACCACAATACACATCACACTATCATCCACACACATCCACAACCAACCAAACACACCGGTTATCAAACCAACAATACATCACCACACCTAATATCACATAATACACTCACACCTTCTATCACCACACATCATCACATCAAACCACAACTCTAAGGATCACACGTACACACATATACATCCACACCATACCATCACACATCACACTTATGATCCACACACATTCCTCACACATTCTGGTATCAACACACATTCCTCACACATTTTATTATCCACATACATTCCCCACACATTCCATTATCAACACACATTCCTCATACATTTTATTATCCACACACATTCCTCACACATTCTATTATCAACACAGTCCTTATATATTCTATCATCTACACACATTCTATTATTCACACACATTCCTTACACATTTTATTATCCACACACATTCCTCACACATTTTAGTATCAACACACATTCCTCACACATTTTATTATCCACACACATTCCTCACACACTTTTTATTATCCACATACATTCCTCACACATTTTATTATCCACACACATTCCTAATACATTTTATTGTCTACACACATTCTATAATCTTCATTCATACATTCCTCTCAAATTCTGTTATCCACATATTCATTTAATCGTCAATCATTCACAAGAATTCTTCACGTTTCTATCCTTCTTACATATGTTGTCTACACGTATTCTTCACACTTAATATCCACACGTGTTGAAACCGACACTATCACCACTAACAAGCCCATTATTGCGCAATGAAGTCTTATTTCCATCGGATGTAATATGAATCCATCTCGCCTGGCTCGAGGTGAATATTCTGTTGTCCAGACAACTGTGTTTCTAAATGAACGTGAGTTAATGACATTTTATCCAGCTGCTCGATTTCCACATTATTGAATATTGTTTTAAGGTTAATCGGCGTCTGACTGGCACCTTCACCGTCTGAGAACACACACGAGCTTTGTCTCCTGTGAAGAGTCACGCCTGTTCCAAGGAACGCGAGTCCATCCGTCATCAGCGTTTTGACGTTGGAGAAAATGACATCGGGAGGTAAGGTATGACTCACCATTGTAAGACTGGATACTAGGGAAGGTTGTGCGCGGGCTATGGTGAACGTCTGGACAGGGTTCTGAAGGAGGTCGTTTATCAAATGTGCAGTGAGAGAAGGAAACTCCACGAAGTCTTTGTTACCGCGTTGTGACGGCCTCGGCGAAGAAGCGTGCTCTAAAGTCAAGAGCATTTTGCTTGGAGCAGGTTTCTGGTCCAGAACTGCTTCTTCTAGACCTTTGCCTTTACTCATGGGTATGCGTTCCATCATGATGTCGAGGTGCCCATCCCTCAGACTGGCTACGCCGTGAGGTTGGGCAACGTGTAGAGTTAGGCGGCGCGTGTTATCCTCCAGTATCGCCATTGATGTGATTGGGTAAAAATTTGCGCCTGTAGGAAGTTCACTTCTATAACGCCTATTGACTAATTGGAATCCGTTAGAGTCCGTGAAATATCGACCATGTTCGTTAACGATATCCGTCTCGAACCTCATCATCAGCTCCACATCCGGGTTCCTATCAGGATTTACCGTGGCGATATTATCGATGTGTACAGATTTCCCTTGAACACCTTCGGTATGATACAATGTAACAACGTGCTGGAAGTCAATATGACTAATTCTTACTTGGGACACCATTTTACCGGACACCACTATAATTGGACGTTTTGTTCCAAGGAGGCTTTGTATTGCCTTAATGGAAGTACCTAATGTGTACGCGTTACTGTTTTCAGTCTGATATTTGACCCAGTCTAGTTTCAGGACGGCACACACAGCTTTACCACGTTTTTCACACATTCGCTGAAGAGTTCCATTGATAGAGGAAAATTCTGTTACGAAATGTTGACTTTCTATCTTCAATAACCCACTTGTATTTCCCTGGTATTCTCGAACATTAAAAACTGACGGATCTGGCAGTTGAACCTTCCCGTTATAAACCGAAACTGTTGCTATGCTATTTTGGCGCGACTTGGACTTTTTAACAGTATATGTTACGCACGATGCAGGAGCGATAGAAAGTTCAAAGTATACTTGATAAGACTTCAGTATTACAAATTTTCCAGAGTCCATGGCATTTTCAGCAATGTATGGATTAACCTGAACCGGAATGGACTTACCAGCTTCATCAACAATTTCAACATCTGGGCTATTAACAAGAATATACTGTATTTCCTTTCGTCTTTGTGTATATCCATTAATGAAGATAAGACTAGAGCCGCTCTCGCTAAGCTGCAAAATCTTTGGTCTGAGCATGGAATCAGGGGAAGACTGACTATACATAGGTTCTATGGTTGAACCAGGAGGGGACGTGGACAGAAGTTGCTGGAGACTCTTGCCGGTAACCTGTTGCAATGACGAAATAGCGTTGAAAACTCTTTTTTCAAAATCCAACACTGTTGTGTGAGCAGATGTTCCTGTGATTGCGTCATGGTGCTGAACAAGCCCGTGCATTCTTCGGGCATTTTGAAGAGCACCGAGGGCTTCCGGAAGTCCAACAAACACATGTCCATGCTGTTGTGAATGAGCAATTGCATATGATGTGACAATTTCGGCGACTTTAAGTAATTCTAGTAAAGATCGGATCATCCTTTTATCGAAAGGTCTAGTGGTATAATACCCACTCCAGTACTCGTGATCACGGTCCGTATAAGTAAAGTAGTCTCCAGTTATCACCGGCTCTTTTTTTCCATTTACTT
Source organism: Pecten maximus (assembly GCF_902652985.1). Taxonomy (NCBI): domain Eukaryota; kingdom Metazoa; phylum Mollusca; class Bivalvia; order Pectinida; family Pectinidae; genus Pecten; species Pecten maximus. The sequence continues at coordinate 18,550,924 of NC_047015.1, forward strand.
TTGACTTTTTAATTTCATTTTTCAAAATATCGAAATATTCACCCACGGTTCCAAATTTCATTTTCACATTCCATTCCTTTTTAGAATTAACAAACATGATAAGACGCTTCATATTAGTGTACTGACGTTGCCACTCATAATCGCTGACGTATCGGAAGTCGTCTCCGTGTGGCATCAGTATGACATTGTGGCTATACTGAGTGGCCTTCAGTCGATACTGTTCGACTATTGACTTGGCTAGCTGTTCAAAATCCTGCTTCACAATGCCACGTTGATAAGCACGTGGCTGGCTGTTTTCTGGTGGGAAATCTGGCTCACGTGCAAAATCCATCCGTTTACAAAGACCCATGTTTGGACCGCAGCTATACTCGATGTTGTACAGAGTATATGGCTCCACATGACACGTGATGTCATGGACTCCTGAAGCGTCCCAAGGCTGACGCCAATCGTACGTGAGAAGTTGTCGATTTCCCATATATGCTTTCACTGCTCCATGTATACGTAATATTGCCATGTTGGACATACCAGATTTTTTCCATAAGTACGGCAATGTTAAGGAATAACCAAAAGGATCGATTGACCAGCTAGTGTTAACGGTCACTCCAAGATTTTCCTTGATCCACAGATGACCTTCGATTAGCTGGTCAAGGACAGCGGTGTAGTGAGTGGTCGCCTCGTCGACAGACACCCATCCTCCGGACAGTATCTCCAGTTGACCGTTCATCAATAATGACTTTAGCTGTGACCTTTCCTGTTGGTAGCCTCTTGCCACCACATTTTCAAAAATATAGTCTCCGACCAGATCATTCGGAAATCGGGTGTTTCCGTGAGAAACTTGACGGTGTTGGAAAGAATATGTTTAGTCCTGACATCATAGTAGGTTTGTAATGTCCAAAGCCAGCCAGGGTCGTTGTGAGAGTGTGGAACGACGATAACAGTCAATGGTTCTGTTGGCTTCATGATTTTTTTGGTTCGAGGGTCGGCAAAGGCACTCTCTGTTTCATTGAGAATATACAGGCCGTTTTCCATGTTTTTTGTAAATCTAACTTTGTCATAAAAATCATCTACCATGTAGGTTGCGGTTGATTTTAATGAATTACATGTTGCTGTGTCGCCACTTTTGAATCTCCCATGTGTTAAATGGGCAACGAGGTTATTCAATGGAGACAAACGATCTTTTGCAGATCTGCTTAATATGCTCTCCGCCCCTTTATAAAATGTTGCTATGCAGACGAGAACAGCAACCGTAACAAGCGCTGCTATCAGCCTCTGTTTATACTTCATGGTTAAAGATTGTCCTCGCCCAAGACCATCCGGTTTCTGAAATAACAAAGGAAAATGATTCAAAATGTGTTCCAGTACAACACGTTTAAACCTAAGCATGTATAAAACGGAAACCTGTTGAGAAAGGCTTTAAAATCGGTCACAATATCTAATGTAAATATCGACATTATGTATGTCTTCAACAAGATCGATACATGCGAACATAGATTACAAGAAATCCCAGAGGGACTTCGGCCCCCGCCATTATATGATGGTTCTATGCAAGTTTTATAATTCCACCTCCTTCCTCTTGATAAATATCTGTTCTGTCGATATGTTTATTCACAAAATATAAATTTCATTTTCTTCAGATCAGTCCAAAATTTGAACATGTGCAACTAGAGATAGAGAAGAACATATGGATACATTTATATAATTTCAAAGATCCATGGTGAAATTCGCTTCCAGTACTTCTCAAAAATTAGCGATTGCATGCTTCAACATTGCCAAAATCCATGATTTAACGACCATATCAAGTTGGAGTAAAAATCCATCAAATTTCTCAAGAAATAGCGAGAACAAGGACTGTTTATGGACGAACGGACGGCAAAGATCGTCTTGTGAGGTGTAGTCATTGGTCCACGAACTTGATGGGTACAACCCATTATTCATTCCGAATTTTTAAAAATTATTTTTGAATTCTGTTCATTGTCGCTAAAATCATATCCACAGAAAGGTCTAATGTTGAATTGTTAAAAAAGCAATCTCATCTCCTATAGGTGACGGAATGAATCGTGAATGTACCACATAACACATTACTGCAAAGAAGCTTTTCTATAGAAGGACATACTTTCCGTCAATGCTACTTTCCGTCAATGCATCCTTCAGTAAAGTCTATAAAATCACTTCATTATTTGTAATTCATAAATGTAGATTCAACGGCGTAAGTGGAAGTTAGATTGACATTGCGAGGTGAATGACGTAATCGTCAAGGCGGAGCAATACCCTAAGTTAATTCCAGGTATGGTACCTAACACGGAACGTGTACAAAGCTTTTCTTATTGCCTTCAGAGATTGCTGAACTGAGCGATCAACCCTGCTATTTTGTACTTAGTACTCACTCCAGAATTAATGGTTCCGAAATCGTTTTGGCACCGGTCGTATTTTTCCCGAAATCATCAAACCACCAGAATTGCGCTGGTTCGTAGGAGGCGGTTTATCTTAATTAAAAAGTAGTGAAGGATGAAAATGATTTCTTTGGTGAAGGTCAAATGTCAAAATGTAGGTTAGGGTGACCTCCCTTTGATAAATGTCGCCCCACCTGACAAAGGGAAACCCGTGCTTACAGTATAAAGTTCAAGTGACATGTAGGATAGGAGTCAGAGCCCAGACAAGATAGCGGAAGGATTGACGGAAAGACGGACGGAAACAACCTAAAACTATTGTCCCCTAAGGTTTCCGGTGGGAGACTCATTAAAGATGCACCAAAGACCGTAAGGAAGCGCTGAAAAGACCGTATCGACACAAGTACCCATACAAGTACACGTCACAGAGTACCGATAGCAACAAAACTCTGAATTTTGTATTGTTATGGAACATTATTATTTGATAACAAAGAGAGCGAGAAATGACACGTCCATTTAAAAGCTAGGTAATATGACGACGGCACCTATCGGGGCTTCTCAGGGACCAGTGTGATTAAAATGAGCTACCCTACCTGGACAAGGCGCACCTGTAAAACTGACGTACCTATATATACAGCCAGGTGAGCGGCATATCCGTTTCTCCACTTGCTCCCTCTTTCGATTTGTATTTTTCTGTTAGCACGTCTGTAAAACAGACACAGAGAAATGATATATAAGATAGACCGTAGCCGACTGGCACACTTCTTAGCTGTGTTATCTGGCCTTGGCTAGTTATCAGTAATACAGCAACGTATACGTATAGTGCAGCCGTTTTAACAATATTGATCGAAATATGCGAAATTGTTTAACCTGTAAGTCAACGACTAAGTAAGAAGATCAATACCATTTTATATTACCTAGTAATATTTATAACTATTTAAGAAAGCGCCTCATAAAAAATACTATTGGCAAAAACATTCAATGTTCAAATTAATACAGTTACTAAGTGTAATAAATAATATCAAAGAATTAAGTCGTTTAGGCAAATTTATTTCCGAAGCTAATAAGATCCGATCTGTATATCATTAACCCGTATTCCACTTTGTATTTGTATTGCTGTTCTATACTAATATTATGTATTTTGTTGTTTATAATATGTACTTATGAGCCGTATGGCCCACAGTCAATAAAGAAATTGAATTGATGGCTCGAGCTTACCTGTAAATACAGGTATGGCAGATGTTACATAACAACAGCAGAGTACATTTGCTGTGCGCGTAACAACAGATGTCTTATAGTCAGTGAAGACATCATTCTAATATTTCACATTGTCAGCATTTCTATATGAGTTAGGGTGCTGAATTGATTTCTGCTGTATAACATTTCTATATGAGTTAGGGTGCTGAATTGATTTCTGCTGTATAACATTTCTATATGAGTTAGGGTGCTGAATTGATTTCTGCTGTATATAACATGCTGCAAAATGCATCATTTATTACTTTCATAAATGATAATATACAAAGTGCTAACCAAATATGTCATTATCGTCAAAAGCAGGAGACAAGCATGGATTTGTTACAAAAGAATAAGGGTCGTTTTCCCCTTAAACTGACCTCAGCCACTCGATCAATCCATTAATAGCTTTATTTGTTGTGGTGGGGATCTGAACGTCGTCCAAAGATATAACAAAAAACTAAGTCCCTAGGGATGGGGAAAGACTCCATAAAGCCCCTTTCTTACAACATGCTGGTGTTTATCCCTTGATGCCTAACAATGCTGCGTGTTTATAGGGTTATGGGGTGGGGATACAGAGAAACTATCGGTAAGTCCATAAAGGTGGAGAAAGACCCCGGGGCATATTTTAACAATACGAAATGTCTTTCTATCTTGATGCTCAGCAATGCTATATATGGTTAATTTTTTGGTTATGGGGTGGGGATCTCAACAGTTTCAACAAGAAATATTTGAAGAAAAAAAGATAAATGGCATAGTTTTAATGCTGATAGTTATAATGTAAAACTGTAGGTGAAATAAATTAACGAACTAATGCGTTTCAGCACGGATAACAAAATTATATCAGTTTTAATCATTTTTGGTGATAATAAAACTGCATTTGAATCAGGAATCTAATTTTATTATTGTGTCATTTGATTAGATACATCCACTTATTCAGCTTGCATTCAATCTTAACTTTGTTTCGTTTTAACTGCATATCTGCATTTTGCATGTACCGTTACATTGACCAAGCAGACACTTCATCTTGACCAGTAACGCCACCTGTCGCGTCATATCCGGGGCTAAAAGAATAGTATACGGCTGTGCCGAAAAATACAAGAAGTTGTGTATAGTAATTAAGCCAAATTGCTCCCTATTGACCCACCCATCAGGCCCCTGAGAGTCAGCCCCATGATTTGTATAAAATTGAATCCCATCCACCTAGGGGATGTTACCACAGAAATATCAACGTCATATCTTGCTTAGCTTAAGAGAAGAAGTTAATATCAATATTAACAAATGGACCCTCTTTTCGGGCAGGTGAGCTAACAAGAATAATGGGCATTGCTAAAACATTACATGTCCCTACCGGCACACGCTAAAAAAGTAACAGTGAGTTTGACCTTGACCCAAACACCCCTGAAACTCGAACTCGTCCGGAGATATTATGATACTTTTTCATTGTGTGGAGTTCGATCCGATCCCTCACGGAATGAAGCCGCTAAACTGCGGACAAACATCGGCGTTATGTACTGTACTACGTTCAGGACAGACGGGGAGGAAGCCTACATTCCACCTGGTTTAACCGGTAGGGGACCGACCCTAAAAGCTGGTAATTGGTGTCTCTACCATATGAACTAAGCTGACTTGTTGGAAAAGTTCATTTAAAATATTTCATTAACTGTAGTTTTTTTGGTTTTTTTTTAATTTTAGTTGTTTTTTTTCTGATTTTTTTCTCCCATTTTTTTGAGACCACCTCTAGGAGGACTAGTTTTTAGAAATAGCAATTAACCTGTCTTTTTGTACATTGAGTAAAATTAGACATCGTAAATGATGGTCCTCCGTTTACACTCTATGTCAAAAAGTGATTTAGATTCGGGGATAAAATTTTTATATTAATAATATTTCAAGGTATACTCCCTCCCAACAGATACATGTACAGTGTTACACGGTATACCCCCTCCCAACAGATACATGTACATTGTTACACGGTATCCTCCCTCCCAACAGATACATGTACAGTGTTACACGGTATCCACCCTCCCAACAGATGTATGTACATTGTAACACGGTATCCTCCCTCCCAACAGATACATGTACAGTGTTACACGGTATCCACCCTCCCAACGGATATATGTACATTGTAACACGGTATCCTCCCTCCCAAAAGATATATGTACAGTGTTACACGGTATACTCCCTCCCAACAGATACATGTACATTGTTACACGGTATCCTCCCTCCCAACAGATACATGTACAGTGTAACACGGTATCCTCCCTCCCAACAGATACATGTACAGTGTTACACGGTATCCTCCCTCCCAACAGACACACGTACATTGTTACACGGTATACTCCCTCCCAACAGATACCTGTACATTGTTACACGGTATCCTCCCTCCCAACAGATACATGTACAGTGTTACACGGTATCCTCCCTCCCAACAGATATATGTATAGTGTTACACGGTATACTCCCTCCCAATAGATATATGTACATTGTAACACGGTATCCTCCCTCCCGACAGATACATGTACAGTGTTACACGGTATCCTCCCTCCCAACAGATACATGTACATTGTTACACGGTATCCTCCCTCCCAACAGATATATGTACATTGTTACACGGTATCCTCCCTCCCAACAGATATATGTACAGTGTTACACGGTATACTCCCTCCCAACAGATATATGTACAGTGTTACACGGTATACTCCCTCCCAACAGATATATGTACAGTGTAACACGGTATACTCCCTCCCAACAGATATATGTACATTGTTACACGGTATACTCCCTCCCATCAGACGTACTGTATACACGGTACACTCCCTCCCACCAGACATACACTGTATACACGGTACACTCCCTCCCATCAGGCATACACTGTGTACACGATACACTCCCTCCCACCAGACGTACACTGTATACACGGTACACTCCCTCCCACCAGACATACACTGTATACACTGTACACTCCCTCCCATCAGACGTACACTGTATACACGGTACACTCCCTCCCACCAGACATACACTGTATACACTGTACACTCCCTCCCATCAGACGTACACTGTGTACACGGTACACTCCCTTCCATCAGACGTACACTGTATACACGGTACACTCCCTCCCACCAGACGTACACTGTATACACGGTACACTCCCTCCCACCAGACGTACACTGTATACACGGTACACTCCCTCCCACCAGACGTACACTGTATACACGGTGCACTCCCTCCCACCAGACGTACACTGTATACACGGTACACTCCCTCCCACCAGACATACACTGTGTACACGGTACACTCCCTCCCATCAGACGTACATTGTATACACGGTACACTCCCTCCCATCAGACATACACTGTGTACACGGTACACGCCCTCCCATCAGACATACACTGTGTACACGGTACATTCCCTCCCATCAGACATACACTGTGTACAAGATACACTCCCTCCTCACAAACATACACTAAAATGGTACGCACTCCAAAAGGTGATATCAGATCACGTGGCTCTAGGTGTCGTTGTACACCTCTGGGTATAAGTAACGACTGATTTAAATGATAAAGTCTGCCGACACACTTCAGATTATAGCCGACCATCACAAACTACGTGATGCGCAGCGTGTGTATACATGCATAAACAAGGCCTGATGGTCAGTCCACTATATTGTGTATACAGTATATAGACTCGGGACAAATGACAACAATAAATGAAGCCATGCGTTACTTGGTACATGTACTTACAGTGTGAGCACTTGACCAACTCGAAGATTGACTATATTTTTGTGACCAATCTGTTAAAAGGGGTGTTTATTTGGAGTTTATAGTACCAATAGATAGGTATCCCGATGTCGGCCCTAATATTTTCGGAAAAAATTATCTACACGACAGAATGCACAGTGACAGCGTCCATCCAACTGTACAAAATAATGCAGACACCTTAACTCTATAACGACATTTTTACCTATAAAATTATATGACACTGATTGCAATCCGTACAGACAGTGCATGCGATGCGTACGGATCACAGGGACCGTGGAATTTGTTACAGCCTATGTGGAACCTTCTCTAGTGTGTATAATCAGGTCCCTGTGGCGCAGAGTACATGCGGTGCATACAAACGGTACACGCAATCCGTACATACAGTACATGTGATCCGTGAAAACAGTACACGTGGTCTCGTACAAACAGTACGCGTGGTCCCGTACAGACAATACATGTGATCCCGTACAGACAGTACACATGGTCCCGTACAGACAGTACACGTGATCCCTTACTCACAGTAAATGTGAGGTGTTCAGATAGAACAGATGATCCGTACAGAAAGTACACGTGAAGTGTACAGGCAGTACAAGTGATCCCGGACATACAGTCACGTGATCCCGTACAGACAGTACATGTATGATCCCATACAGACAGTACAAATGATCCCGTACATAGTCACGTGATCCCGTACATACAGTACATGCATGATCCTGTACAGACAGCTCACGTGATCCCTTACATAGTCACGTGATCCCGTACATACAGTACATGTATGATCCCGTACAGACAGTTCACGTGATCCCGTACACATTCACATGATCCCGTACAGACAGTTCACGTGATCCCGTACATAGTCACGTGATCCCGTACATACTGTACATGTACGTGTACGGTCTGTACGGATCACATGTACTGTATGCACGTATCGCGTGTGGTCTGTACGGATCACATTTACTGTCTGTTCGGGATCACGTGTTCTGTCTGTACGGATCACATGTACTGTATGCACATGTATGGTCTGTACGGGATCACATGTACTGTATGCACATGCACGGTCTGTACGGATCATATGTACGGTCTGTACGGATCACATGTACTGCCTGTACGGATCACATGTACGGTCCGTATGGATAACATGTCTGGCCGTACGGATCACATGTCCGGGTCCTGTACGGATCACATGTATATGGCTGTACACGGATCACATTTACTGTCTGTACGGATAACATGTACGGTCTGTACGGGATCACGTGTACGGTCTGTACGGGATCACGTGTACGGTCTGTACGGATCACGTGTTCTGTATGCACGTATCACGTGTGCGGTCTGTACGGGATCACGTGTACGGTCTGTACGGATCACATGTACTGTATGCACGTATCGCGTGTGGTCTGTACGGATCACATTTACTGTCTGTTCGGGATCACGTGTTCTGTCTGTACGGATCACATGTACTGTATGCACATGTATGGTCTGTACGGATCACATGTACTGTATGCACATGCACGGTCTGTACGGATCATATGTACGGTCTGTACGGATCACATGTACTATCTGTACGGATCAAGTGCACTGTCTCTGTTGATCACGTGTATTGTATATACGGATCACATGTACGGTCTGTACGCATCATGTGAATTGCCTGTGCGGGATCACGTGTTCTGCCTGTACGGATCGCGTGTACTGTCTGTACGAGTTCATATGTTCTGTCTGTAATGGGGCCGCAGTGGCCGAGTGGTTAAGGTGTCCCGATACTTTAACACTAGCCCCGCACCTCTGGGTTGCGAGTTCGAAACCTAGGTGGGGCAGTTGCCAGGTACTGACCGTAGGCCGGTGGTTTTTCTCCTGGTACGTCCTTAAATGTCCCTGGCTGTTAATAGGACGTTAAACAAAAACAAACAAACAAATCTGTCTGTATGTATCGCGTGTACTGGCTTTACGGATCACGTGGATTGTATACGGACTACGTCTACTGTCTGTAAGGGATCACGTGTACGGCCTGTACGGATTACGTGTACTGTCTGTACGGGATCACGCGTACTGTTTGCACGGATCACATGTACTGTCTATACGGGATCATGTGTACTTTATGTGTGGATTGCATGTACTGTCTGTAAACGTCACATGTACTGTATGTACGGATCACATGTACTGCCTGTACGTGATCACGTGTACTGTATGTACGGATCACATGTGCTGTTTGTATGAGATCACGTGTACTGTGTGTACGGGATCACGTGAACTGTCTGTACGGGATCATACATGTACTGTCTGTACGGGATCACGTGAATATGTCCGGCACACGTGATACGTGCATACAGAACACGTGATCCGTACAGACCGTACACGTGATCCCGTACAGACCGTACACGTGATCCCGTACAGACCGTACATGTTATCCGTACAGACAGTAAATGTGATCCGTACAGACCGTACATGATCCGTACAGACAGTAAATGTGATCCGTACAGACCGTACATGTGATCCGTACGGACCGTACATGTTATCCATACGGACCGTACATGTGATCCGTACAGGCAGTACATGTGATCCGTACAGACCGTACATGTGAACCGTACAGACCGGATATGTTATCCGTACAGACCGTACATGTGATCCATACGGACCGTATATGTGATCCGTACAGACAGTAAATGTGATCCGTACAGACCGTACATGTGATCCGTACGGACCGTACACGTGATCCGTACATACCGTACATGTGATCCGTACAGACCGTACATGTGATCCGTACCGACCAAACATGTGATCCGTACCGACCGAACATGTGATCCGTACCGATAGTACATGTGATCCGTACAGACAATACATGTGATCCGTACAGACCGTACACGAGATCCGTACGGACCGTAGACGTGATCCGTACGGACAGTAAATGTGATCCGTACGGACAGTAAATGTGATCCGTACAGACAGTAAATGTGATCCGTACAGACCGTACACGTGTTCCATAATGAGGATTTGAATTGATTCTTTGAGTAAATTGTTTCCAATATCTGAAACTATGTTTTGACTACTTTTATAAATAAAAATGTTTTTAAGTTCACATTTCATAATGAAAATCGTCAATTTGGGGATTTTAACAATGATTTTTCAACGTTTATATGGTATAGTTCTTTCAAAGCCTCATCCCCTCTTTTATCAGCTTTAATCACAGATCATGGCGTAGCTGGAGTAAACATTTCACTTAGCAACAACATGTGCCGTGTCAGATAGCTCAACTATAAAATCATATCGAATATATATATTAATTCTATCTGAAGAGGGCGCTATGACAACATAAGTACGTGGATTTGTAACGATTGGCTGGAAGTCGGTCACTGGCGACTGCTCAAGAGGTCTAGTTATTTCCTCGTTTTCGATTTCAGATCTATTTATACCACGAGGGTGGTGTTAACGTGTGTTAGAGTAGACCAATCGTCCTATAGGACTCTATACATGCAGTCCCCTGTTCGGAACATGCGACTTGCTATACATGCTGGTAACCTAACTCCTACCCCAGCTTCAAACACTGCAAGTGTTTACTGCGCAGTTTGAAAATCGTAAAACATGATCACTTACCCAATGATAGAAATAATCCACACACATACGTTGTACATATGTAGTCCGTGGGTATAACAGGTAAAGTTATCACGTGGTCAACCGGAAGTATAATAGTATTCTTAGTATTAATATCCTTACAAGCTACACCGAAAGTCAATGTTAACTTCGCTAGCAATACATCACATTCTACTTACCGTCACGGCCGTAAAACCACTGGACAGTTTTGTGTAGGCAGGAGTGACGATCCTCTGGCCCGTCCGACCATAACGCCGCCTTTACATGAACACCTTGTGTATATGTCCCGACTGTGTACCGGTGGAGGTCAACCCGGGTAGATGGAATTACACAAAGGAAGTCCACTGAAATCCAAGTCATAATCACGCATGATTAACATTAACATGCATATATATAAATAGAAACACCTCAGCTATTTAGTTGTTACATAGGTGCATGTCTGAGAAGATAAGTTTGTGTTGGCTAGCATGGTTAAGTACTACAATGCACCTGGGAGGCGGTCCAACGGCCGCCACTGTATGGTCATTGATTTGTTATAATACAGCGAACTACACCGAGAAACCAGGGAAGGAGCACGACAACATAAACAATACTGAATCAACACTATATCGTACATGTACAATGACTTTATATATAATTTACTCGTGTTTGATACTGTTCCATGTTCTATATCTTGTAATTAACTTGTGTCTTGATAAAGGGTCAGATTGCCTCGAAAATTCGACAATTTACTTGTCTGTACTGTCGTTATTACTACTTGACAAAATATACTTTATCGTACAACAATACTAATACTATATCGTAATGTAATGACAATATCAACACTAGATTTACACTATATCGTAATGTAACGTACAATATCAACACTAGATTTATACTATATCGTAATGTAACGTACAATATCAACACTAGATTTATATTACATGTATATCGTAATGTAACGTACAATATCAACACTAGATTTATACTAATCGTAATGTAACGTACAATATCAACACTAGATTTATATCATATCGCAATGTAACGTGCAATACCAACACTAGATTTATATTATATCGTAATGTAACGTACAATATCAACACTAGATTTATACTATATCGTAATGTAACGTACAATATCAACACTAGATTTATACTATATCGTAATGTAACGTAAAATATCAACACTAGATTTATACTATATCGTAATGTAACGTACAATATCAACACTAGATTTATACTATATCGTAATGTAACGTACAATATCAACACTAGATTTATATTAATCGTAATGTAACGTACAATATCAACACTAGATTTATATTAATCGTAATGTAATGACAATACCAACACTCGATTTATATTATATCGTAATGTAACGTGCAATACCAACACTTGATTTATACTATATCGTAATGTAACGTACACTATCAACACTAGATTTATACTATATCGTAATGTAACGTACAATATCAACACTAGATTTATACTATATCGTAATGTAACGTACAATATCAACACTAGATTTATACTATATCGTAATGTAACGTACACTATCAACACTAGATTTATACTATATCGTAATGTAACGTACAATATCAACACTAGATTTATACTATATCGTAATGTAACGTACACTATCAACACTAGATTTATATAATATCATAATGTAACGTACAATATCAACACTAGATTTATACTATATCGTAATGTAACGTACAATATCAACACTAGATTTATACTATATCGTAATGTAACGTACAATATCAACACTAGATTTATACTATATCGTAATGTAACGTACAATATCAATCTAGATTTATATTATATCGTAATGTAACGTACAATATCAATACTAGATTTATATTATATCGTAATGTAACGTACACTATCAACACTAGATTTATACTATATCGTAATGTAACGTACAATATCAACACTAGATTTATACTATATCGTAATGTAACGTACACTATCAACACTAGATTTATATAATATCATAATGTAACGTACAATATCAACACTAGATTTATACTATATCGTAATGTAACGTACAATATAGACACTAGATTTATATAATATCATAATGTAACGTACACTAAACACTAGATTTATACTATATCATAATGTAACGTACAATATCAACACTAGATTTATATTATATCGTTATGTAACGTACAATATCAACACTAGATTTATACTATATCGTAATGTAACGTACAATATCAAGACTAGATTTATACTATATCGTAATGTAACGTACACTATCAACACTAGATTTATACTATATCGTAATGTAACGTACACTATCAACACTAGATTTATATAATATCATAATGTAACGTACAATATCAATACTAGATTTATACTATATCGTAATGTAACGTACACTATCAACACTAGATTTATATAATATCGTAATGTAACGTACACTATCAACACTAGATTTATACTATATCGTAATGTAACGTACACTAGCAACACTAGATTTATATTATATCGTAATGTAACGTACAATATCAATACTAGATTTATATTATATCGTAATGTAACGTACAATATCAACACTAGATTTACACTATATCGTAATGAAACGTACAATATCAACACTAGATTTATATTATATCATAATGCCACGTACACTAAACACGTTTTGTTGGGATAACGTGTTATTGAGAGAGCACGTTGTTGGGGGTAAATGTATTATTGAGAGAGCACGTTGTTGGGGTAAACATGTTATTGAGAGAGCACGTTGTTTGGGTATACGTGTTATTGAGAGAGCACGTTGTTTGGGTATACGTGTTATTGAGAGAGCACGTTGTTTGGGTATACGTGTTATTGAGAGAGCACGTTGTTTGGGTAAACATGTTATTGAGAGAGCACGTTGTTTGGGTATACGTGTTATTGAGAGAGCACGTTGTTTGGGTATACGTGTTATTGAGAGAGCATATGGTTTGGTATACGTGTTATTATGGACAATGTGTTAATGCGATTCCAGTTTATTGGGTAAAAATCACCACCTGGGAGAATCAGTAAAGAACATAAATTTCAAGGCAGAGTATGTTATGACAAACACCTTTAAATGGAATCTGGTTAGTTGCGCAATATCGTGTTTGTGAGGTTATAAACTCGGTAGCTAGGTGTTTTCCATTTCTCAGATGAATTAAGGCACGTTGTTCTGACGGACAACACATTGTTAAGGTATTGTGCTTTCGATAACACGTCTAGATTCTTCCGACTGACAGTAAATATACTAGATATACATTATATAATAATATAGAGTGTCGACATTCACACAGGATACAGAAAACACATACACGGCGATATAAGAGTCCTTAAATAGAAGTAATGCCCGTGTTTGTGTCGTCGTATCTCTGACTTGTCGACATAGGGTCCTTGTCGCCTAGTCCACACATTTGATGACGTTAAAGGCGGTACCGGTAGGACTTTGAAGATAAGACAGAATAAAATGGCAAATATTGAAGAGTATATATTTGATGTTTTCGACCGATTTACTCTATATATGCCAGGTTTACAGTGATTTTCCCACTATGTATGTAATGCCCTAGACTGGACTTAGATTGTCAATAGACCGAAAGTAAATGGCTAACTGTCTTATTGGCGAATGGACTGTTCGGGCTTCACGGTTATCAGGTGTTTGTGTCAAATTGCAGTATTCACGAAGAACATTGTAATTACCATTCTTTGGTTACTGTACATATCACTTCCTCGCTGATTATAAGCTACATGGTGGTATCTTAAACAGCGTATTGGTGGTTACACAAGCATACTTGTTAAGCAGGTAGACTATGGTCGTGTTGAGGTCCTAATGTATATGGGTGGTGTCACAATATCTATGGGTGGTGTCGCAAAATGTATGGCTTGCGTCACAATAAATATGGATGGTGTCACAATATCTCTGGGTGGTGTCACAATATCTCTGCGTGTTGTCACAATATGTATGGGTGGAGTCCTAATATATATATAGTGTCAACATATCTATGGGTGGTGTCACAATATGTATGGATGGTGTCACAATATCTCTGGGTGGTGTCACAATAAATATGGATGGTGTCACAATATCTATGGGTGGTGTCACAATATGTATGGATGGTGTCACAATAAATATGGGTGGTGTCACAATATCTCTGCGTGGTGTCACAATATGTATGGGTGGTGTCACAATATCTCTGGGTGGTGTCACAATAAATATGGGTGGTGTCACAATAAATATGGGTGGTGTCCTAATATATATATAGTGTCAACATATCTATGGGTGGTGTCCCAATATGTATGGATGGTGTCACAATATCTCTGGGTGGTGTCACAACAAATATGGGTGGTGTCCTAATATATATATAGTGTCAACATATCTATGGGTGGTGTCACAATATCTATGGGTGGTGTCACAATATGTATGGATGGTGTCACAATATGTATGGGTGGTGTCCTAATATATATATAGTGTCAACATATCTATGGGTGGTGTCACAATATGTATGGGTGGTGTCACAATATCTCTGGATGGTGTCACAATATCTCTGGGTGGTGTCACAATATGTATGGATGGTGTCACAATAAATATGGGTGGTGTCACAATAAATATGGATGGTGTCACAATATCTCTGGGTGGTGTCACAATAAATAGGGGTGGTGTCCTAATATATATAGTGTCAACATATCTATGGGTGGTGTCACAATATCTATGGGTGGTGTCACAATATCTCTGGGTGGTGTCACAATAAATATGGGTGGTGTCCTAATATATATAGTGTCAACATATCTATGGGTGGTGTCACAATATGTATGGGTGGTGTCACAATATCTCTGGGTGGTGTCACAATATCTCTGGGCGATATACAACATGATCTGTGGATGGTGGTGGGATGGTGGTGTAATACAGCATATGTGTGATGAGGTCATCCAATGCCCAATATATGGGGTCGTGAGATCAGACTGTCTTAACTGGTTTGGTTATATAATCTGTGGGTACAGAAGTATTACGTAATACGGTTAGACTGGTCTACCATTGGTAGACATGGGTGATCGTACAGGTCTATGTTATATAATCTGTGGGTACAGAAGTATTACGTAATACGGTTAGACTGGTCTACCATTGGTAGACATGGGTGATCGTACAGGTCTATGTTATATAATCTGTGGGTACAGAAGTATTACGTAATACGGTTAGACTGGTCTACCATTGGTAGACATGGGTGATCGTACAGGTCTATGTTATATAATCTGTGGGTACAGAAGTATTACGTAATACGGTTAGACTGGTCTACCATTGGTAGACATGGGTGATCGTACAGGTCTATGGTATATACCGACGAGAGGAACTTTGCTCAAATTCCCACCATCCATATTTCGCAATAATAATATTGATAAAAAACCCAAACAAACTAAAACTAGACCGAACTTGATTTTTTTGGCTCGAGACTGTCGTAAACTTTAATCCAATTCTAGTTCACAGTTCGCCGTGTTATTGTGAGGAAAGACGATCAAAGAACTTGATTATTACTACATACTTAAGTAACGGAGGACATCAGACACAGTTCTCATAAAACTCTAAAGCAGTAGAGATGGATAATACAAAAATATCATATTTAAAATGAAAAAGAAATGGTTACTAATGTCACACAAAAGTTCTGGTACTGCTTCTGTACAAAACGTTGACATGATGATATATCACACAACACTAACTACCTGATGTATTGCCAAGCTGCGTTCACTTTGACTAGAAACACATGTATTCATGCAAATAAAAATATTGTTCAGCAATGCACGGATAAATGTTAAACTGAAGCTATGTAATTGCTGGGTGTCACCGTCGTAATGTCGCTGTAGGGAGTAGCGTACTAATATCGACCGTTACATACTGGTAAAATCTGCACATCAAGTTGTCACAGACGATATTACCCTCACGACAACAATACCGATAACTGGTAGGTACATGTACCAAAGAACAACCACGTCTCATTTAGCAAATGAATTCCTGACATTCATAGCCTATATGAATACCAGCTCCATAAAAGCGTACGTTGTGTTAAATGTGTCATTGTTTCGTCCAGGAAGTTCGTGTCAACACCAAAAAGATCAGCTTATTTGGCCCCCTTTATCAGTAGCAAAGAAGAAGCTTATCGCTATACCATCTGACCAAGGTGAAAAAAGGAGAGTGATTCTGGTAGATCGGAATGCAAACGAGTTATGTTTTCAAGATATACACGTATTTTCCGTATAGGACCCTAACTTTGTCTACAAGTTTGGATTGTACGAACGACTCTTCGACTCGTCATTTCTGGACAAGTAGGGCAAGATAAGGACAGTGAAAGCATACAACTTCAAACCATATGCATTATTATACAGTTAAACAAAAGTCATTCGTACAAAGCAACGTTTCAAAAGAAAATAATTTTGAATTATGTATGCAGAATTTAGCAGGATACTAATAATGATGCCTAAATGTAGGGAATGGACGCTTGTTAGTTCTTTTGTATTAATACAAAATTAAGTGACCTTTAATCCATATTAATATAATCGGTATCAATCGGATATTAAACACGTGCACGTTCTGTTATTTTTGTAACGTTATCGTCGTAACTCGTACCTTCTTTTTTGATCGAGAATTATTTACCTCAATAATCCAGCTGTGTACGTAACACCATATACACTGAAGGTAAATTATACGGAAGTAAATCTAGAAGCTGAAACATGTTTTGAATGATTTTTGCATATTTTGCGTTAGTAATCATGAGGGGATGCTATCTACCGCAAACAGAAATTCTTCCACCAGATAATGTCTAAACGGTTAAAGACTTTGGGAATCTCACCAGAATCATACCAAAGTAATATTGATTATGTGTGAACCTGAGGAGGTTGTGGTAATATGGTGTATATATACATAATGGCAACTGGATTTTATATCGATTAATTACACCATGTTGTATTTATAGTATCGATGACCTTATTTTGATCCAAGAAGTGTGTACCGGTATGAGAACGTAAACTAGTACGAGGTGTTGATCATAAATACGTACGTGATAGATAGACAAGTTGGTGATAGTAGCAGTACGTATATGATATAGAGAACCTAAACTCGTACAGAGGATGAGCCACGTGTTCATGAGTGTATTGTCCTTGAAAGCGAGCACATCTTTCACAGTACACCATGTCCCCGGGAAAAACAGTTACACTTTGTGACTAAACGTATACTTTGATCTATTACTGGAAGTAAAAATCGTCAGATAAAACGCCCTTGAGCTCATATTAACCTTGGCACAGCATCTCACACTGTGTTACATAGAACAACAGTGTGATACTTCATCTCTAGCTGGTTTCCTCCCAATCCACTCCGATACTTCATCTCTAGCTGGTTTCCTCCAAATCCACTCCGATACTTCATTTACCTAGCTTAACTTTAAACCACAAAATACTTCATCTACCGAGGGTTGCCTCCAAAACAGCACAGATAGTT
The DNA here is from genome assembly GCF_902652985.1 of Pecten maximus. NCBI lineage: Eukaryota > Metazoa > Mollusca > Bivalvia > Pectinida > Pectinidae > Pecten > Pecten maximus. Next base: position 18,569,339 of record NC_047015.1, read on the forward strand.
TATCTACCAATGTTTCCCGTTAAACAACACAGATACTTTATCTACCGAGGGTTACCTCTAAAATAACACAACTACTTTATCGCACAAGGGTTACCTCTTAAACAACACGGACACTTTATCTCCCAAGGGTTACCTCTAAAATAACACAGATACTTTATCTACCGAGGGTTACCGCTAAAATAACACAACTACTTTATCGCACAAGGGTTACCTCTTAAACAACAAAGATACTTTATCTCCCGAGGGTTACCTCTAAAATAACACAGATACTTTATCTCCCGAGGGTTACCTCTAAAACAACACAGATACTTTATCTCCCGAGGGTTACCTCTAAAACACCACAGATACTTTATCTCCCGAGGGTTACCTCTAAACTAACACAGATACTTTATCTCACAAGGGTTACCTCTAAAACAACACAGATACTTTATCTCCCGAGGGTTACCTCTAAAACAACACAGATACTTTATCTCCCGAGGGTTACCTCTTAAACAACACAGATACTTTATCTCCCGAGGGTTACCTCTAAAACAACCCAGATACTTTATCTTCCGAGGGTTACCTCTAAACTAACACAGATACTTTATCTCCCGAGGGTTACCTCTAAAACAACAAAGATACTTTATCTCCGAAGGGTTACCTCTAAAACAACACAGATACTTTATCTACCATGGATTACCTCTAAAACAACACAGATACTTTATCTCCCGAGGGTTACCTCTAAAACAACCCAGATACTTTATCTCCCGAGGGTTACCTCTAAAACAACACAGATACTTTATCTCCCGAGGGTTACCTCTAAAACACCACAGATACTTTATCTCACAAGGGTTACCTCTAAAACAACCCAGATACTTTATCTCCCGAAGGTTACCTCTAAACTAACACAGACACTTTATCTCCCGAGGGTTACCTCTAAAGCAACACAGACGTTTTATCTCCCGAGGGTTACCTCTAAAACAACACAGATACTTTATCTCCCGAGGGTTACCTCTAAAACACCACAGATACTTTATCTCCCGAGGGTTACCTCTAAAACAACACAGATACTTTATCTCCCGAGGGTTACCTCTTAAACAACACAGATACTTTAGCTCCCGAGGGTTACCTCTAAAACAACACCGATACTTTCTCTCCCGAGGGTTACCTCTAAAACAACACAGATACTTTATCTCCCGAGGGTTACCTCTAAAACAACACAGACACTTTATCTCCCAAGGGTTACCTCTAAAACAACAAAGATACTTTATCTCCCGAGGGTTACCTCTAAAACAACAGATACTTTATCTCCCGAGGGTTACCTCTAAAACAACACAGATACTTTATCTCCGAGAGTTACATCTTAAACTACACCGATACTCTATCTCCCGAGGGTTACCTCTAAAACAACAAATATACTTTATCTCCCGAGAGTTACATCTTAAACAACACAGATACTTTATCTACCATGGGTTACCTCTAAAACAACACAGATACTTTATCTCCCGAGGGTTACCTCTAAAACAACAAAGATACTTTATCTCCCGAGGGTTACCTCTAAAACAACACAGACACTTTATCTCCCGAGGGTTACCTCTATAACACCACAGATACTTTATCTACCATGGGTTACCTCTAAAACAACACAGATACTTTATCTCCCGAGGGTTACCTCTAAAACAACACAGATACTTTATCTCACGAGGGTTACCTCTAAAACAACACAGATACTTTATCTACCATGGGTTACCTCTAAAACAACACAGATACTTTATCTCCCGAGGGTTACCTCTAAAACAACACAGATACTTTATCTCACGAGGGTTACCTCTAAAACAACACAGACACTTTATCTCCCGAGGGTTACCTCTAAAACAACACGGATACTTTATCTCCCGAGGGTTACCTCTAAAACAACACAGATACTTTAAGATTTTTTGGAGAATCACCTTAAGACCTTTTCGTCAATGAAGAGCATTGAAATTGATTGAGGGGTTTCTGAGAAGTCGAATATGTAATTTTTTTTACAAACAGACGACGCATGACGGTCGACGACGACGGCGGACAAAAGGCGATAGCAATAGGTCATCTGAAGCTTGATAACTTGTTACAACACATAAATCCTACTCCTGGTATGCAAAATAGGACATTTAATAGTGATTAATCATGATTCCATATTAACACTGAAAACGTGACCAGTTCTCATCTGCATAAATTTTCATAAAGGTATTTCATAAACACATATATTATAACCTCATTACTCTCCCGAAATTAATGTATAATATATTATCATATGACAGCGATACAGAGGCTTTATATTTGTGACACGATCCGATCGACAGAAGGGCGTCACATTTCTCACACTAATCCTATCGACAGAAGGGCGTCACGTTTCTCACACTAATCCTATCGACAGAAGGGCGTCACGTTTCTCACACTAATCCTATCGACAGAAGGGCGTCACGTTTCTCACACTAATCCTATCGACAGAAGGGCGTCACGTTTCTCACACTAATCCTATCGACAGAAGGGCGTCACGTTTCTCACACTAATCCTATCGACAGAAGGGCGTCACGTTTCTCACACTAATCCTATCGACAGAAGGGCGTCACGTTTCTCACACTAATCCTATCGACAGAAGGGCGTCACGTTTCTCACACTAATCCTATCGACAGAAGAGCGTCACGTTTCTCACACTAATCCGATCGATAGAAAGGCGTCACATACCTTATACCAATCCGGTTAATAAAAGTGTTTCACATTTCTTACGCCAATTCGGTCTACGGAATGGCGTCACATTTCTTACACTAATACGGGGGCAGAATGGCGTCACATTTCTTACACTAATACGGGGGACAGAATGGCATCACATTTCTTACACAAATCTGATTAATGGAATATGCACTTTGGGCGCCAATCGGAAGTGGCTCAAAACACGGAGTTCGCGTTTCGGACTTAAATCCGACTTACAGTGGCTTCACATATCAGACATCAATCATACAATACAAAACTTCACACATCATACCAATCCGACCAACATGACTTCCTACTTCTGACATCAATACTATCATTACCGGACTTCAATCTGACCGACACATGTATTTCCTACTTCTGAGAGCAATACTGTCAATAAAGGACGTCAATCAGACCAACACACGGACTTCTTACTTCTGACACCAATACTACCAATAAAGGACGTCAACCTGGCCAACACAGGGATTTCCTACTTCTGACATCAATAATACCAATAAAGGACGTCAATCTGGCCAGCACAGGGATTTCCTACTTCTAACATCAATACTACCAATAAAGGACTTTAATCTGTCCAACACAGGGATTTCCTACTTCTGACATCAATAATACCAATAAAGGACGTCAACCTGGCCAACACAGGGATTTCCAACTTCTGACATCATTACTGCCAATAAAGGACGTCAACCTGGCCAACAAAGGGACTGCTTACTTCTGACATCAATACTACCGATAAAGGACGTCAATTTGGCCAACACAGGGATTTCCTACTTCTGACATCAATACTGCCAATAAAGGACGTCAATCTGGCAAACACAGGGATTTCCTACTTCTAACATCAATACTACCAATAAAGGACGTCAACCTGGCCAACACAGGGATTTCCTACTTCTGACATCAATACTGCCAATAAAGGACGTCAATCTGGCCAACAAAGGGACTGCTTACTTCTGACATCAATACTACCGATAAAGGACGTCAATTTGGCCAACACAGGGATTTCCTACTTCTGACACCAATACTACCAATAAAGGACGTCGATCAGACCAACACACGGACTCCTTACTTCTGACATCATTACTACCAATAAAGGACGTCAATCAGACCAACACACGGACTCCTTACTTCTGACACCAATACTACCAATAAAGGACGTCAATCTGGCCAGCACAGGGATTTCCTACTTCTAACATCAATACTACCAATAAAGGACTTCAATCTGTCCAACACAGGGATTTCCTACTTCTGACATCAATAATACCAATAAAGGACGTCAACCTGCCCAACACAGGGATTTCCTACTTCTGATATCATTACTACCAATAAAGGACGTCGATCAGACCAACACACGGACCCCTTACTTCTGACACCAATACTACCAATAAAGGAGGTCAATCTGTCCAACACAGGGATTTCCTACCTCTGGCATCAATGCTATCAATGAAACGTCAATCAGACCAACACACGGACTCCTTACTTCTGACACCAATACTACAAATAAAGGACGTCAATCTGGCAAACACAGGGATTTCCTACTTCTGACATCAATGCTATCTATGAAACGTCAATCAGACCAACACACGGACTTCTTACTTCTGACACCAATACTACCAATAAAGGACGTCAATCTGGCCAACACAGGGATTTTCTACTTCTGACATCAATACTACCAATACCGGACTTTAATCCGACCAACACAGGGACCTTAAACATTTAAATCCAATCCAATCGTCAATATGGGTAGCTTAAAACCAATCCAACCACAAAACATATGCAAAACACAATGGTGTCTCACAATTGATACAAAACATAATAGTGAAACCTCGCAGTGACTCCATGTAGTCTGTTACAGCTGTTGTTAATCACCTCACGTCCTGGAGTTTGTCATTGATAGCAGAGAGCTGCTGTCACCTTCTCACCACAGTGTCGACACAGCCGTATATTTTCACCCTTTCTGCTTTTACTACTCTCTCTCTAATCGTGATGATTTTGACTTATGTGTATTTGATACTGACAGATTAACGTTCTCATCAATATGCATAGAAGGAGAAAGGAAGACAACTCTATGGCAATGTTTATCCCTGACAATAGGCTTACTTCCATCTCACCTAGACAAGGAGCAACAGCTTGGAGACAAAATAAGTTTAAACATAGCATACTGGGCATATTCTAAGAGACAGTCATCTACAAGCGTCACCAACGTCAGTCAGGGTAAAGCAGGGCTCTTCACAATGTCCTTCAGCATAACTGTTTATACTTCAAACATTAATAGAGAATAGTATCAAGTTCTAAGAGGCTGTCTGATTTCCCGCTAAGATACTATTGTATACATACATATCATATAGACAATCGCAGCATCTCGGCTAATTCCGTCGAGGCTCAGGGGAAAACCAGGAATGCACGTCGTATTCGGTAAATTTTCTCCGCAATGACCATGATATCATTCTCGTATTCTGAAACAATGTAGAGAAATATGTAGGGGTGGAACAGGAGACGAAAAATGCAACGACCAAATTGAGACTCGAACCCGGGACCTCTGAACTCTAGACTGACACTGTTACTAATTGAGCTACATGGCAAGCGACGTTCACCACAGTTAAGTTTCAATACAGGGGTACTAATAAGCGAAAATTAATCCGTCACTTAAAACTTGATGGATTTGACAAGTGACACTAATTCGTCAGTATTGGACTAAGTTTTTCATAATCGTATTTGGATTCTTTAGTAATAATTTCTCACTGTTAATCAATATTTGTCGATCAATACAGTTCGAACAAAAAATATCTTTGTCTCCATTGTCGTTTTAATTACATAAAATGCAGTTCCACCTACCATTTACAGAAAGCATTACATAGTCGTGGAAGATAAAATGTATGTTTTTTATTGATCTCTTTCCCCCAATTATACACTAGTGAATTGCCTTTTGAAAACAAGTGATAAGTTGCATTCATCAAACTTATTTTTTGATACATTATGATATTCTGTGTATTAAATTTTCTTGATATAATCAAGTTTTTACTTCGTTTGTTATGTGTCGATTCTATCATTTTGGCCCAAAATCTAATGACACGATCTATGTCCTATCAATGGGGAAAATGTGGCTGCCAAGGAAAATTGAACCATCCAACTGCAATACAAGTGAATTATCAGAATGCATCAATGACAATTCCCTCTACCAACACGTGAAAGAGACAATTAGATATCGAGTGGATTCGTGTAATATAACAAATATTTTGGATTTGCTACAATTAACGACATCTAAACAGCAAATACAGTCAAAACATTGATATTTTACAGGCCTATAAATCCCTATTATGGTGCAATGTCACAGAAGTAACATGATGAACGTTTAGTATGTATCATGGCAAACCGTGGGACTTGCTATTGACATGTAGTTTGTTAAGCTGTTTGTAAATTTCAACAAAACGTAAGAAAAATGCATGTTTCAGGGGGACATAATTAACTCATTTGTATCCCATATATTACACAAACTTGCCATGTCGTTTTGCTCACAAGTGTCTAAAGCACAAAATAGGAGCATTGGTTTGACCAGCCTTGACGTTATTATATGTAAAAACGCTGTTTTTATTTTGACCTTGAATTGCAAATGGCGGTCGTGAATGATATCACACAAATATGGCATATTAGGAGGTATTTAAAACATCAAAAATGCTCTTATTAGACAATATAAAGTATTCTTGATGTGGCAAGAAGACTGCTTTTATGAAAAAATGTTCAACCGTTGAGTTTGGGGTAAAATAAGCCTATTTCTGAAAAAGGCTCCAAACTCACCAGTTTAACAAATTGACTTCAAAATGTTCATGTTACTATGATAAGATGTCTTAAAAGTACGATATAGGAGTATTGTTATTAACTGAAATGCCTCCTCTAAGCCATATTTATGTAATGTTATTCTCAGACGCCATTTGCATTTTAAGGTCAAAACAAAATAAGTGTTTATACGTACATACAGTAAAATCCGGTCAAACAAATGCTCCTACCCTGTGCTATAGACACTTGTGAACATAACAGCATGACTATTTTTCAGGTTTGATAATTTCCGTGACTTAGAATTATTCCATGCTACATCTTACCACAAAGTTACTCTATAGAAGAAACTGGTAGCATCTATAGCATATTATTGGTGATTGTAAGAAGCTACATGTCCAAACAAACATTTTGGTATATTACATCACATTTTTTGTGCAAATCTTTAGGTATTTATTCGTATTTGAAATTCAACACTATTCTGCTATATAGATGACCCTTAACTACAATGAACGTATCGGGGACAATGACCCTGTGTAAATAACATTGACGAGAACTATCTACAAATAGGTCAGCTTACCTGACAGACAACTATTAACACATCTACGGAGATGTATCAACACTGGCAATACACACTTCAGGATTTTTAGAAAAAAAACATAAGGCTATCGAGACAGAATATACCAATGAACAAAAATGTAGATGGAAGAGAGTTCCCAATGCAATAGAAGGCAAATTAGTGCACGAGAGGAATACATTGGAAAAAACATGGGCAAATCATGTAGCTTACGTCGCAGAGAGAGGAACGGCCAGATAGTGTGATGGAAAAGTGGCAAACGACAACAAAAAGCTTCTGGCACTAAGTAAAAAGAGCAGGAATACCAATGGGAAGTAGCTTGAAAAATGAATCACATATTCCCATGTTTTCACTATGGAGGATAGAACAGGCAACACCCCCAAACACTAACACGGAAGATCACATCATCACAAAGTAGATGGTAACCAAGAATCTACTAATGGTGTTTCAACACAATCACCACCACCACCTGACAATATCCACCCAGAAGTACTGAAGGAGACAACAACTGCAATATCAGAAACTAAGTTATGATAAAACTATAGAGGAATTAATTAACCTCAAATCTGGAAATAAATCAATATTGTCCAAATGCTCGAAAAAAAAAAAAAAAAAAAATCAGCTCAAAACTACAGACCAATCAGTCTTACCTGTTGGTCTGTAAACTATGGAATCAATTATCAGAGATAAAGTAATGGAACATGTATTAAAGGGACAATTTAGTCAAGCATGCTTTTTATAATTCAGGCAGAATCTATAAAACATATATCCAGACAAAATAATTTGCGGTCAATAATTATTTGCTACGTAGCCAATGTCCATTATGGTCAGTTTAAGTTTTGGGAAAGCCCACGTCAAATATAGCGATACTCCAAATATAGTGCAACATGTTTCGCCCTCTGGCGGGAACAGTTGGTTGTAAGTGACGACACGGTAGCTCTCACTATACTTATTTCTTTGGATTTTGATTTAACAACATGCGTGGCAAACAGTTGTAACATGTATCATAATTAATAGATTCAATGATGATTTATTGTTTTGACAATTCAAATCGACCAAACACAGGTTTATTCCATGGGCACCTCACGGGAATTCGTGTTCTTGTAATTGTGTACACACATGCATGTATACGGCCGGTACGTGTGAAGAAGTAGATTGTATTTTTATTTGTGTACGAATGAAAACAAACGCCCATCTTAGGTGCTTTATTTCATCCATGATGTAATCAGAACAATACTTATAACAAGTACGAATGGAATTATGATAATGGAAGTTGTACAGAACAAAAATATCGCACCTCAACATTACTCCGTAGGCCGATCTAGATCTAGCTACATGTAGGTCAAGTCTCGGCAAACTCGCTAGAAACTTCTTCATTGTTGTCACAACCGTTCGAAAAACTCACATCTGTTATATTGCTGTCCTAACAGTAATTCTCTATATTTTGTTTATCAATTTACTGTCCACGTTTTGTATGAGACCCGTAACCCAGTTAAACTACCACTAACGGTTTCAACTGCAAACCAATGTCGATTACAGTCACGAGACCGGGCTGCGCTTGCACACATGTATACAAAGTGTGTAGAGACGACGTGCTCATTTGCATATATACGATTATGATCCCCCTTACAATTAATTAAAAAACGAATGGAAAACATACACTTTTATCAATATATGACCAAGGATAGTTCATAAGGAGTACTGAAGTACACTTTCATGAATTAATTTGTGAAATGATAAAAAAGTAAACAAACTTGACTAAATTGTCCCTTTAAACAATGACCTACTTAACAAGTATCAATGTGGTTGGGGTCAGATACAACCTCTCTATGAATTAGATCACAACAAAACTTCTAGACAGCGGAGAACTAGATGATCTCATGTTAAGGATTTGACAAGGCACTATACCAGAAACTTTTTTTTCAAAAAGCTGGAAGCCTTGAGCATCACAGGAAAAAACTTAACAGGATCAAGAATTTCCTTAACGACTGAAAACAAACAGTTGTTATAAATGGACATAACGTAAGGACGGACTACAGTAACAAGCGGGGACCAACAAGCGAGTGGACCTTGTATACCTCAATGACCAGCCTGGTGCGATTCAGCGATACTCGAAATTTTGCAAATGAGAGTAAAGTGACAGAAACGGGTTACAAAAAATGAAGCAAAATTGTCCCAAATGTGGCAATTTGAAACAACACGGGAATAGTATATAAGTCAAGAGAAATCATATACGTATATTATGAAGATCTAGGGTGAGAGTTGATACGATACTAGCATTCAGCAAACTTATTGAAACTTTGTGAAAAAAGCAAACAAATGATATGATTGATAAAGAAAACATCCAATATACATGGATAAAGAGATATGTTGGTCCCGTTATACAAGTCATTAATCAGATCACACATAGAATAGGCAGTGTGTACTGAACCAGAGTGACACGTGTCACCGTAGAAAGGGTACAAATGAGGACGACTTCAGTACAGGGGATGAGTCATCCGACTCAAAGACTGAAATACACCGGAATCCCGTCACTTCAATGTGGACGAAAAGGAGGAGAAATGATCATACAGTCTATCGGGATAGCGAGGGGACATGAATCAGACTATCGGGATAGCGAGGAGACACGATACAGACTTCCGGGATAGCGAGGAGACATGATACAGACTTCCGGGATAGCGAGGTGACATGATACAGACTGCCGTGATAGCGAGGTGACATGATACAAACTTTCGGGATAGCGAGAAGACGATACATACTTTCGGGATAGCGAGGAGACACAATACAGACTTCCGGGATAGCGAGGAGACATGATACTAACTTCCGGGATAGTGAGGAGACATGATGCAGACTTTCGGGATAGCGAGGAGACACGATACAGACTTCCGGGATAGTGAGGTGACATGATACAGACTTTCGGGATAGTAAGGACACACGATACATACTTTCGGGATAGCGAGGAGACACGATACAGACTATCGGGATGGCGAGGAGACATGGTACAGACTTTCGGGATAGCGAGGAGACATGATACAGACTTCGGGGATAGCAAGGAGACATCACACAGACTTTCGGGATAGCGAGGAGACACGATACAGACTTCCGGGATAGTGAGAAGACAAGATACAGACTTCCGGAGTAGCGAGGAGACACGATACAGACTTCCGGGATAGCGAGAAGACATTATACAGACTTTCGGGATAGTGAGGAGACATGATACAGACTTCCGGGATAGTGAGGTGACATGGTACAGACTTTCGGGATAGTAAGGACACACGATACAGTCTTCCGGGATAGCGAGAAGACATGATACATACTTTCGGGATAGCGAGGAGACACCATACAGACTATTGGGATGGCGAGGAGACATGGTACAGACTTTCGGGATAGCAAAGAGACATGATACAGACTTCCGGGATAGCAAGGAGACATGGCACAGACTTCCGGGATAGCGAGAACACATTATACAGACTTTCAGGATATCGAGAAGACATGATACAGACTATCGGGATGGCGAGGAGACATGGTACAGACTTTCGGGATAGCGAGGAGACATGATACAGACTTCCGGGATAGCAAGGAGACATGACACAGACTTTCGGGATAGCGAGGAGACACGATACAGACTTCCGGGATAGCGAGGAGACATGATACAGACTTCTGGAGTAGCGAGGAGACATGATACAGACTTCCGGGATAGCGAGAAGACATTATACAGACTTTCGGGATAGTGAGGAGACATGATACAGACTTTCGGGATAGCGAGGAGACACGATACAGACTTCCGGGGTAGCGAGGAGACACGATACAGACTTCCGGGAAAGCGAGAAGACACGATAATACTTTCGGGATAGCGAAGAGACACAATACAGAATTCCGGGATAGCGAGGAGATATGATACGAACCTCCGGGATAGCGAGGAGACACGATACAGACTTCCGGGATAGTGAGGAGACATGATACAGACTTCCGGATAAGCGAGGAGACACGATACAGACTTCCGGGATAGCGAGAAGACATTATACAGACTTTCGGGATAGGGAGGAGACATGATACAGACTTTCGGGATAGCGAGGAGACACGATACAGACTTCCGGGATAGTGAGGTGACATGGTACAGACTTTCGGGATAGTAAGGACACACGATACAGTCTTCCGGGATAGCGAGAAGACATGATACATACTTTCGGGATGGCGAGGAGACACCATACAGACTATTGGGATGGCGAGGAGACATGGTACAGACTTTCGGGATAGCAAAGAGACACGATACAGACTTCCGGGATAGTGAGGTGACATGGTACAGACTTTCGGGATAGTAAGGACACACGATACAGTCTTCCGGGATAGCGAGAAGACATGATACATACTTTCTGGATGGCGAGGAGACACCATACAGACTATTGGGATGGCGAGGAGACATGGTACAGACTTTCGGGATAGCAAAGAGACATGATACAGACTTCCGGGATAGCAAGGAGACATGGCACAGACTTCCGGGATAGCGAGAACACATTATACAGACTTTCGGGATATCGAGAAGACATGATACAGACTATCGGGATGGCGAGGAGACATGGTACAGACTTTCGGGATAGCGAGGAGACATGATACAGACTTTCGGGATAGCGAGGAGACACGATACAGACTTCCGGGATAGCGAGGAGACATGATACAGACTTCCGGAGTAGCGAGGAGACATGATACAGACTTCCGGGATAGCGAGAAGACATTATACAGACTTTCGGGATAGTGGGGAGACATGATACAGACTTTCGGGATAGCGAGGAGACACGATACAGACTTCCGGGGTAGCGAGGAGACACGATACAGACTTCCGGGAAAGCGAGAAGACACGATAATACTTTCGGGATAGCGAGGAGACACAATACAGAATTCCGGGATAGCGAGGAGATATGATACGAACCTCCGGGGTAGCGAGGAGACACGATAGAGACTTCCGGGATAGTGAGGAGACATGATACAGACTTCCGGGATAGCGAGAAGACATGACACAGACTTTCGGGATAGCGAGGAGACACGATACAGACATCCGGGATAGCGAGGAGACATGATAAAGACTTCTGGGATAGCGAGGAGACATGATACAGACTTCCGGGATAGCGAGGAGACATGATACAGACTTCCGGAGTAGCGAGGAGACACGAAACAGACTTCCGGGATAGCGAGGAGACATGATAAAGACTTCTGGGATAGCGAGGAGGCATAATACAGACTTCCGGGATAACAAGAAGACATGATACATACTTTCGGGATATCGAGAAGACATGATACAGACTAAAGACAAACATAAGGCAAACATAAACATAAACACTTCATATGAAAAAGTAAGGATCAAGGCGGTCAGGAGACGGAGACGTCTATACACAGACCGTTTTCAGGTAGACGATAGTACATGTCTTCAATTGTTCTTTTAGAATTAAACCTGGGGATTTTCTTTAGTATAGTTAGGGCCTACTGAGTGAGGGGTCTCTAGTTCGAGCACCGTACATCCATCAAAAAGTTTACATTATAAAAGTCATACAGTGAATGGACAACTTTTAGCGACGTAAGTAGCGATTTTTTTAGATCAATGTGCCGCCCTTGATTCGGGTTCAAGTCTGATCACCCTTGATGGAATTGGCAGATATGTTGCGATTTGTGATTGTAAAATCGCGGTACCCTACGTGATTAGGAACTTGTGTGTAAAGCTGTGGTATTGACGGTATAGGAACTTGTATGGTACTGTAAAGCCGTGGTATTGACGGTATAGGAACTTGTATGGTACTGTAAAGCCGTGGTATTGACGGTATAGGAACTTGTGTGGTACTGTAAAGCCGTGGTATTGACGGTATAGGAACTTGTATGGTACTGTAAAGCCGTGGTATTGACGGTATAGGGACGTGTATGGTACTGCAAAGCCGTGATATTGACGGTATAGGAACTTGTGTGGTACTGTAAAGCCGTGGTATTGACTGTATAGGAACTTGTGTGGTACTGTAAAGACGTGGTATTGACGGTATAGGAACTTGTATGGTACTGTAAAGCCGTGGTATTGACGGTATAGGAACTTGTGTGGTACTGTAAAGCCGTGGTATTGACGGTATAGGAACTTGTATGGTACTGTAAAGCCGTGGTATTGACGGTATAGGGACGTGTATGGTACTGCAAAGCCGTGATATTGACGGTATAGGAACTTGTGTGGTACTGTAAAGCCGTGATATTGACTGTATAGGAACTTGTGTGGTACTGTAAAGCCGTGGTAATGACTGTATAGGAACTTGTGTGGTACTGTAAAGCCGTGGTATTGACTGTATAGGAACTTGTGTGGTACTGTAAAGCCGTGGTATTGACGGTATAGGAACTTGTGTGGTACTGTAAAGCCGTGGTAATGACGGTATAGGAACTTGTGTGGTATTGTAAAGCCGTGGTATTGACTGTATAGGAACTTGTGTGGTACTGTAAAGCCGTAGTAATGACGGTATAGAAACAAATGTGGTACTGTAAAGCCGTGGTATTGACGGTATAGGAACTTGTGTGGTACTGTAAAGCCGTGGTATTGACGGTATAGGAACTTGTGTGGTACTGTAAAGCCGTAGTATTGACGGTATAGGAACTTGTATGGTACTGTAAAGCCGTAGTAATGACGGTATAGGAACTTGTGTGGTATTGTAAAGCCGTGGTATTGACTGTATAGGAACTTGTGTGGTACTGTAAAGCCGTGGTATTGACGTTATAGGAACTTATGTGGTACTGTAAAGCCGTGGTAATGACGGTATAGGAACTTGTGTGGTATTGTAAAGCCGTGGTATTGACTGTATAGGAACTTGTGTGGTACTGTAAAGCCGTAGTAATGACGCTATCGAAACAAATGTGTTACTGTAAAGCCGTGGTATTGACGGTATAGGAACTTGTGTGGTACTGTAAAGCCGTGGTAATGACGGTATAGGAACTTATGTTGTACTGTAAAGCCGTGGTATTGACGGTATAGGAACTTGTATGGTACTGTAAAGCCGTGGTATTGACGGTATAGGAACTTGTGTGGTACTGTAAAGCCGTGGTATTGACTGTATAGGAACTTGTGTGGTACTGTAAAGCCGTGGGATTGACGGTATAGGAACTTGTGTGATACAGTAAAGCCGTGGTATTGACGGTATAGGAACTTGTGTTGTACTGTAAAGCCGTGGTATTGACGGTATAGGAACTTGTATGGTATTATAAAGCCGTAGTATTGACTGTATAGAAACTTGTATGGTACTGTAAAGCCGTGGTATTGACGGTATAGGAATTTGTGTGGTACTGTAAAGCCGTGGTATTAACGGTATAGGAACTTGTATGGTACTGTAAAGCCGTGGTATTGACGGTATAGGAACTTGTGTGGTACTGTAAAGCCGTGGTATTGACTGTATAGGAACTTGTGTGGTACTGGAAAGCCGTGGTATTGACGGTATAGGAACTTGTGTGGTAATGTAAAGCCGTGGTATTGACGGTATAGGAATTTGTGTGGTACTGTAAAGCCGTGGTATTGACGGTATAGAAACTTGTGTGGTACTGTAAAGCCGTGGTATTGACGGTATAGCAACTTGTATGGTACTGTAAAGTCGTGGTAATGACTGTGTAGGAACTTGTGTGGTACTGTAAAGCCATGGTATTGACGGTATAGGAACTTGTGTGGTACTGTAAAGCCGTGGTATTGACGGTATAGGAACTTGTGTGGTACTGTAAAGCCGTGGTATTGACTGTATAGGAACTTGTATGGTACTGTAAAGCCGTGGTATTGACGGCATTGGAACTTGTATGGTACTGTAAAGCCGTGGTATTGACGGTATTGGAACTTGTATGGTACTGTAAAGCCGTGGTATTGACGGTATAGGAACTTGTATGGTACTGTAAAGCCGTGGTATTGACGGTATAGGAACTTGTGTGGTACTGTAAAGCCGTGGTATTGACGGTATAGGAACTTGTGTGGTACTGTAAAGCCGTGGTATTGACTGTATAGGAACTTGTGTGTTACTGTAAATCCGTGGTATTGACGGTATAGGAACTTGTGTGGTACTGTAAAGCCGTGGTATTGACGGTATAGGAACTTGTGTGGTACTGTAAAGCCGTAGTATTGACGGTATAGGAACTTGTATGGTACTGTAAAGCCGTGGTATTGACGGTATAGGAACTTGCATGGTACTGTAAAGCCGTGGTATTGACTGTATAGGAACTTGTATGGTACTGTAAAGCCGTGGTATTGACGGTATAGGAACTTGTGTGGTACTGTAAAGCCGTGGTAATGACTGTATAGGAACTTGTATGGTACTGTAAAGCCGTGGTATTGACGGTATAGGAACGTGTATGATACTGTAAAGCCGTGGTATTGACGGTATAGGAACTTGTGTGGTACTGTAAAGCCGTGGTATTGACGGTATAGGAATGTGTGTGGTACTGTAAAGCCGTGGTATTGACGGTATAGGAACTTGCATGGTACTGTAAAGCCGTGGTATTGACGGTATAGGAACTTGTATGGTACTGTAAAGCCGTGGTATTGACGGTATAGGAACTTGTGTGGTACTGTAAAGCCGTGGTATTGACTGTATAGGAACTTGTGTGGTACTGGAAAGCCGTGGTATTGACGGTATAGGAACTTGTGTGGTAATGTAAAGCCGTGGTATTGACGGTATAGGAATTTGTGTGGTACTGTAAAGCCGTGGTATTGACGGTATAGAAACTTGTGTGGTGTTGTAAAGCCGTGGTATTGACTGTATAGGAACTTGTGTGGTACTGTAAAGCCGTGGTATTGACGGTATAGGAACTTGTGTGGTACTGTAAAGCCGTGGTATTGACGGTATAGGAACTTGTGTGGTACTGTAAAGCCGTGGTATTGACTGTATAGGAACTTGTGTGTTACTGTAAATCCGTGGTATTGACGGTATAGGAACTTGTGTGGTACTGTAAAGCCGTGGTATTGACGGTATAGGAACTTGTGTGGTACTGTAAAGCCGTAGTATTGACGGTATAGGAACTTGTATGGTACTGTAAAGCCGTGGTATTGACGGTATAGGAACTTGTATGGTACTGTAAAGCCGTGGTATTGACTGTATAGGCACTTGTATGGTACTGTAAAGCCGTGGTATTGACGGTATAGGAACTTGTGTGGTACTGTAAAGCCGTAGTAATGACTGTATAGGAACTTGTATGGTACTGTAAAGCCGTGGTATTGACGGTATAGGAACGTGTATGATACTCTAAAGCCGTGGTATTGACGGTATAGGAACTTGTGTGGTACTATAAAGCCGTGGTATTAAATGTATAGGAACTTGTGTGGTACTGTAAAGCCGTGGTATTGACTGTATAGGAACTTGTGTGGTACTGTAAAGCCGTGATATTGACGGTATAGGAACTTGTGTAGTACTGTAAAGCCGTGGTATTGACGGTATAGGAACTTGTATGGTACTGTAAAGCCGTGGTATTGACGGTATAGGAACGTGTGTGGTACTGTAAAGCCGTGGTATTGACGGTATAGGAACTTGTGTGGTACTGTAAAGCCGTGGTAATGACTGTATAGGAACTTGTGTGGTACTGTAAAGCCGTGGTATTGACGGTATAGGAACTTGTGTGATACAGTAAAGCCGTGGTATTGACGGTATAGGAACTTGTGTTGTACTGTAAAGCCGTGGTATTGACGGTATAGGAACTTGTATGGTATTATAAAGCCGTAGTATTGACTGTATAGAAACTTGTATGGTACTGTAAAGCCGTGGTATTGACGGTATAGGAATTTGTGTGGTACTGTAAAGCCGTGGTATTGACGGTATAGGAACTTGTATGGTACTGTAAAGCCGTGGTATTGACTGTATAGGAACTTGTGTGGTACTGTAAAGCCGTGGTATTGACGGTATAGGAACTTGTGTGGTACTGTAAAGCCGTGGTATTGACGGTATAGGAACTTGTGTGGTACTGTAAAGCCGTGGTATTGACGGTATAGGAACTTGTGTGGTACTGTAAAGCCGTGGTATTGACGGTATAGGAATTTGTGTGGTACTGTTAAGCCGTGGTATTGACGGTATAGGAACTTGTATGGTATTGTAAAGCCGTGGTATTGACTGTATAGGAACTTGTGTGGTACTGTAAAGCCGTGGTAATGACTGTATAGGAACTTGTATGGTACTGTAAAGCCGTGGTAATGACTGTATAGGAACTTGTGTGGTACTGTAAAGCCGTGGTATTGACGGTATAGGAACTTGTATGGTACTGTAAAGGCGTGGTATTGACGGTATAGGAACTTGTATGATAATGTAAAGCCGTGGTATTGACGGTATTGGAACTTGTGTGGTACTGTAAAGCCGTGGTATTGACGGTATAGGAACTTGTATGGTATTGTAAAGCCGTGGTATTGACTGTATAGGAACTTGTGTGGCACTGTAAAGCCGTGGTATTAACGGTATAGGAACTTGTTTGGTACTGTAAAGCCCTGGTATTGACGGTATAGGAACATGTTTGGTATTGTAAAGCCGTGGTATTTACGGTATAGGAACTTGTATGGTACTGTAAAGCCGTGGTATTGACGGTATAGGAACTTGTGTGGTACTGTAAAGCCGTGGTATTGACGGTATAGGAACTTGTGTGGTACTGTAAAGCCGTGGTATTGACGGTATAGGAACTTGTGTGGTAATGTAAAGCCGTGGTATTGACGGTATAGGAATTTGTGTGGTACTGTTAAGCCGTGGTATTGACGTTTTAGGAACTTGTATGGTATTGTAAAGCCGTGGTATTGACTGTATAGGAACTTGTGTGGTACTGTAAAGCCGTGGTAATGACTGTATAGGAACTTGTATGGTACTGTAAAGCCGTGGTAATGACTGTATAGGAACTTGTGTGGTACTGTAAAGCCATGGTATTGACGGTATAGGAACTTGTATGGTACTGTAAAGGCGTGGTATTGACGGTATAGGAACTTGTGTGGTACTGTAAAGCCGTGATATTGACGGTATAGGAACTTGTGTAGTACTGTAAAGCCGTGGTATTGACGGTATAGGAACTTGTATGGTACTGTAAAGCCGTGGTATTGACGGTATAGGAACGTGTGTGGTACTGTAAAGCCGTGGTATTGACGGTATAGGAACTTGTGTGGTACTGTAAAGCCGTGGTAATGACTGTATAGGAACTTGTGTGGTACTGTAAAGCCGTGGTATTGACGGTATAGGAACTTGTGTGATACAGTAAAGCCGTGGTATTGACGGTATAGGAACTTGTGTTGTACTGTAAAGCCGTGGTATTGACGGTATAGGAACTTGTATGGTATTATAAAGCCGTAGTATTGACTGTATAGAAACTTGTATGGTACTGTAAAGCCGTGGTATTGACGGTATAGGAATTTGTGTGGTACTGTAAAGCCGTGGTATTGACGGTATAGGAACTTGTATGGTACTGTAAAGCCGTGGTATTGACTGTATAGGAACTTGTGTGGTACTGTAAAGCCGTGGTATTGACGGTATAGGAACTTGTGTGGTACTGTAAAGCCGTGGTATTGACGGTATAGGAACTTGTGTGGTACTGTAAAGCCGTGGTATTGACGGTATAGGAACTTGTGTGGTACTGTAAAGCCGTGGTATTGACGGTATAGGAATTTGTGTGGTACTGTTAAGCCGTGGTATTGACGGTATAGGAACTTGTATGGTATTGTAAAGCCGTGGTATTGACTGTATAGGAACTTGTGTGGTACTGTAAAGCCGTGGTAATGACTGTATAGGAACTTGTATGGTACTGTAAAGCCGTGGTAATGACTGTATAGGAACTTGTGTGGTACTGTAAAGCCGTGGTATTGACGGTATAGGAACTTGTATGGTACTGTAAAGGCGTGGTATTGACGGTATAGGAACTTGTATGATAATGTAAAGCCGTGGTATTGACGGTATTGGAACTTGTGTGGTACTGTAAAGCCGTGGTATTGACGGTATAGGAACTTGTATGGTATTGTAAAGCCGTGGTATTGACTGTATAGGAACTTGTGTGGCACTGTAAAGCCGTGGTATTAACGGTATAGGAACTTGTTTGGTACTGTAAAGCCCTGGTATTGACGGTATAGGAACATGTTTGGTATTGTAAAGCCGTGGTATTTACGGTATAGGAACTTGTATGGTACTGTAAAGCCGTGGTATTGACGGTATAGGAACTTGTGTGGTACTGTAAAGCCGTGGTATTGACGGTATAGGAACTTGTGTGGTACTGTAAAGCCGTGGTATTGACGGTATAGGAACTTGTGTGGTAATGTAAAGCCGTGGTATTGACGGTATAGGAATTTGTGTGGTACTGTTAAGCCGTGGTATTGACGTTTTAGGAACTTGTATGGTATTGTAAAGCCGTGGTATTGACTGTATAGGAACTTGTGTGGTACTGTAAAGCCGTGGTAATGACTGTATAGGAACTTGTATGGTACTGTAAAGCCGTGGTAATGACTGTATAGGAACTTGTGTGGTACTGTAAAGCCGTGGTATTGACGGTATAGGAACTTGTATGGTACTGTAAAGGCGTGGTATTGACGGTATAGGAACTTGTATGATAATGTAAAGCCGTGGTATTGACGGTATTGGAACTTGTGTGGTACTGTAAAGCCGTGGTATTGACGGTATAGGAACTTGTATGGTATTGTAAAGCCGTGGTATTGACTGTATAGGAACTTGTGTGGCACTGTAAAGCCGTGGTATTAACGGTATAGGAACTTGTTTGGTACTGTAAAGCCCTGGTATTGACGGTATAGGAACATGTTTGGTATTGTCAAGCCGTGGTATTTACGGTATAGGAACTTGTATGGTACTGTAAAGCCGTGGTATTGACGGTATAGGAACTTGTGTGGTACTGTAAAGCCGTGGTATTAACGGTATAGGAACTTGTGTTGTACTGTAAAGCCGTGGTATTGACTGTATAGGAACTTGTATGGTATTGTAAAGCCGTGGTATTGACGGTATTTTATATGGTAATGACGTCTGTGGTGTTGAGTCTTCAAGAACGTGGTGAAAAACAGTCTTTCTCCCGTTGTGTTTCACTATCTATCAGAGCATTGCTTCAGATATTTTTTGGGCGATCCAATGAAAGGTCAGACGACAGTATCAATCCCAGTAACAAGGTTAGAAAGGCGGAAATACTCCGACTGCTTAGACGATTTAACAATACAATCCCTCATGGCATTGCTAAATCGGTAATTTCACGTGTACGTTGTCAGAGAGAGAGGGATACTTTACACTCAAGGTCACCGACAGACTAGGGTATTATATTATTGTTACTTTTTAATAGACTAGGATTTCTAACTAACATGAAAGAGCTCATAAATATTTCGCGAGCAACTCTGCTGATTACTTCGTCAATAATTAAAGTTGCGAATAGTTTTCTGTCAAATTCACTTTAAACATACGCATATGAGGACTAACATATCAAACTGGCATGTAGTAAATTTCTCATTTCACCTCCTACCTGCTTCTACTCAGATTACGCTTAGGCCAATTACTTCAACACATATAATGGGCACTATCACTTACCCTATAGAGGACGGTTAATATGACGGGCACTATCACTTACCAAATAGTGGACGGTTAATATGACGGGCACTATCACTTACCAAATAGTGGACGGTTAATATGACGGGCACTATCACTTACCAAATAGTGGACGGTTAATATGACGGGCACTATCACTTACCAAATAGAGGACGGTTAATATGACAGGCACTATCACTTACCAAATAGTGGACGGCTAATATGACGGGCACTATCACTTACCAAATGGAGGACGGTTAATATGACGGACACTATCACTTACCAAATAGAGGACGGCTAATATGACGGGCACTATCACTTACCAAATAGAGGACGGCTAATATGACGGGCACTATCACTTACCAAATAGAGGACGGTTAATATGACGGGCACTATCACTTACCAAATAGTGGACGGTTAATATGACGGGCACTAGCACTTACCAAATAGAGGACGGTTAATATGACGGGCACTATCACTTACCAAATAGTGGATGTCTAATATGACGGGCACTATCACTTACCAAATAGAGGACGGCTAATATGACGGGCACTATCACTTACCAAATAGAGGACGGTTAATATGACGGGCACTATCACTTACCAAATAGTGGACGGCTAATATGACGGGCACTATCACTTACCAAATAGAGGACGACTAATATGACGGGCACTATCACTTACCAAATAGAGGGCGGCTAATATGACGGGCACTATCACTTACCAAATAGTGGACGGCTAATATGACGGGCACTATCACTTACCAAATAGAGGACGGTTAATATGACGGGCACTATCACTTACCAAATAGAGGACGGTTAATATGACGGGCACTATCACTTACCAAATAGTGGACGGTTAATATGACGGGCACTATCACTTACCAAATAGAGGACGGTTAATACAACGGGAACTAACACTTACCAAATAAAGGACGGCTAATATGATGGGCACTATCACTCACCAAATAATGGACGGTTAATATGTCGGGCACTATCACTTACCAAATAGAGGACGGTTAATATGACGGGCACTATCACTTACCAAATAGAGGACGGTTAATATGACGGGAACTAACACTTACCAAATAGAGGACGGTTAATATGACGGGAACTAACACTTACCAAATAGTGGACGGTTAATATGACGGGCACTATCACTTACCAAATGGAGGACGGTTGATATGACGGGCACTATCACTTACCAAATGGAGGACGGTTAATATGACGGGCACTATCACTTACCAAATAGAGGACGGTTAATATGACGGGCACTATCACTTACCAAATAGAGGACGGTTAATATGACGGGCACTATCACTTACCAAATAGTGGACGGCTTATATGACGGGCACTATCACTTACCAAATAGAGGACGGTTAATATGACGGGCACTAGCACTTACCAAATGGAGGACGGTTAATATGACGGGCACTATCCCTTACCAAATAAAGGACGGTTAATATGACGGGCACTATCCCTTACCAAATAAAGGACGGTTAATATGACGGGCACTATCACTTACCAAATGGAGGACGGTTAATATGACGGGCACTATCCCTTACCAAATAAAGGACGGTTAATATGACGGGAACTATCACTTACCAAATAGAGGACAGCTAATATGACGGGCACTATCACTTACCAAATGGAGGACGGTTAACATGCCGGGCACCAACACTAATCAAATTGAGGACGGTTAATATGCCGATAAGAAAGAAGTAAATGACGTTGGGAGGGGTTTTCTTTTGTTTTTCTATTGCTATTTCAGTCATGTTTTATGTTCGGACGGAGTCTCCCTTTTAATTGTTTAAAATAAGGCTGTCTATGTCGCACGACCACGTCCCCTGTCATCACCCAAGGACTGTGACAAACTCCAGTATGCCGCACGCCTCCTGTCATCGCAGGAATTTTAATATGCTACAGTCCAACGGCCACGCCCCTGCCATCACCCTGACAAACATTTGTCGATTGATGGGTTGTTAGAGCAATGGGATGCCATTCCTTATAATGTTTTTAGTTTTCATTCCCGACTTAAGACACATTAAGGTAAATGCACTTTTGATATCTCATTTAGTGATATTCTATTATTTCCTATTGATAAAATAGAAGATGATATAGGTTGTGTTGTTGTTATTTCTTCAAATCACGCCAGACATTGTGAAAGAACAATGCGTTTCTGTAGTCTCCAAATCTAATACAATGTATTTTATACCGCCTCCCGGCTAATGCAGTGTAACATAATATCGTGCCCACTTTGGCGCTGACCGCATGTACAGCACTGTCGTCTAAGCGACGTGCTAATACGTATTACTGGCTATATAGGGGATACAATATAGACTGAGCCCTGTACAGTATTTATAGAGACTATGTCACAAATAAGACCTACACTGAAGTCCTTACGCAGTTTACACAAACATAGAAACACAATTCTGCAGAATGGCCGCGTTCAAAAGACTTACACAGATGTCAATATATGTAAAAATTGATTTGGTAGATCTCAAATGCTTGATATCATAATTTATTTACTCTTTTACGTCAATAGACTTATGAGCATGTTCCATTTAGCGGAACGTTCCGGTTGTGCCAACTTGGAACGGGTTCGCTAAATGGTACATGACGTTCCAATCACGTTCTGTGCACGCGAAATCCAACATGGCGGACTTGACCATGATTGCGTCAGCGTCCTATACGTTTTTGTCGTTTTTCAACGAGGACGAAGACGATACTGTAGAAACAGTAGCGGCGGTTTGTACAAAAAGAAACGAACGTACCCGAATTCCTTTTTATGTAGAGAATATTGTCAAATATTATGAAGAACAGGAGTTTCATTCACATTTCAGAATGACCAGGAGTTGTTTTGAAATCTTAATATATCTTATTCATGGCACTGGTAAAGTGCCTGTCTATCATGAGCAGGGCCGTAAGCCCATATCTATTGAAAAGCAAGTTTTGGTAACCATATGGTACTTAGCCAATAAAGATTCACACAGAGAGATAGCAGACCGTTTCGATGTCACTGTCAGTAGTATCGCCAGGACTAAGGCCCGAGTCATCATCGCCATAATGGAATTGTTGAAGGAGTTCATCGTCTGGCCAACTGGTAACTAACACACAATCTACCTTTTACGATGCCATCTAATTTCACTTTTGAACTTGATAGAGTATAATAGTTTAAAATTGTCATTTAAATCTACTTACGCGGCACAATACCGCAAAATAGGCTACAGTACATACGTCCTCGTCCTCCAATGCCGTTTCAGTCAATTCAAAACATTGTGGATTGAAAGTTCACAAGAGCAATAACTCCTGCAGGTGCATCCGATTGACACAATTAATTAAAAATTCTTGTCAAACTAAACTTTGATGTATCTATTAACATTTGGCTTATTATTTGGTCTAGGCCATTTTTACCCGAACAATCACCTGAATTTTAATGAATGCTTTTTTACCCAGTTTTTGACAGGACAAGTCACGTAAGATGACAGACATTTCACGTAACATGACAGACACCAGTCATTGACAATCTTGACAGACACTGTTACGTGGAGTATTTTTTACTATTCAACACAAATGGGCATGGAAACAATTAATTCAATATACATGATGCCATAATATTTCACAGCATAACCCCTCGGGGTTCATAATTTTGAAATTACAAACTGACGTAACAAGGACAGATTGTTGGTGTGTCTGTCATGTTCCGTTACGTGTCTACATGTCATATCACATAAAAACAATGTTTATAATGTTTTTCTTGTAAAGCATAACAACGTCGATGAATCTAAAACATATTTAACTGACTTATCTCTTATACAATGCATATTCTACCTTTAAAACGTTTCCAGGCTGCATCAAAACAACATAATATATCCATTAACATAACAGCTGTAAATCTTCACTAATTTCTCCCTCGCGAGATAAAAATGTGGTATAAAAAACGGTTACACGCAATTTCCCAATGTTCTTCTTATTGTTTATCTTTAAAAAAAAATAGGCAAGAACGAGTGATTTTTATGGACAAAATCTGTTCATATCGATTGAGGGCGAAATGTCCATTTTTAGTGACTACAAAATGGCGAGTTCCTGGTTGATAATTAAAAAAAAAATATAGGAACGGTAATAATTATTGAACTGAAACTGTTTTATTTTATTTTTTCGTCAGCATTTCTGTCGACTAGCAAATCTTTTATGTGTGTAGCCCTTAATTTGGTAAAAATATTTAAAGATCAATTTTTGAAATTAAGATAGGTTCAAGACCAAATAATGAGCCATTTCCAGTTTAATTACCTTCAAGTGTTTCGACAGACTTTTCTTGAATCATTTGGCTATCAGCAAAATCGTTAAGGAGGAAAATGACAGTAAATACATTCTGTTGTAAACGGTTTAATATTGTTTTTTTAAAGACTGGCCAAATCCAAAGACTCACTCTCTTCAAATATCTGGTTTTATATTTCAATATACAATATCATCATTTAATTTATTAACAAGTTATTCCTAAATGCCTCAGAGTAAAAAAAAATGGTTTTGGCTAATGATCGTTCCAACGGTGGTTACAAAAACTGTATACATAAACGTTTACGTAGGTGTTGAACATCACTGCTCCAAAAATGTATAAACAGTAGCATCGTCAAACATGTCGAGACGTAAAAAGTATTAATAAGCCAAGACATTTAGAGATCTGAGGTATGTTTGTCTTCTCCCCGTAAAAAAAAAAATTACGGATACTTTTAGACACTTGTGATAAATTTGACACGAAGCGCACTGAAAGTACTATAAATTTTGATCTTTTTTTTCACCTGTTGTCATCTTTTGTTGTGCTTGTTGCCCAAAAACACAATTTACCGGATATAACCTGAAGAGTCAAGTCGTAATCCTTTCAAAGCAATTACAATTCCCACAGTTGGGATCGCTAAAAGGATACGGAACAGCTGAAGTACAGGTTAACACATCATGCATAAAAGATGTACATATATAACGCATTTTGTGTAAATTGTAATCGTAAATCTATCACTGGCGGCCATATTTGATCCAACTTGGTACCCTCAAATGAGACGTTCCCGACGAACCGGTTCGTTCCAGCGGAACGTCGTGTTCCATTTAGCGGAACGTCTGGTTCGTTCCGGAACAACCGGAACGTTCCGCTAAATGGAACACGCTAATAATAAAAGAACGAAACGGGGCGTTCATTTAGCTGAAAAAGTTCCCAGGGAAGTTCTACATGTGTATATATAAACTAAAATACGTCTATATACAGTACACTACGTCTATATACATGACACTACGTCTATATACATGACACTACGTCTATATACATGACACTACGTCTATATACAGTACACTACGTCGATATACAGTACACTACGTTTATATTCAGTACACTACGTCTATGTATAGTACACTACGTTTATATACAGTACACTACGTTTATATACAGTACATTACGTCTATATACAGTACCCTACGTCTATATATAGTACACTACGTTTATATACAGTACACTACGTTTATATACAGTACACTACGTCTATATACAGTACACTACGTCTATATACAGTACACAACGTCTATATACAGTACACAACGTCTATATACAGTACACTACGTCTATATACAGCACATTTAAGCATTGAACTGTTACCAAATGGTAGTATACAGTCGATATGAATACAATTTGGGTGACAGATAAATAGAATGTCGCCCGTTAGGTCGACATGAAATATTTATCTGTCACCCAAATTGTATTCATATCGACTGTATACTACCATTTGGTAACAGTTCAATGCTTATATTTACATTCATAATTTTATCTTATTTACTCTAGCTTAAGACGCGTTTAAATTTGCCGCTTCTCCCATCACTGACGTCATCAAGTTCAAATACCGGAACAGCCGAAATTTCCAGAAGGAATAATATAGTCCCTCATGTCGTTATCAATAGCAATCACATGAAATGTTTTTTGCACAATTTGGCTTTATATTATATTTTATAAACGTTTGTAGATATCTTCAAATTGTTCACATTTGCATAATTTCTGATTGTTTAGAAATAAAGCCGTTTTTCGGCGCAATGATATACGGTTAACATTTAGAAGTGATGCGGCGTTGAACGGGTATTGCACAGGACAGACTCGATTCCTCGGAAACACTTATGTTTCTATCGACTGGATTAACGTTATTTTCAGAGGAATATCATCTCTTAAATTCTAAATGAACTTCGTCTTGACAGTAGGTGAAAACGATTCTAAGGATATTTCATTAGAAACAGAATCCAGTCTAACCGGCCACATCAGTGTCGCTAGGTAACTTATCAGACGATGTTCAACTTCACAGGGGCTCGATTTTAGGCAGGCCTTTGACATCAGTGAATAACCACATAACTATAATTCAGTATGCATACACAACCAGAAACCATGTCGATACTGCCGATTTTTCGCGAGATTTTTTTTTTATAAATGCTGGACTTTAAATGTTGTCGTGTCCAGCATTTCTGACAATTCGACAACGAGCCCCTGTGTGACGACAGTGACAATTTGATTCCTTCATATAGGCCTAGATCAGGAATATAGAGCTTATAATAATTTTGTGTCGAGTCGGTCGACTTCATTTTTTTTATTATTAAATTTTACTCTCATAACCTGCGTTGCTTTTTTGTAGAGGTTTATGTAGATAAATGCTAGCATTCGAAAGCTCTCTAGGCCGAATGTAACTGGGGACCATTGTTTGTAGTATACAGTCTCATGAATACAATTTGGTTTTCTAGCGACATATAGGCAAATGCAACACAGAATGTATATATTACGTCTATATACAGTATACTACGTCTATATACAGTACACCACGTCTATATACAGTACACTACGTCTATATACAGTACTCAACGTCTATATACAGTACACTACGTCTATATATAGTACACGACGTCTATATACAGTACACTACGTCTATATACAGTACACTACGTCTATATATAGTACACTACGTTTATATTCAGTACAGTACGTTTATATACAGTACATTACGTCTATATACAGTACACTACGTCTATATACAGTACCCTACGTTTATATACAGTACACTACGTCTATGTATAGTACACTACGTTTATATACAGTACACTACGTCTATGTATAATACACTACGTTTATATACAGTACACTACGTTTATATATAGTACATTACGTCTATAGATATGCAGTACACTACGTTTATATACAGCACACCATGTCTGTATACAGTACACTACGTCTATATACAGCACACCATGTCTGTATACAGTACACTACGTCTATATACAGTACACAATGTCTGTATACAGTACACTACGTCTATATACAGTACACTACGTCTATATACAGTACACCATGTATGTATACAGTACACCATGTCTGTATACAGTACACCATGTCTGTATACAGCACACCACGTCTATATACAGTACACTACGTCTATATACAGTACACTACGTCTATATACAGTACACTACGCCTATTTACAGTACACTATGTCTGTATACAGTACACTACGTCTATATACAGCACACCATGTCTGTATACAGTACACTACGTCTATATACAGTACACCACGTCTATATACAGTACACCATGTCTGTATACAGTACACCATGTCTGTATACAGTACACTACGTCTATAAACAGTACACTATATCGATATACAGTACACTACGTCTATACACAGCACACCATGTCTGTATACAGTACACTACGTCTATATACAGTACACTACGTCTATATACAGTACACTACGTCTATATACAGTACACTACGTCTATATATAGTACACTACGTCTATATACAGTACACCATGTCTATATACAGTACACTACGTCTATATACAGTACACCATGTCTATATACAGCACACCATGTCTGTATACAGTACACTACGTCTATATACAGTACACTAAGTCTATATACAGTACACTACGTCTATATACAGTACACTACGTCTATATACAGCACACCATGTCTGTATACAGTACACTACGTCTATATACAGTACACCATGTCTGTATACAGTACACTACGTCTATATACAGTACACTAAGTCTATATACAGCACACCATGTCTGTATACAGCACACCATGTCTGTATACAGTACACCATGTCTATATACAGTACACTACGTCTATATACAGTACACTACGTCTATATACAGCACACCATGTCTGTATACAGTACACACTGTCTGTATACAGTACACTACGTCTATATACAGTACACTACGTCTATATACAGTACACCATGTCTGTATACAGTACACTACGTCTATATACAGTACACTACGTCTATATACAGTACACTACGTCTATATACAGCACATCATGTCTGTATACAGTACACACCGTCTATATAATCTTTACATCTCTCCTTTTCCTCAGCCTAGTAAACTCTGACTGCGAATAAGTTAGCGTATACGCAGTGAAAAAATGCCCATCAGATTAATAAGCGCGGGAATCGGTAACATAATTATGACGCCGTCTAATTGTGACGTTACCGAAACGTCAATTAGATGGTGCCATATTTTGAGAGGACTGATCAACGCAATTTTAGCGTTTTATTCTGTCACCGGATGATATCTGCACAAAAGGCTAACCTCAAGTAAGAATATTGGTCAAAAACTAAACTGAATCTTGCGGAAATTGGTGCATACTTAACTTCTCCACGAGGTAAGCTAACAACAAATGGCTGAGGCGTAAAGTTCTTAGAGAACACTTAACCACTACTAACTCTGTGACAATACACGCTGTGCTTGACAACCATAGTTAATCTGAGACGAAGATTATGGATTGTGAATATATCAATCAATTTACAACGTAAAAGGTATTAAACAAAAATGTTGAGTTGTTTCTTTTAATTTGTTAACAATCAATACTGGTGTCTTTACGTAGATTTACTAGAACTACATTATCTTAGCAACCACGGCTGCCGTAGTTACCAACGTCGCAACACTCTGAACTGAACTTTATTTTCTTCGTACTGTATTCAAATGATTTGTTTGATGCAAATATAAGGATCGTTCCTAATTTTGATTGCGTATACGGTAGTGTGCCCGCAGTTGGCAACGGACATTTCATATATATACCACAGTAGCCATGTTCTGTTCTGTTCTGTTCTGTTCTGTTGTATTTTTCCAGCCGTTGAAGATCGGCTCACCTCCGTAGGGCTTTTCATGTTTATATATGCACCATACTATTATCATATATACGTACACCACGATATGTATGTATGATACAGGCGAGATAGTTGATGATACTTTGTATGTTTACGGGGTTTAATATGTGCTCTTAACCGTCATATTGCCAATAGCCTACATGTTTCTATCGTGACTGTTGAAGTTAAAATTCATACATTTAGATAGAATGAACGTAATAAAGTTACCTTTTATTTGACCTTTCCAACAAATTTATTGATCTATCTAAAATAGACTCTTTTAAATGCCAGCACTGCGAGGGATTATTTCAGCCTTCATGCGGTTTCTCAATAAGAAGTGAGTATTTTGTCACGCATGCAGTTCCCAGTAGTGAGAAATCTATACGAATAACGTCATAAACTCGTTATTCAGTCTGACACAAGTAATTAGAAACTGAAGTTCTCAACACCTTCGTTTGCACCGAAATCATTTCCTGTAGCAGTTCATATTAATGATCCTCTTTATTAGTTTCCGTAATAATGCTGGAGTGTGATTAAAGAAAGTTTTTTTTTGAACTGACAAAAGTCAGAACTGTCCATACAGATTTAGGTCACATTCGTCTCATATCAAAAATGAAAACAGATTTAAGATATTATTACTCAGAAAACTTACATTTTGACTTTTGACAGATTTTCCTGTCTAAGTGATGACATAATCAAACGGAAGCAGCCATTTTGCTGTGTCATTTTCAATTCATGACGAAATCACAACATTGTACATCGTATGACGTCACTACGATTTCTGACAGCCCAAAACAATTGCCCCAGAGCTTGTTACAATTGTAACATATTATATGCAAAACAATGTGACTTAGGCGAATTCACTAGTTACTTACCTGTACATAGCATAGTTACAAACATACCCGTACATAATTATCATAGTTACTTACTTACGTGTACATATCATAGTTACCTACTTACTAGCTGCGATAACGTAGCTCTGGACGACGGACGGACAATTTCTGACAGATAGCAGTGTAGACAGGGTATGAATATTCGTTCTACCTACTTACGTGTACATATCATAGTTACCTACTTACGTGTACATATCATAGTTACTTACTTACCTGTACATATCATAGTTACTTACTTACCTGAACATATCATAATTACTAACTTACCTGTACATATCATAGTTACTTACTTACCTGTACATATCATAGTTACTTACTTACCTGTACATATCATAGTTACTTACTTACCTGTACATATCATAGTTACTTACTTACCTGTACATATCATAGTTACTTACTTACCTGTACACACCATAAGTTACTTACTTACACTTTGTATCTGTACATACCATAGTTACTTACTTACCTGTACAAACCATAGTTACTTACTTATCTGTACATATCATAGTTACTTACTTACCTGTACACACCATAGTTACTTACTTACCTGTACATATCATAGTTACTTACTTACCTGTACATATCATAGTTACTTACTTACCTGTACATATCATAGTTACTTATCTGTACATACCATAGTTACTTACTTATATGTACATATCATAGTTACTTACTTACCAGAACATACCATAGTTACTTACTTATCTGTACATATCATAGTTACTTACTTACCTGTACATATCATAGTTTCTATTATATACGTATAATTACATATAGTTACAATGTAAATATCTGTACATATCGTAGATGCAAATACAAACATATTTTAACCTATCGTAGTTAGGTGTATATCTTTACATGTCATAGTTACACCTTTCATTCACACCGTTTCATTTTTCAGCCGTTTGTAGCGAGGACGTAAGTTTCTAAACAAAAACATCAATCAATTAAGTCATCATGCTTTAACATACAGACAGCTAGAATAACATCATAGCTTAACATTCGCAACACTTGGCTATTCCATGCATCATACAACACTAAATGTAAAAAAAAAAAAAAAAAAAACAACAACATCATGCTGACGAAATATAACACAAATATCCATATCAATATTAAAGTTACCTATATATAGCTGTTCCAGTTACATTACATTTGCTTCCTCGACAACATTAGTCCACGACAATCCGTTACTAGTTAACTTACAGCGACATCATTGATATGAGGTGTAGAGTTCCAACACGGGATGAGCCAACCAGCTTCGATCTGGGACATTGATAGTGCAGTACACTTAAAATATACATGTGGAATCTATACCATGAGAATCGAGGATTTTCCAGTATACTGTGAGCACTATCTGCATACTCGGTTGAAGACCTCTGGCTACAGACTCTATACATAAAATATAGAAAATCCTTTTACCAACATTAAACATTCCACCCCCGGGAATGTCATATCCTTTACCCGGATCATATCTCTGATTCGTCGGTTTGATCATATACTGGTTCGGTCTTAATATCACCCAAAGATCATATGAAGCAAACACAGAATATTTGACCATCAAACTCGAGAATTATGATTTACCACACACCACCAGGTAACAACCCCGGGTATAGTATACAGTTGTTTCATGCCTTATCAGTCAACAGTCAAAACTCTCCCCCTCGGTGTTGGGACCAACCCGATGAACTGTTTCCCTTGCTACGCTGGCCGAGGGGAGTTCATCGGGTTGATCCCAACACCGAGGTGGAGAGTTTTTACTGTTGACTGATAAGGCATCAAGCAAACTGTTTTGTAACCTGAATAAGCCACAAGATTTCACATATAGGCTATTTTAATAGGCTGAGGAACGCGTAAAAATTCTTCAGCAAAATGTTAATTCCGGCTTTGGTGCATTTTCGAACTCCAAAGTTGACTTTCCTTTGGCCTTGCAGTACAAAGACTACTTACAGGCCATTTTATGACAGTTTATGTGGTAGCTGAATCCCTGTTTTCAATTGGATACAACAAACCCTGATCGGAGATTTCTTCGAACCTTTCTGACTTCAAACTAGCAGCCATCGCTAGGCGTTGCTAGAGATACTGTACTGTTTACAGATCACAAACAGAAAGACGCTTCATCGTGATCATCTGGATGTTTGGGCGTGTGCGGATGCTCCTCACCAGTTAACAGACAAAAAATTAACCGGTCAAGGTCGAAAATACTTCATTTACATTAGCATAGAGAGTCAGGTAACACTAAAGAATGCATACTGTTACAGGTACAATACACACCACCAGGTAATAACCCCGAGTAATAACCCCAGGTGATAACCCCGAGTATAGTAACATGTATACCACACAACACCAGGTAATAACCCCGAGTATAGTAACATGTATACAAGTGTACCACACACCACCAGGTAATAACCCCGAGTATAGTAACATGTATACCACACACCACCAGGTAATAACCCCGAGTATAGTAACATGTATACCACACACCACCAGGTAAATCTGCAACAAACAACTATTAAAATACCATATACAGATTTCAAACCTGTAATTAGTTCTGCCATTCAGAGTAAATGGCAGCAACGCTGGTCTCTCGAGACGAGCAACAAACTTTTTAAAGTACAACCAAAACTTAAAACATCAAAACCAAGCCGGAAGGATCGTAGAGAGGAAATAGTCCTCTCTCGGCTCCGTACCGGGCACACATATCCTACTCATTCGTTCCTTTTGAAACGAGAGGATCCACCGGTGTGTTATGCATGTGATGTTCAATTCACAGTGGAGCATTTTTTAATAGAATGTTCCGATTTTAAGCACATTCGTGATAAATACTTTCGAGTCCCGGATATGAAAACCCTTTTCAGTTCCGTGGATTCGAAAACAATATTTAGCTACTTGAAAGAAATCGATCTATTTTATAGACTTTGATGTCTTTTACGTTACTGTCTTTGATGTTCTATTTATAACAAAGTTCACATAATCTATTCGTACATATTATTTCACATAATGTACATATATATATTTTACCATTTTTAACCACCTTTTATTATAATGATGTAAATATACAATACGGATGCTTTTAAAAAATGACAAATTTTATCTGATTTTAACTTTAAAAATAAAACATGTTAGAATATTGTTTGGCCCTAAATGACCCTAGTTGTCGATGGGCCGTAAAACATAAACAAACAAACAAACCAACAAACCACCAGGTAATAACCTCGTGTACAGTAACATGTATACCACACACCACCGGGTAATAACCCCGAGTATAGTAACATGTATACCACACACCACCAGGTAATAACCCCGAGTATAGTAACATGTATACCACACACCACCAGGTATTAACCCCGAGTATAGTAACATGTATACCACACACCACCAGGTAATAACCCCGAGTATAGTAACATGTATACCACACACCACCAGGTATTAACCCCGAGTATAGTAACATGTATACCACACACCACCAGGTAATAACCCCGAGTATAGTAACGTGTATACCACACACCACCAGGTAATAACCCCGAGTATAGTAACATGTATACCACACACCACCAGGTAAAAACCCCGAGTATAGTAACATGTATACCACTCACGACCAGGTAATAACCCCGAGTATAGTAACATGTATACCACACACAGGTAATAACCCCGAGTATAGTAACATGTATACCATACACCACCAGGTAACAACCCCGAGTATAGTAACATGTATACCACACACAGGTAATAACCCCGAGTATAGTAACATGTATACCACACACCACCAGGTAATAACCCCGAGTATAGTAACATGTATACCACACACCACCAGGTATTAACCCCGAGTATAGTAACATGTATACCACACACCACCAGGTAATAACCCCGAGTATAGTAACATGTATACCAAACACCACCAGGTAATAACCCCGAGTATAGTAACATGTATACCAAACACCACCAGGTAATAACCCCGAGTATAGTAACATGTATACCACACACAGGTATTAACCCAGAGTATAGTAACATGTATACCACACACCACCAGGTATTAACCCCGAGTATAGTAACATGTATACCACACACCACCAGGTAATAACCCCAAGTATAGTAACATGTATACCACACACCACCAGGTAATAACCCCGAGTATAGTAACATGTATACCACACACCACCGGGTAATAACCCCGAGTATAGTAACATGTATAACACACACCACCAGGTAATAACCCCGAGTATAGTAACATGTATACCACACACCACCAGGTATTAACCCCGAGTATAGTAACATGTATACCACACACCACCAGATATTAACCCCGAGTATAGGTAGATGTGTTATATATTTCATAGATACCACCATCAAATAACCCTGATTATAAAGTTGACCTCTCAACTTCCCTTCAGTCCATCTACTCCCACCATTTTCTCCCTTCCAGTCATCCGTTATGTAGGTTTTAACACATTTAGGGATGCTCGTACTTGTTATTTGGCTTTACCGAAGCAGATCATGATTGATAGTATGCAATAATGCAATTCGTAAGGGAGATTTATTTATCATTTGATTTTCCTCCCTAGTGATTGGTTCAGTAATATCGACGCCTTTATTCGATCAATGGACGAGTTTGCTCCTCTCGTGTGAATAATAAATGCTGAAATGTTATAAATCACTTTAGACGCCAAATCAAGACTGTAAGAGTAAATACCGCCGACTTGAAATTTTCTCTCCAGGTAATAACCGCGAGTATAGTAACATGTATACCACACACAGGTAATAACACCGAGTATAGTAACATGTATACCACACACAGGTAATAACACCGAGTATAGTAACTTGTATACCACACACAGGTAATAACACCGAGTATAGTAACATGTATACCACACACAGGTAATAACACCGAGTATAGTAACATGTATACCACACACAGGTAATAACACCGAGTATAGTAACTTGTATACCACACACCACCAGGTAATAACCGCGAGTATAGTAACTTGTATACCACACACCACCAGGTAATAACCCCGAGTATAGTTACATATATACCACACACAGGTAATAACCCCGAGTATAGTAACATGTATACCACACACAGGTAATAACCCCGAGTATAGTAACATGTATACCACTCACCACCAGGTAATAACCCCGAGTATAGTAACATGTATACCACACACCACCAGGTAATGACCCAGAGTATAGTAACATGTATACCACACACCACCAGGTATTAACCCCGAGTATAGTAACATGTATACCACACACCACCAGGTAATAACCCCGAGTATAGTAACATGTATACCACACACCACCGGGTAATAACCCCGAGTATAGTAACATGTATACCACACACCACCAGGTAATAACCCCGAGTATAGTAACATGTATACCACACACCACCAGGTAATAACCCCGAGTATAGTAACATGTATACCACACACCACCGGGTAATAACCCCGAGTATAGTAACATGTATACCACACACCACCAGGTAATAACCCCGAGTATAGTAACATGTATACCTCATACCACCAGGTAATAACCGCGAGTATAGTAACATGTATACCACACACAGGTAATAACACCGAGTATAGTAACATGTATACCACACACCACCAGGTAATAACCGCGAGTATAGTAACTTGTATACCACACACCACCAGGTAATAACCCCGAGTATAGTTACATATATACCACACACAGGTAATAACCGCGAGTATAGTAACATGTATACCACACACAGGTAATAACCCCGAGTATAGTAACATGTATACCACACACCACCAGGTAATAACCCCGTCTATAGTAACATGTATACCACACACAGGTAATAACACCGAGTATAGTAACTTGTATACCACACACAGTTAATAACACCGAGTATAGTAACTTGTATACCACACACCACCAGGTAATAACCGCGAGTATAGTAACATGTATACCACACACAGGTAATAACACCGAGTATAGTAACTTGTATACCACACACAGGTAATAACACCGAGTATAGTAACATGTATACCACACACAGGTAATAACACCGAGTATAGTAACATGTATACCACACACAGGTAATAACACCGAGTATAGTAACTTGTATACCACACACCACCAGGTAATAACCGCGAGTATAGTAACTTGTATACCACACACCACCAGGTAATAACCCCGAGTATAGTTACATATATACCACACACAGGTAATAACCCCGAGTATAGTAACATGTATACCACACACAGGTAATAACCCCGAGTATAGTAACATGTATACCACTCACCACCAGGTAATAACCCCGAGTATAGTAACATGTATACCACACACCACCAGGTAATGACCCCGAGTATAGTAACATGTATACCAAACACCACCAGGTATTAACCCCGAGTATAGTAACATGTATACCACACACCACCAGGTAATAACCCCGAGTATAGTCACATGTATACCACACACCACCAGGTAATAACCCCGAGTATAGTACCATGTATACCACACACCACCAGGTATTAACCCCGAGTATAGTAACATGTATACCACACACAGGTAATAACACCGAGTATAGTAACATGTATACCACACACCACCAGGTATTAACCCCGAGTATAGTAACATGTATACCACACACCACCAGATATTAACCCCGAGTATAGGTAGATGTGTTATATATTTCATAGATACCACCATCAAATAACCCTGATTATAAAGTTGACCTCTCAACTTCCCTTCAGTCCATCTACTCCCACCATTTTCTCCCTTCCAGTCATCCGTTATGTAGGTTTTAACACATTTAGGGATGCTCGTACTTGTTATTTGGCTTTACCGGAGCAGATCATGATTGATAGTATGCAATAATGCAATTCGTAAGGGAGATTTATTTATCATTTGATTTTCCTCCCTAGTGATTGGTTCAGTAATATCGACGCCTTTATTCGATCAATGGACGAGTTTGCTCCTCTCGTGTGAATAATAAATGCTGAAATGTTATAAATCACTTTAGACGCCAAATCAAGACTGTAAGAGTAAATACCGCCGACTTGAAATTTTCTCTCCGCAACCTAGCATCTTACAGATCTCGTCTACCCAAACGTACGTCTCTCCTGTTCACGGCTGGCCGACATGCACGCCTGCATTCAACTATCCACCGACTCATACATTGTAGATCTTCCTTTCACTAACGCACCACGTAACACGTCTTCATTTCACTACCCGCCGACTCTCACGACTCTCATTTCCCGCCGACTCGCACATCTTTCACTGCGTATACCCGCCGACCCTCACGTCTTCCACTTTACACGCCGACCCTCACGTTTTCCTTCCATTATACCCGCCGACCCTCACGTATTCCACTATACCCGCCGATCCTCACGTCTTCCACTATGCCCGCCGACCCTCACGTTTTCCTTCCACTATACCCGCCGACCCTCACGTCTTCGACTATACCCGCCGACCCTCACGTCTTCCTTCGACTATACCCGCCGATCCTCACGTCTTCCACTATACCCGCCGACCCTCACGTCTTCCACTATACCCGTCGATCCTCACGTCTTCCACTATACCCGCCGATCCTCACGTCTTCCACTATACCCGTCGACCCTCACGTTTTCCTTCCACTATACCCGCCGATCCTCACGTCTTCCACTATACCCGTCGACCCTCACGTCTTCCACTATACCCGTCGACCCTCACGTTTTCCTTCCACTATACCCGCCGACCTTCACGTTTTCCTTCCACTATACCCGCCGACTCAGAAATCTCCATTCTACGAACCGACGACTGCCACCGCTCTCCCCCACGGACATCGACCAACTGTTGTCTACACTAGTCTATCTGGTGCGCGGCATCGTGGGAGCCATTAAGTAGACAAAATAACTTAGCCGGTAATAACATATCCTTTTATTCGCCTTTAACATTTCATAGTCTCTTTTATATACATATTTTATGTGTATGTTGGTCAACCATACAGTCACGATTCCACAACACTTTATCTACGTACTCTATTGCAATCCTTATAACTACCACATTTCCTCATATAACAGCGCCGGATGTCCTGGTTAGTATACAATGTTCCCTATATAATATTACGTAATTTGCAATATATATAGACTGTTTTACAGTAACTTCATATGATTAAGAGACAATTTGGACAATAACACGGAACTTTGTTATCGATGTTCATTATCGAGTATCATGTATTTACATTCCTAACCTAGAACATTGAACACTTCGCCATCCCCGAGTCACGTCTGTCCTCATTTTGACAGAAAAATGCCTTTCATTTTCTATGAAAGTCTTGATACACTTGGAAAACAAACAGTTGATAGAACCTTCATCATAGACTGTTTTAACTTTTAAGCCTTTTTATTTCCCCTTTTCCTCCTTTGCATTTGCCACAATAGTACATGTATATACCACATGGTATTAGTACTATACTTTTGGTCGTTCGACATTTAACTACATGTAAATGTATATATAAACCTGGGTAAAATATGTACAAGTTAAGTTAATCAGGATACTTACTATACTATATTGTTTCAATGGAGATTATCCTGATTATTTTTTATTTTCTCCAGGGAAAAGAGGAACAAAGAAAAACTTTTATTGCATTTTTGCCAGTGAAATATAGACATTTATCAAACTAATAAAACTTATATTTTCACTGCAGCTATGAGCAGTCAAAAATCAGATTTTGCAGTGAAAATATAAGTTTTTCGTTTTTGACCAATAAGAAGTAATTACCTTTGTATTTTGGTTATTTTGCAGTATTTCTGAAATATTCTGACAAGTTTTTGACAAAATACTCACTTGACGTTAGCTATTCATGCACAGATTCTCCGATAACAAAAAAAAAAAAAAAAAACCCGCTTAATTTGCGTTGACCAGTCCTTTCAAATTGACGTGGGGTAACGTCACAAAGAGATGACGTCATGAATTGCCGCTCTTTTTGACAATTAATTTTTCGTTGTTTTTAGGTAAATAGAATGCAATAAAAAGAAAGCTGGATGCTTTTCCGTTTAATATAACATATATCTCACTCGTATGACAGAATATTTCGATATTTTTCACTCGTGTTTCGCACTCGTGAAAATATCGATATTCTGTCATACTCGTGAAATATATGTTATATTAAACTGGAAACCATTCCATATCCTCTATATATTTTAAACTAGTTTGGTTATATTATCACAGCCTAATATCTGCCCAAAACATTTCTTCTACTGTACAGTCCCATAATGAGTGCAGAATTGTTTCTGTACATCAGCTGCAAAGCGAACAGAGGGTCATTTATTAGTATCATATTGAGGTATTTGTTGGTACACATTCAACATAGATTTAGGCTCTTAATGTCTTTAAGTTTCTCGAGCATCAGGATATTGAGAAATGAATCTGAATGTTGCTGATTCTATCAGGGTATTTGGTGATAGGAATTCGTCTGCTGTATCGGAAAGGAGGTTGTAGAGGAGGCCTATAAATTTTGAGGCGGTGTAGCGAAACTACTAAACAACCGGCGGTGTGTTTCCCAGCACTAATTACCCGAGAATAATCTGTTTTTGTTCATTTCATTTACAAAATGAGATGGTGTGCTGTAAATAATGGACACTCGGTACAGCATTACGCTGTGAACCAGTGGTAACGGGAATTCGATCCTCCTAAAAACAATGCGTGTAGTTAAATCAGAATGTATCTCTGCTGTCTTGTATGGTGGCCGGTAAGGGCAACCATGCGATGGAAAGGTCGTAGTTCTGTACATGCGTGGTCCCTGCGGGAGAACGTCAGAGTTTTTAGCGTTTCTTTGGAGTAGCGTTTGTTGACTCAACATCCATCGTACGTGGTTACGGACTGAGATCGTACGAGGCCCGTGAGTTCTTAAGCGTCTTTTGTCCTATACCCACCCTGTGGAGTGACAGTACGACCGGCTATGACCGAGGCTTTAGATTGTAGAACAGAGCGAGACTAGTATCGCCCTGTCAATGTCCTGTTGTCGCTCTGCCGACCTGAGGAGAGATTGTGGGGTTGCGATATGACACTAATTAGCCACCGTAGTATCGCCATAGCCTTCCTAAACAAATAAGAGAAACAAAAGAAAATGTTACGCGAGCCATTGATATTAATTCGCGACACGGTGTAGAGGCTCTGCCCTACTTTAGTGCCCCTCTCTATTTGCAATTAGCAATGAAAATAAAGTATCTCCTTCACTCCGTGACTTCACGTCCTCCATAAGGCGGAGGTCGAATCAATTACGCGTGTAGATTAGTACCAATTCCTGGAAGTCGAATCAATACACGTGTGCAGTACTATATATATATAGCTACCGATCCCTCACCCCACCACAGTCTGAAGGGCCCGGGACTCGCCGAGGGGAAACATATTGATTGGTATCAATCAAAGAACCGAATTGAGATTTTGTTCATCACACAGTTAATAAATGGATCTACATCTAATTATAGACTGGTCAATAACGGATAAAAAGCCTGATATGAGTGGGCTGTAATTCGACAGAGATGACTATTTGGTATAAAACAATGCCGATCTATCTTTCGTATCGGACCATTAATGACTTACGCTGAAATTTCGTCTGGAAATAAGACATACATCCGACTTAGTCTGCTTTGTGACAGCGTCTTGTTTAACAGCAGCGCGTGTTGGAAAAACTGTTCGTTATACTGGAACACGGACAGTTCTAGACAGGAAGTATCCTACTGGTTCACGCACATGTATGTCACGTGCTGATCACTAAGTAAAGGACCTAGTACCTGTATTAACGTCGTCATATATCAACACTTTCAGCAGTAAAGTCATTTGTGTACAACCTTTACATGTTTGTGAGAGCTGAACGGACTTCATTTGATAATCTGGCAAACATCTCTGGATACAAAGACCAGAATCAAGATTAACGCCACAGTAAAACTCTCCAAACCTATACACAATTCTAAGGGGATAATCGGTACATTGAATCATCGTGGGTAACGACGATGACGTACATGCACATGTAGTATGATGGCATGCACATGTAGTATGATGACATGCACATGTAGTATGATGACATGTATATTTAGTATGATGACATGCACATGCAGTATGATGACATGTATATTTAGTATGATGACATGCACATGTAGTATGATGACATGCACATGTAGTATGATGACATGCACATGTAGTATGATGACATGCACATGTAGTATGATGACATGTAAATTTAGTATGATGACATGCACATGTAGTATGATGACATGTAAATTTAGTATGATGACATGCACATGTAGTATGTTGACATGCACATGTAGTATGATGACATGCACATGTAGTATGTTGACATGCACATGTAGTATGATGACATGCACATGTAGTATGATGACATGCACATGTAGTATGATGACATGTAAATTTAGTATGATGACATGCACATGTAGTATGATGACATGTATATTTAGTATGATGACATGCACATGTAGTATGATGACATGTAAATTTAGTATGATGACATGCACATGTAGTATGATGACATGCACATGTAGTATGATGACATTTATATGAAGTACATGTATAATGACATGCACATGCAGTATGAT
Source organism: Pecten maximus (assembly GCF_902652985.1). NCBI lineage: Eukaryota > Metazoa > Mollusca > Bivalvia > Pectinida > Pectinidae > Pecten > Pecten maximus. Next base: position 18,611,549 of record NC_047015.1, read on the forward strand.
GACATGCACATGCAGTATGATGACATGCACATGCAGTATGATGACATGCACATGCAGTATGATGACATGTATATTTAGTATGATGACATGTATATTTAGTATAATGACATGCACATGTAGTATGATGACATGTATATTTAGTATGATGACATGCACATGTAGTATGATGACATTTATATTTAGTATGATGACACGATGACATAAACATGTGGTATGATGACATGTATATTTAGTATGATGACATGTATATTTAGCATGATGACATAAACATGTAGTATGATGACATGCGCATTGTCACGTCGTATGTATATAAATGTTATTTGTTGTCGTGCGGTGTTTGTATTTATATGTTCCTAATGGGCTACCGTACGAGAGTGTGTGACAGGTAAGTGCGAGGTCATAATGACTTAAATTCCCGGACCGTGGTTTACGGGTATTTTACCCTAGCTATACTGCGTTAGCAGTGGAAATTTATATTCAGACACAGATGTCAGACTGTGGTAACTCTATCTTTATATTTCTGTACCTATTTTACTGTTTTCATAGCCCTAGTTTTGATAAATATTTTGGTAAACACTCTTTAGGGAGCGTGCGGCTCAGTGATGCGTAACATTGTTATTATTGTTTGCCATGCTTATTTAGGGTAGATTTTTTTCGAATATTGCTTTGTAATTGGCCATATATATGATTAGTTAAGCTATGTGTATATATTTTTGTACTTATTATAACTTAAACTAATGTTATAAATTTAATGTGTACTCTGGTGAGATCGTATGCATGTTTGGAAAATTATGGAAGCCATGAGTGGCCGTATACTGTTGTGTTTATCGTTTTCAACATAGCTCTGAGGATATTCTGAGCCCGCACATAGTCATTTGTGAAATCATTATCTTTTACATTGTAGTATATTGTAAGTGATATCTAATGGTAATTTTGCCTTTTCCCCTATTAATAATTAAATTAAGATTGTCGTGTTATAACTGTGGTATAAGTGAGGTTTGTGTGCAAGTATTAGACAACTTGTATTGTTATTCTTTAAGCTCCATGTGAGGGTCACACCAGCATCTGAACCCCTACCAGGGCCTATCACATCGCCAGGGAATGCTGGCGCCAGGACCATCAGACAAGATGGTCAGCTATCATCACACCCTGAGCGCCAGGGCAGGTCAGGAGGTGATATGAACACTGACAAGCTTGAGGAGGTTTAGGCTGCAGTGCTACAGTGTCAGTGTTTGGATGTGACATATAAGGTGTTTGTGTAACCAATATGCTTTAGTGATGTTGGTTGTTGGTATCCTGTGTGGAAACCTTAACTCGTATCCTGACTGCGGTTGGAAGTAATTCAGGTGGAATGGACTGGCATAGCGTATAGCTTACAGCTACAGCTACACTGCACATGCTTGATGCGCGTTTGTGGATTTGAGTGACCATTTTTTGGAGCAGAGACCTTAGTGACTCTAAATTTGTGTGAAAATGGCTGAGAGTGAGTGTGTTTTGTAGTTTTGTTGTAAATAAATTGTTAACTTTCACATACAAATATTGTTTTCAGTTCTTATCTAACTACTCGACGCTCGTCCTACGTTACAAATTGGTGGCAGCGGTGGGATGACTGACGTGTTGTTATTTGGGATTGGAATTCACGTTTGTTCGTGTATATATGTTAGGTTAGGTAGCTTACCAGATATGTATTCTTGTCGAGGGCATTTCTGTTTACTACTGTACTATCATTTCCTTTCCAAAATTTTCCTACTGTCTTCATAATGGGAACATTCCAGATGGAACACATGGGTAAGTAATAGGAAGCAACCAGATGGATAGAATCACGCGGATTGCTTAAGTCTTCAAAGTTGGTGAGTATATATCCATGTTGTTTTCCTGTTGTGTTTCTTGTATTGTCTTTTGTGTTGTTTTGTTAGGTAGACCTTGTTTTCCAGGTACTTCTGGTGTACTTTTATATACCAATATGTCTACGACACAGGACCTGATTGCTATTGGTAAGGAGATGAAGTATGAAGGGACAGCACTGCAGGACTTTGTGACCGAACAACAGGCACTGGCTAGAGAGGAGCGTGAGAAGGAGCGTTATTTCCGGCTTGAGAACCTTGTTCTGGAACAGGCAAAGATTGAGGCAAGAGCACATGCAAGTTTGGAACAGGAGCACAAGTGGAAATTGGAGCTTCTACAAGCTGGAGGAGGTGAGCTGAGAGTTGATGTCCAAATACCGAGAGAAGCCATGATTCAGCTTTGACCAAAGCTGCCAGCGTTCGACGAGTCTCACGATAATATGGAGATTTGAGATGACAGAAGACGGTTTCAGAAAATCCTTTCGAACAGCTAGACCGGAAGGAGGAGAGACGTTTTCGCAGTTCGCTACACGATTAGAGAATTATATGGAGAGATGGGTTGAGCTGAGTAAGACAGAGAGGACATACCAGAAGTTGAAAGATCTCATGCTGAGAGACCAGTTCATTCACTGTTGCGGGCAGGATCTACTCCTTTTTCTGAAGGAACGGTCTCCGACTTCGTTTGTAGAGATGGCCAGACTTGCAGACCAATATGTGGAAGCAAGGGGTACGAATGCGAGCAAGGTAACCGGTAGAGGTCAGAAGTCAGGTTACAGTAAACCACACGAACGTGGAACTCCGGATGCGCATGCGTCTAAGTCATCAGCAAAGGACAAGAAGTGTTACAACTGCGGTAAACTTGGTCATATCTCTTACGACTGTCGTTTAAAGAAGACCATGTCTGGTAACAAGGTAGCCTGGTTGGTTGAGGAAGGAAATCGTAAAGAGCAGGCGAGCGGCGCCAAGAAGGTTACTAAGAAGAATGATAGGACCTCAGCGATGGACAAGTCTCACGTAAAGGACTCGACAACTCTGAGTGTATCCTGTGATGTAAGGGGTTCGCAGTCCGCAGGTATGCCGGTGAGGAGGGGTTGTGTAGGAAGCCATTGTGTTTCAGTGCTTCGCGATACTGGATGCAGTGGAGTTGTGGTGAGAAGATGTCTTGCTGACAAGGGCAGATTCACTGACAGAGTTCAGGTGTGTACAGTCGCCGATGGATCTAAGTTAGAGGCGCCTATTGCTGTAGTGGAGGTGGCTTCACCTTATTTCATCGGAACTACTGAGCCTTGGGCTCTTGGGACTCCGTTATATGATCTGATTATAGGCAACATTCCTGGAGCATTACCTCCTGATAAACCTGATAAGGAGCGGAAGATAAAGAAACACGATGTACAAGCGGTAGAGACGCGCGCACAGGTCAAGAAGAAAGGAAGTGTGTACAAGTCGCTGAAGGTACCGGATTTTATGACGGATATGTGCAGTGTGGAGGATCTGAAGGGCGAACAACAGAGACCGAACACTATCGAAGTTTAGGAAGTTGTTGATATTTTCACCAGAGTGGGTATTCCTTCTGAGATGCTCAGCGACCAGGGTGCAGTTTACGTCGGAGATGATGAGAGAGGTTAGTCGACTGTTATCCATCAGACAACTGACAACTACGCCATATCATCCGATGTGCAATGGTCTAGTGGAAAGGTTTAATGGAACCCTGAAGCAAATGTTGCGCAAGATGAGTGCAGAACGACCAAAGGATTGGGACAGATTTATCAACCCTCTACTGTTTGCCTACCGTGAGGTTCCTCAAGAATCACTTGGATTTTCACCATTCAAGTTGCTGTACGGAACTATCAGTACGTAATGGATTTACGAGAGAGGATGGAGGAAACGTGTCGACTAGCATCAGAGCAACTTAGAGATGCAAAGATCAAATAGAAGAGACACTTTAACAGGAGAGCGAGACAACGAAACCTTAAGGCAGGAGACAGGGTTTTAGTACTCTTACCCACGAAGGATAAACAAACTGCTGATGCAGTGGGGAGGACCTTACGAAATAGTACAGAAGGTGGGACCAACAGATTACCGTGTTAACAGAGATGGGAAAGTGAAGATACTGCATGTCAACCTTCTTAAGAAGTACGAGGAGCAGAAGAAGAGTCGGGAAGACTTATTGACAGTGACTACTGAAGGTGTTATGGCTTGTGCCGTGTCCATGGTCATTGACGAGGAAGATGACGACAAAGGTGAGGAATCAAGTCAAGTGTTGGGGACTCTTCCTTGTGACAGAGGAATAGAAGGAATCCAAGATGTGGAGATTTCACAAGACTTATCCGATGAGCAGAGGAGTGAGGTGAAGACTTTACTCGAGGGATATAGTGATGTGCTAACAAACCAGCCAGGAAGAACAGTAACCGGTTCGTGTGAAACCTTATCCTTTGCCATTCAACACCAAGGCGGTCATAACAGAAGATGTAGAGAAATTGTTGGAAATGAGAGTTATTGAACCTTCATCGTCGCCCTATTCAGCACCTGTAGTGATGGTCAAAAAGAAAGACGGTTCAAACCGGTTCTGCATTGACTTCAGGAGACTTAACCGAGTGACCATCTTTGACGCAGAGCCTATGCCGAATACAACGAAATATTTTCCCGATTGGCAGGCGCTCGTTATTTCTCCAAACTTGACCTCAGCAAGGGATACCGGTAGGTGCCGTTGACTGAGAGAGCGAAACCAATGGCAGCATTCACAACGCCAAAGGGATTGTTTCAGTTCAGTGTTATGCCATTTGGTCTGGTGAACGCCCCGGCGACTTTTAGTCGTATGATGAGGAAGCTGTTGGCAGGAATGGACAATCTCGAAAACTTCATAGATGATATCCTCATCTACACTTCTACATGGCCGGAGCACTTTGACATTTTGAAGGAATTGTTTTCACGTCTGCGTGAGGCAGGATTGACTGCTAGACCCATCAAGTGTGCCTTGGGGTTTCCGAGCTTACCTTGCCTTGGACATGTGGTTGGTTCAGGACGACTAGAATTGGAGCAGGCGAAAGTGAAAGCGATTGCAGAAGCACCAAGGCCAACCAGTAAGAAGCAAGTCCGTTCATTCTTGGGATTGGCTGGATTTTATTGCAAGTTCATTCCTAATTTCGCCGTCATCAGTGTTCCCCAGACAGACTTGACAAAGAAGGGTAATCCCAACAAAGTCGTATGGGAGGAAAATCATGACATTGCCTTCAACACTTTGAAGAAACTGCTATCAGCAAGACCTGTATTGAAGCTCGCTGATCTGGATCAGGAATTTGTACTGCGCACCGATGCGTCAGATTCTGGATTAGGCGCTGTGTTATTGCAAGAAGATGCAGACAAGAAGTTGCCTGTTGCCTACGCGAGTAGGAAACTCTTACCTAGAGAGCAGAATTATGCGAGAGTGGAGAGGGAATGTTTGGCAATCGTCTGGGGAATCCAGAAGTTTGAACCATACTTGTATGGAAGAGAGTTTGTCCTAGAAACTAGCCATCAGCCACTTACTTATATTCACAGATCGAGGACGGCAAACGCCAGATTGATGCGGTTGGCGCTGACACTCCAGCCTTGCAGATTTCGAATTCGAGCTATAAAGGGTGTGGACAACGTTGGTGCCGATTACCTGAGCAGGATGTGAACAATTTTTGACTATCCATACTCCGTGATCATTTGAAAAAGTGTACCAGTTTTTTCCGGGATGGGGGGATATTTGTCACTCGTATTCTGACTGCGGTTGGAAGTTCTTCAGGTGGAATGGACTGGCATAGCTTATAGCCTACAGCTACACTGCACATGCTTGATGCGCGTTTGTGGATTTGAGTGACCATGTTTTGGAGCAGAGACATTAGTGACTCTAAATTTTTGTGAAAATGGCGCAGAGTGAGTGTGTTTTGTAGTTTTGTTGTAAATAAATTGTTAACTTTCACATACAAATATTGTTTTCATTTCTCATCTAACTACTCGACGCTCGTCCTACGTAACACGCATGTAGTTTGATGACATGCATATGTAGTATGATGACATGCACATGTAGTATGATGGCATGTACATGTAGTATGATGACATGCACATGTAGTATGATGACATGCACATGTAGTATGACATGAGCATGTAGAGTGATGCGCTTGTAAAGCCATATTACATGTGTTTTTAGATTGTCCCAAAACAACAAAATGTTTCCATGGTAACAGAAAAATATTGAAACTGAAAATGTCGCCATAGAAAACGTCAGTACTAGACCACTAGATTGATACGCTTATATGTAAAGGTTAAGTTTTGTGGAGTTTTCATGAACATTTTCGAGACATGGTACAGAAACGACAAAATTAGCGATTTTGCCTATTTACCATTTCCTTTACGGGTTCCAACATCAATAGTCCCGATGCAATTATAAAAATAGAGCCGTAACGGTAATAATTACATTGATGTGATCAATAGAATCAATAATTAATAAAATATCCATATGTATATATACCGTCAATAATTATCAACTGACTGCTCCCCCGTCGGGTATTTGTCTTGTCATGGTTACATAGAACACAAGCTATGTATTCACATTATAAGGGGTTTCCATTTCGGGTGGAAATTGCTATTGTTTTCGTTATGTTATTCTTATTTCCACAGATTTTGTAAAGAGTTTTAACGTCTTAACGGTCATCTGGGTTTTGAGTTTTATATTTTGGCAGATCTGAGGCCAATGCCCCAGCATGCAAAAGGCCCTATATTAGGTATCTGGGCCTCTTGCTTTGAGAGATTTTGTTTGAAGGTTTTAGCATATATTACCCTAGTGAGCTTGAATGAAGGTCTATGTCATTCATTTGAACAATCTTGTTAGCCCTTCACCCTAGTATGCTGTAGGCAAAATATCACATCCGTTACCCTCTTTGCTGTACTTAAAAATGTTGAGTATTAGTAATAAGTAATCCACAGACATTGGTAACATACGAGCTTACACGTTACCCCTTCCAAGGCCACACCAGGACCGACTCTATCAGGACCTGTTCTCTCAGTTTAAACACACATAGCAATTATAATTACTCCAATGGCATGGAGTGGATGTCAGCTAATGAGATATTGTGGTAAGGGTCCGGCTGCATCAGCATGGGACACCCGACACCTGTGGTAACGCCATTTAGCCGTCTTGTACAGTACTGGCAGGGATTACCAGACTCTGATGGTCACAGATGACCGCGTATACGTGTTTGACCCTGGGGGTCAATTTCTCCTTATTAACAACATCTCTAGGCCACGTGGTTAGCGAGAAGTTGTTTAAAGATTTTAGCATATTTCACCTAGGCCTGTGACCTTGGAAGAAGGTCAAGGTCATTCATTTGAACAATATTGATAGCAATTGACCCAGCATGCAACAGGCTCAATATGATGTCACGAGGCCTCTTGGTTAGTGGGGGAAAATGATTTAAAGATTTTTAGCATATTTGACCCCTGTGACTTGAATGAAGGTCAAGGTCATTCATTTGAACATTATTGGTAGTCCTTTACCCAAGCATACTATAAGTCCAATATAAAGTCTCTATGCCCCTTGGTTAGGTAGAAGAAGCCGATTAAAATATTTTAGTATAGTTGACCACTGTGATCTTGATTGAAGGTCAATGCCACTCATTTGAACAATCTTGTTAGCCCTTCACGCCAGCATGCTTTATGTCTATTATCAAGTCTTTAGGCATCTTTCTTAATGAGACGTCGTTTAAAGATACAATGTGTTAGCATATTTGACCCATGTGACCTTGAATGCAAGTCAAGGTAATTAATTTGATCAATCTTGTTAGCCCTTCACCCCAGTATGCTGTAGGCAAAATATCACATCTGTTACCATCTTTGCTGTACTTATAAATGTTGAGTACCTCAATACCAAGTCTCGAGGCCTCTTGGTTAGTTAGATGAAGTTGTTAGCCCTTGATAACAATTCACCCTAGCTTGTTGAGTACCATGCTCATATAAGATGAAACATGCAAGTTTCATGTCAAATGATCAAGAATAGAATGCAGGGTCAGTCATAAGTATAAGATACGGTTTTTCTGTCTACAATGGAGTGACTGAGTAAGACTATGTATTATATATAAGATACGGTATTTCTGTCTACATTGGAGCGACTGAGTAAGTCTCTAAAATATAAAATGCATTGTGTAATAGATCAAAGGTTTTTCACGTAACAACAAAGACAAGAAATCAATGACTGTTTTAATATAGCATGACAGCCACCATAAAATGAGATATTGCACATACCAGGGAACCCCAGGAAACAAGCCGCATGCTTGCTGTTTCAATTTAATTGATATTCAGATTAAAATTCAATGTTACTGTGCAGTAGGGACTGCAATCTTATATATCTAAAACAGAAAACGTCACTATTGAATTTCGTCTGGCCTAAAAAGATAGTATTTCGAAGGAGAAAAAAAATACACACAAAAACAGTTACTTTGATCTCGACAAAGAATTGAAATGTCAATAATTCCTCAAGAAATACTACGATGTGGTATTCTACTGCCAGACCCCCTTGTCATATGACTGGTACACACGTTTATTAAACAATGTTGTTGACTTCATCACAAATAACTTTATTATTTTTGTCTTACATAATGTGTGGTGGCCAATATTATAATACTGGTAATGTGAGGTGTTCAGTATTGTGGTGACCAACATATTAATACTAGTAATGAGGGGTATTAAGTATTGCGGCGACAAATGTTATAATATTTTGTCTCATAAACGTTTCCAATTGCTGATTTACAATATGACACTGGAATGAGGACATACATTGTATGACGCCAAATACCATATTTGTGACCAATCTATAACTCGTATGACTGATTATACTCATAATTTTCATTCATTTGTGGAAATATATGCAACATATTTTCATAATACAATGCACTTTGTTATTTGTTTTTAAAACATGTTAAATGTATCGTTTTGTTTTTGTTTTCCAACTCATTAACACATCCATAGAATGAACTAACTTGGTATACGTTCGAAACTAAAGAATGAACTAACTTGGTATACGTTCGAAACTAAAGAATGAACTAACTTGGTATACGTTCGAACCTTTAGTTCTTTAAACTTGTTCTAGACGGGAGTATGGGAGTACGTCTGACTACGTCATTGTTCTAGACGGGAGTATGGGAGTACGTCTGACTACGTCACCGTTCTACACGGGAGTACACTGTATGTCTGCCTACGTCACTGTTCATCACGGGAGTACGTCTGGCTACGTCACCGTTCTAGACAGGAGTATGGGAGGACGTCGGATTACGTCATTGTTCTACACGGGAGTATGGGAGTACGTCTGACTACGTCACCGTTCTAGACAGGAGTATGGGAGGACGTCGGATTACGTCATTGTTCTAGACGGGAGTATGGGAGTACGTCTGACTACGTCATTGTTCTAGACGGGAGTATGGGAGTACGTCTTGCTACGTCACCGTTCTAGACAGGAGTATGGGAGGACGTCGGATTACGTCACCGTTCTACACGGGAGTACGTCTGACTACGTCACTTCAACACGGGAGTATGGGAGTACGTCTGACTACGTCACTTTTCTACACGGGTGTATGGGAGTACGTCTGACTACGTCAGCGTTCTAGACAGGAGTATGGGAGTACGTCTGACTACGTCACCGTTCTAGACAGGAGTATGGGAGGACGTCTGACTACGTCATCGTTCTACACGGGAGTATGGGACTACGCCACCGTTCATCACGGGAGTATGGGAGTACGTCTGACTACGTCACTGTTCTAGACGGGAGTATTGGAGTACGTCTGACTACGTCACCGTTCTACACGGGAATATGGGAGTACGTCTGACTACGTCACTGTTCTACACGGGAGTATGAGAGTACGTCTTGCTACGTCACCGTTCATTACGGGAGTATTGGAGTGCGTCTGACTACGTCACTGTTCTAGACGGGAGTATTGGTGTACGTCTGACTACGTCACTGTTCTACACGGGAGTATGGGAGTACGTCTGACTACGTCACTGTTCTAGACAGGAGTATGGGTGTACGTCTGACTACGTCACTGTTCTACACGGGAGTATGGGAGTACGTCTGACTACGTCACTGTTCTAGACAGGAGTATGGGAGTACGTCTGACTACGTCACTGTTCTAGACGGGAGTATGGGAGTACGTCTGACTACGTCACTGTTCTAGACAGGAGTATGGGTGTACGTCTGACTACGTCACTGTTCTAGACAGGAGTATGGGAGTACGTCTGACTACGTCACTGTTCTACACGGGAGTATGGGAGTACGTCTGACTAAGTCACTGTTCTAGACAGGAGTATGGAAGTACGTTTGACTACGTCACTGTTCTACACGGGAGTATGGGAGTACGTCTGACTGACTACGTCACTGTTCTACACGGGAGTATGGGAGTACGTCTGACTAAGTCACTGTTCTAGACGGGAGTATGGGAGTACGTCTGACTACGTCACTGTTCTAGATGGGAGTATGGGAGTGCGTCTGACTAAGTCACTGTTTCAGATGGGAGTATGGGAGTGCGTCTGACTAAGTCACTGTTCTAGACGGGAGTATGGGAGTACGTCTGACTAAGTCACTGTTCTAGACGGGAGTATGGGAGTACGTCTGACTATGTCACTGTTCTAGACGGGAGTATGGGAGTACGTCTGACTAAGTCACTGTTCTAGACGGGAGTATGGGAGTACGTCTGACTACGTCACTGTTCTAGACGGGAGTATAGGAGTACGTCTGACTAAGTCACTGTTCTAGACGGGAGTATTGGAGTGCGTCTGACTAAGTCACTGTTCTAGACGGGAGTACCGCCGTACAATAGTGTACGTCTACGTCACTTCGCTTCAATGTGGCTATACTGTAAATCACTTAAGATTTCGGGAATACTTCATGCTGGGAACTTAGAGTAGTTCTTGAGACATATTCGCGATTTCGCGAACATTGATCTAAAAATTATCTAAATTCGCGAATGATGCGCTGTTAGAGTCCGAAATAATTTCATGATGAAGTATTAAATAGTGATTGACAGATATATAAATTTGATGGGAAATCGTGGTTTGAGATATTCAATATGATATGATATGTTCTTAACGTTTCATTTTCATGCTGCGCACAGTGACCGTAGGAAGGAACTTAAAAGTCATCTAGGAGCCTCACAGACGTATGAAACATAAACCTTACCTATGGAAATGACAGCCACCAGAACCTAACCCGGTATCTAATATATGATGGAGATGTTTATTTACTACCTCTATTCAGGTCTTTCCATATTCCTGGGTTACTATTGGTTCCATTCATATTTCCAGGGAAAAAAACAAAAAAGTACAGGGTGATTTAAACACTTGGTAACCAACAAAATTTAAACCAATTACTGGATAGTGGCTCTTCATGCTTTCTCTATACATCAGGGTGTGTGCATATTTACCAAGTAAAACCTTAGTATTGCATACAACATATACCATCAACATCTACAAGGTGAATGACCAAACTAGTTGGTTTTCTATAATTACTTTTGGGCACTACCACCTGGGCCGGCAAGCATAAATTACAGAATTTGATTGATTATGTCAACAAAATAAATCAAGTTCATATTTCACAAAATGTGTGTTTATAGTCACTTGGATAGCCATATAACTTGACACGACCACACAACATACCACTGATAGTTGTAGGGTCTGTCCTTGTGACAAATCCCTCACAGTCGGTGACCAGCCACCAGGGGTCAGAGGTAGGATCATATTACAGAACCATAACCATACCAAGTTAACATCACTGAATGATTCTGGATATAGTCGCAGTCAAATGAGACTGAAGCATTGAATCGAAATCATTAGCATGACCATACCAAGTTAATATTACTGAAGAATTCTTGATACAGTCACAGTGAAATAAGACTGGAGTGTTGAATGGAAATCATCATACCAAGTTAACAAGACTCAATGATCCTGTATATAGTCGCAGTCAAATGAGACTGAAGCATTGAATGGAAATCATTAGCATGACCATACCAAGTTAATATTACTGAAGAATTCTTGATACAGTCACAGTGAAATAAGACTGGAGTGTTGAATGGAAATCATTAGCATGACCATACCAAATTGGAATGACTGAATGATTCTGGATATGGTGAGACTATAATGAGACTGGAGTGTTCAATGGAAGTCATCAACATGTTTCATGTTGGTTTTATCTCTCAATATATACTGTATATCTAACGAAATTCAGAAATAATGTTCCTGGATTAAGGATGAAAACTACATGTCTCTGGTAAATGAACAGGAATGAAAATCTTAAAGATTATAAGAACCTTAAAAAGTTATGTAGGAACAATTATCACAGCACTTTATCAGTCACATTTGTTGTCATGGCTACGTTGGAGATGTTTGTGCCAGCGCATCTATTCCAAACAGTCCCTCAAAATGTCTGGTGTACTGCTCACAGTGTTCACCTGGAAAATTTAATATAAATTCACTTATTTAATACATCAATTCTGAAGTGGTCAGAATGATATAAGGTTAATGTAGTACAAATGTAGATATACAATTATAATACACAGTTTACATGTCAAATGCTATACATGCTAATGTATTGTGATATACATTGTATAACATCAAATGGAATACAAGGAAATGTATTCTATAATATATATAATATCAAATGTAATACAATAATGTATTATATACAATATCAAATGTAATATAACTTTATGTAAATGTGTTATAATATATAATATCAAATGTAATGTATTACTGTCAAATATATATTATCAATTGTAATTCACATAAACATATTATATATTATAATGTCAAATGTACACGTAGTAAAAATAAATGTAATATATATAACATCAACTTTAATACACATCAATGTATTATATATGATTGTTTGAGGACCTGGACATAATTTTAAGTTTACTAATTGGTTAATCTTACCTTGTGGGAATTTAGGATGATTCCTTAATCTTATGTTTCTCTGCTCAAAGAATTTGAAAACCGTATAGAACAACATGTTATCCTCTGTGGACTTTGCTGCCTCCAAGAACTTTCTGGCTGATACGGTGTCTGTGATACCAACACTACGTATAAACCTGTAGAAACAACACTACATATAAACCTGTAGACACACAACACTACATATAAACCTGTAGACCCAACACTACATATAAACATGTAGACCCAACACTACATATAAACCTGTAGACACACAACACTACATATAAACCTGTAGACCCAACACTACATATAAACATGTAGACAGAACACTACATATAAACCTGTAGACACACAACACTACATATAAACCTGTAGACACACAACACTACATATAAACATGTAGACACACAACACTACATATAAACCTGTAGACACAACACTACATATAAACATGTAGACACACAACACTACATATAAACCTGTAGACACCCAACATTACATATAAACCTGTAGACCCAACACTACATATAAACATGTAGACAGAACACTACATATAAACATGTAGACACCCAACACTACATATAAACCTGTAGACACACAACACTACAAATAAACCTGTAGACACAACACTACATATAAACATGTAGACCCAACACTACATATATATAAACCTGTAGACACACAACACTACATATAAACCTGTAGACACAACACTACATATAAACCTGTAGACACAACACTATATATAAACCTATAGACACACAACACTACATATAAACCTGTAGACACAACACTACATATAAACCTGTAGACACAACACTACATATAAACCTGTATAAACCTGTAGACACAACACTACATATAAACCTGTAGACACAACACTACATATAAACCTGTAGACACACAACACTACATATAAACCTGTAGACACAACACTACATATAAACCTGTAGACACAACACTATATATAAACCTGTAGACACAACACTACATATAAACCTGTAGACACACAACACTGAATATAAACGTGTACACACAACACTACGATCGAACTGAATTTTTTACTTTTGTTTTCAAGGCAGGATTGAGACAGAACTACGTTATCCTACGCCAACAAAATTGCATATACATGTGAAGAAAATGTTTATATTTATAATCTAAAACAGTCTAGAACACCAAACATATATATTTTATTTCAAATAATTGCAGTAAACATAGAAACCATCAGTTAAATCGTGTCAATAATTGCTGTCAAACTAGGAACTATATTCGGCTGCGGATGTATATCATTGTATCACAGAAAAGAGAAGTTGTTAGCCGGAAACAAAAGTGTGAATATCAAAATTTACACAACATGACTATAACCACAGGTGCCAAAGGCATCCTGACATTAACAAAAACATTTGGGAGAGAATGGGGGATGTCAACCTCTGGATAAGACTGATGCTAACACTCTGCAAGCGTAGTTTTTTTCAACTTTAGAATCTTCCCCTCAAGTTGAAATCCCTCTCGTCTCATCCTTAGGGGTTATAATCCCACATTGTACATGAACCTCCAACTCAGGAACTACGGACAAAAAACTTAATTCTGACTAAAAGTGAATAAAGTTTTTCCATACTTATTCAATTTCAAGTTGTTCATATACCAATGATTTTTGCTGTGTTTCTATTATGTTCTTGATTAATTATTCTGATGTAAATTCTACATCCAATAATTATAACAGGAGTTTTTCAGCTGACTGAGCAGTACAAGGGGCATACTGAGTAGGGGACATATACATGGTTAGGTGTATAGTGAGCTCTCACCGTAAAGCTGGAAGAAGCTGTTGTTTGGATAAAAGGACTTCAATAATTTCTTCATTAGCTGTAGATAAACGCTGCAATAAAAATAATACTGCTTAAACATTTACTATCAAAACGTTCCTTATCCTTCTGTCATATCATAAAATTTTCAATTTACATATTTATGTCCATACACCAATGAAAAAGAGGCTAAAAGGGCCCGAGTCCCTCACATGGATAGTATTTAGAATGGTCATAAAATTACTACAATTGTACTGTCTGATTTCATTTAATGACCTTATGTTATTGTACTGTCTGATTTCATTTAATGACCTTAATTATGTTAGTGATGTTTCAGGAAATGGTATAAAATATTTATAATAGAGTTGATCTGATTCACAGATGCATAATCTGATGAAAAATAATGAAGGGTTATACATGAATGCATTGTCACCTAGCTAAAATGAAATATAAAGAATTATTGCTTTTGGTGCAATTTCACACATAACTACACTCTTCATGTAGCAATGAGAGAGAATTGTTGATCCTTTGGTAAGTCTTACCCACCAGTGCTACTTTTAGTTAATACTTGTCCCAGGCTGTGACCTTGAAAATAGGTCAAGGTAATTGATGTGAGGAAACTTCACAGTATCCCCCAGCAGATATATATTGGACGAAGATGAGATTCCAAGGTCTTCTAGAACTTGTGAAGATTCTCAAAGGAATTTTGAACTATTTGACCATCGTGACACTAAAACAAGAGATCCCAGAGGGATCTTGGCGCCCACCATTGAATGATCTTTATAGGTTCCATGTCAGATTGATCTTTTCTCTACTTTTCCCTTCCTCTAAGTCTTACTAATCTGTGTAAATTCAGAAACAGCCCTCTAGTACTTTTCAAACAAGGGGAACCTATATATAAAATTTAAGATTTAGCGATAATGGCTGTCTGTTGTTTTCGGATTGGTCCCAAAATGCAACACCAGGGACCAAGGGGAACCTACATATGAAATTTGAGAAAGATCCCTTCAGTACCTTCTGTAAAATAGCGATAACAAACTTCAATTGGACCTAAATACGAAAATTTGAGAAAGATCCCTTCAGTACTTTCTGAGAAATAGCGATAACAAACTTCAATTGTCAAAATCTAAGATGGCTGCCTGTCGGCCATGTTGTTTTCTGATAGGTCTCAAAATGTAATATGCATAACTAGGCACCAAGGGAAACCTATATATGAAATTTGAGAAAGATCCCTTCAGTACTTTCTCAGAAATAGCGATAACAAACTTCAATTGTCAAAATCCAAGATGGCTGCCTGTCGGCCATGTTGTTTTCCAATAGGTCTCAAAATGCAATATGCATAACTAGGCACCAAGGGAAATCTACATATGAAATTTGAGAAAGATCCCTTCAGTACTTTCTCAGAAATAGCGATAACAAACTTCAATTGTCAAAATCCAAGATGGCTGCCTGTCGGCCATGTTGTTTTCCGATAGGTCTCAAAATGCAATATGCATAACTAGGCACCAAGGGAAACATACATATGAAATTTGAGAAAGATCCCTTCAGTACTTTCTCAGAAATAGCGAAAACAAACTTCAATTGTCAAAATCCAAGATGGCTGCCTGTCGGCCATGTTGTTTTCCGATTGGTCTCAAAATGCAATATACATAACTAGGCACCAAGGGGAATCTACATATGAAATTTGAGAAAGATCCCTTCGGTACTTTCTCAGAAATAGCGATAACAAACTTCAATTGTCAAAATCCAAGATGGCTGCCTGTCGGCCATGTTGTTTTCCGATTGGTCTCAAAATGCAATATGCATAACTAGGCACCAAGGGCAGCCTACATATGAAATTTGAGAAAGATCCCTTCAGTACTTTCTCAGAAATAGCGATAACAAACTTCAATTGTCAAAATCCAAGATGGCTGCCTGTCGGCCATGTTGTTTTCCGATTGGTCTCAAAATGCAATATGCATAACTAAGCACCAAGGGGAGCCTACATATGAAATTTGAGAAAGATCCCTTCAGTACTTTCTCAGAAATAGTGATAACAAACTTCAATTTTCAAAATCCAAGATGGCTGCCTGTCGGCCATGTTGTTTTCCGATTGGTCTCAAAATGCAATATGCATAACTAGGCACCAAGGGGAGCCTACATATGAAATTTGAGAAAGATCCCTTCAGTACTTTCTCAGAAATAGCGATAACAAACTTCAATTGTCAAAATCCAAGATGGCTGCCTGTCGGCCATGTTGTTTTCCGATTGGTCTCAAAATGCAATATGCATAACTAGGCACCAAGGGGAGCCTACATATGAAATTTGAGAAAGATCCCTTCAGTACTTTCTCAGAAATAGCGATAACAAATTTCAATTGTCAAAATCCAAGATGGCTGCCTGTCGGCCATGTTGTTTTCCGATTGGTCTCAAAATGCAATATGCATAACTAGGCACCAAGGGGAACCCACATATGAAATTTGAGAAAGATCCCTTCAGTACTTTCTGAGGATTAGCGATAACAAGAATTGTTTACGGACGGACGGAGGGACGGACGGAGGGACGGACGGACGGACGGACGGACGACGGACCACGGACGCAGGGCGATTTGAATAGCCCACCATCTGATGATGGTGGGCTAAAAAGGCCAAGGTCATTTATATGAGGAAATTTAAAGGCAAAATCTAAGCCAAATATTAGTATCCAGTTGATCATAGTTTTCAGGAAGAATTTAAAACTGATAGACAGACACCCTTGGAATAATTATTATGGCAATATTATATATTATTATACATTTAAATATCATATATATATTTAATACGAGAAGAGACCAAGGCTGTTTTCAACTACACCAGTATCTTCCATGTTTGTGCTTTGTATTTGTCTATGTTCCTGTAACAGTTTTGTTTACATTTATGTGCCACACACGTGTGAGAGAAAGATGTAGGCATGTGTTTATGTTTGTATATTAGTGGTCAAGATGGATGTAAGTATGTTATGTTATGTTACAGTTGTGTTGTGTTGTGTTGTGTTGTGTTGTGTTGTGTATGTATGTATGTATGTATGTATGTATGTATGTATGTATGTATGTATGTATGTTAATTATCTATGTATGTTATGTATGTATGTATGTATGTATATACGTACATATGTACGTATGTACGTATTGTATGTGTATGTATGTATGTATGTATGTATGTACATGTATGTATGTATGTATGTATGTATGTATGTATGTATGTATGTATGTATGTGTATGTATGTATGTATGTATGTATGTATGTGAGTGTGGGTGTATGATGATGGTGTGGGTGTGTATATATGAAGTGTAAATTATTTAGGAACTGTTTTGTTATTGACAAATATAAAATGTGTATCATATTTATTATTGTTATTTTCTAGTGTAACTGACTAATTTATTTTGACAGAATGTTTAGAGTTTGGGTGTGTGGTATTTGTGTGTCGAGTGCGGTGAGTGAGAGCCCCCCTGTGTGGGGACATGATTTATATTGAGGGCTGACCCCAAGGCCCCAACCTTGGCAGCCCTCCAATGGTTTACATGTCTGGGGGAATAAAATGTTTTTTGTACCTAAAAAAAATAATAAAAATACTGGTCCCCTGTGACCTTGAACATAGGTCAACTTAATTGATGCGAGGAAACTTCACAGTATCCCACAGCAGATATATATTGACCAAAGATGAGAATCCCAGGTCTTTTAGAACTTGTGAAGATTCTCAAAGGAATTTTGAACTATTTGACCATCGTGACACTAAAAAAAGGTCAAGGTCATTTATATGAGGAAATTTAAAGGTAAATCTAAGCCAAATATTAGTATCCAGTTGATCATAGTTTTCTAGAAGAATTTAAAACTGATAGACAGACAGATGGATGACCAACAGACTTCTGCACCATACTATAAGCTCACCGGCACAGGCCAGTCCATTTAACTATATATGAATCAGATGTGAAATCAAATAATAAGTTTAAACTTGTGTGTATTATATGAAAAATGATACTATAATGTACGTTATCTTTGATAGTTAAGCAGTATTTTGTGAAGATGATACTGCGAAACAAAAGGGATATTTTCATACCAAATCACCCTTACCCTATTTTATTTCTGATTGATATACCACGTAAAATTATGTTGATTCTAAACAACTTGATGAGTTGTCTGTCCTTACCTTGAGCATATCAAGAGCCAATTGGTGAGCCGGTGGGTATGCACTTTCCAAGGAAAGCATCAGGCAAGCCTACGAGTAGTAATTATTGTGAGTTATTACATATATAGTAAGTACATGTATCAGTTTTTGGGGTGGGAATTAATTCCTATTTTTGAGAACATAATTATCAATTTTACTGAAATCCATTTTGTGTTTAAGAAGTACTATGTATATAGACTATTGCCTGGTTGCACTATATGGAATTTTGCACATATTAAACTTATTGTCCTGAAAATAATGAATCATAAAATGACAAGACATTCCTATATTTACTGGCACTAACTGAATGGTAATAATGAACCTTGTGTTACATATTATACAGTTACTGTCTAAACACTGGTACATATAGTGTGATGTGTTAGTACTTACCAGGGGTTTAGAATCACTGAGAACATGGTACTGGAGAAATTGATGGAGCTGGTAGCAGCAGTTATTGTGAACCAAAGTGTTGATGATCAGCTCGTACAGGTAATGCTGTAATGTATATCATACAGGTAATGCTGTAAAGTACATCATACAGGTAATGCTGTAATGTACATCATACAGGTAATGCTGTAATGTACATCATACAGGTAATGCTGTAAAGTACATCATACAGGTAATGCTGTAAAGTACATCATACAGGTAATGCTGTAAAGTACATCATACAGGTAATGCTGTAATGTACATCATACAGGTAATGCTGTTAAGTACATCATACAGGTAATGCTGTAAAGTACATCATACAGGTAATGCTGTAATGTACATCATACAGGTAATGCTGTTAAGTACATCATACAGGTAATGCTGTAATGTACATCATACAGGTAATGCTGTAATGTACATCATAGAGGTAATGCTGTTAAGTACATCATACAGGTAATGCTGTAATGTACATCATACAGGTAATGCTGTAATGTACATCATACAGGTAATGCTGTAAAGTACATCATACAGGTAATGCTGTAATGTATATCATACAGGTAATGCTGTAATGTACACCATACAGGTAATGCTGTAATGTATATCATACAGGTAATGCTGTAAAGTACATCATACAGGTAATGCTGTAAAGTACATCATACAGGTAATGCTGTTAAGTACATCATACAGGTAATGCTGTAAAGTACATCATACAGGTAATGCTGTAAAGTACATCATACAGGTAATGCTGTTAAGTACATCATACAGGTAATGCTGTAAAGTACATCATACAGGTAATGCTGTTAAGTACATCATACAGGTAATGCTGTAAAGTACATCATACAGGTAATGCTGTAAAGTACATCATACAGGTAATGCTGTTAAGTACATCATACAGGTAATGCTGTTAAGTACATCATACAGGTAATGCTGTAATGTACATCATACAGGTAATGCTGTAAAGTACACCATACAGGTATTGCTGTAATGTTATATACAAATGTAGTTCATTATATATTTACCTGAACTGGTAAATCATGCTGGTTTAGCAAGTAAATATTTACATGGACTGGAATACACTGCTGGTTCAGTGAGTAAATATATAACTGACTGGTACGTATACAGAGATTGTTCAGTGTGTCAATATTTACTTAGATTGGTATATGGTGATTGTTCAGAGAGTCAACGTTTACCTAGATTAGTATCCATTGATTGTTCATAAGTAAACATTTATCTGGACTGGTATACACTGCTGGTTCAGTGAGTAAATATTTACCTAGACTAGTATACAGAACCTGTTCAGTGAGTAAATATCTACCATGCCTGGTATACAAGGATTGTTCTGTGAGTAAATATTTACCTGGACTGGTATACAAGGATTGTTCTATGAGTAAATATTTATCTGGACTAAATATAGAACCTGTTCAGTAAGTCAGTATTTACCTGGACTGGTATACATTGAATGTTCTGTGAGTAAATATTTACCTGGACTGGTATACATTGAATGTTCTGTGAGTAAATATTTACCTGGACTGGTATACATTGAATGTTCAGTGAGTAAATATTTACCTAGACTAGTATACAGAACCTGTTCAGTGAGTAAATATCTACCATGCCTGGTATACAAGGATTGTTCTGTGAGTAAATATTTACCTGGACTGGTATACAAGGATTGTTCTGTGAGTAAATATTTACCTGGACTGGTATACCTTGCTGATTCAGTGAGCGGATGTATTCTATCAGGACAGCCACAATGAATTTGTACTTCATGTCCTGTCAAACAAAAACTACTCATCTTCTACCATGTACTGTACACAATGAGAACGGCAAAATGATATTGTTTAAATCAAGTTAGATTGATTTATACCACAAAAGATGGACATCATGTAACTCTCAAGTCATGAAATTATCATTACAACTGTTGAATAACATTCAGTCTATACCACACGTTGAATAAACTCTAAACACATTTTGATTGGTTGACAATGTGAACTTTGACAGGACTATTTTTTAATCACAGGGTTAAACACTTTTTGATTGGCTAACACTTGAAGGTCGCTTAACTGGGTCCCAAATATGATAACGTACAGGAAGTAGTTAACAGTAATTTTTTGCCATATTTTTGAAACATATAATGTAGATTTCTATCAATTTATTGCTTAAAAATGCTTGTTATGATTTATAATAAATTGTAATATTTCCACACATTTCAGAAATTGTCAGTTTTTCATATTGATAAGTGGCATTTCACTTTAGGTTGATGCATATACTAATAGTAAAAACATGCTGACACAAAACAGGTAAATTTGTTTCTTTATTTATTTCTGTGCCTTTGCTGTGTTTACAAACATGTACAGTGAGTCTACACGTTGTAGAACTGTTGATAGTTTATAACTATACAGGGATTTTAGTTTACAAACATGGAGATTCGGTTAAGGTACAACGTTATGGTGATTTTAGTGTACACCCCTTATAGTGATGTCAGTTAATCTGGTGTAAGTAAAACACTGTGAGCTGTCTTACCTTGCTGTCCTCAAAGATGGAGAAGACATGAGTGTAGGCGTCAGATTGGTCTATGATGACTTGGCGTCGACGTGGTTCTGTGGATCGATTTTGTGTGTCAGTTGCCTATCAATGGATTGTATGATCAGTAGGTCTTTTATGTAAACAAGTGGATTGATTACCTCTTCATTTTCGAATTCAAACAAAATTCTATAGCCCTGCATACCAGCATATCATTGCCCTAACTCTGGTACTTATTCAGAAAAAAAAACGAGAGCCATAAGCCTTAGCAGTAACCTGAGTTCTGATATACATACTGTTAATTGTTTTCTTTTACTATAATAATTTATGTTTTCAAATTAAGAATTAAACACATTTGCCAAGTGTGACATTGAAGACAAGTCAAGGTTATTCGACTGAACAAACATTACAGTCTGTTATCAAAGCTTGCCACTGTCCCTGTATCACAACCTGGGGACTCTTAATTGGTTACTGAGTTTAGAAGATATTAACATGTTGACCTCTATGACCTTGAGAGTAAATCAGGGCCATTTATTGGAACACTTTTGGTAGCCCCTCAATCCAGTATGAAACTGGACAAATACCATGGCTATGGGCCTCTTGATTATTAATAAGTCATTGAAAGATCGTAGCACATTTGACCTCTGTGACCTTGAAAGTAGATCAAGGTACTAAGTAATTAATTTGAAAAACATTTGTAGCCTTTCATCCCGGCCAGCATACTGTGAGTCCAATATCATGCCCATGGGTCTTTTGGTTATTGAGAAGAAGTTGAAAATGTGAACTGTTTGAGTCACAAGATGCATTAGGTCACTTGAAATGTCATCTCATGTGACCTTAAATTAAATATTTACACCCTTTGTTCTTGGCAACCTTGATTAAAGATCAAGGTCACTTCTTTGAACAATGTGGTAGCCATTTTTTCAATAAACTACTGGCCCAATATCATAACCTTGGACCCACTGATTAATTAATGAGAGGTTGTTTAAAGATTTTAACACTTTTCACCCTATATGGCATGTGACCTTGAAAGTACATTTGTAGGTCAACATGATTTTCACGACCCTGGGCCTCTTGGTTATTGAGAAGTTTTTTTAAAGGAAATGTTTATGCTTGATGGATAGACGGCTGCTGCACCACTTAAAAGCTTACCTGCCTTTTGGTCAGGTATGTAACACTAAAAATAAGGGGGGGGGATTGGGAATTTTACTGATACAGACAACTAAGAAACGGACCTAAATTCATACTTAAATGAGTCATTTTCATGGTAACTGTTCAAATATTGGAGTACATGTCAAGACAAAATGGCAGCCTTATAGTTAGTGATGATAATACTACACCCCCAGCTGCGGCCATTTTTACATTCTTGGCTTCTTTAGAGTTCTTACAAAGATCACATGAATGAGTCGGTAAGTTTCTAAACTAGTCAACTAGTGGTGCAGTTGGCTTTGTCATGACATATTCCAAGGGTAAGGGAAATATAGGTATACTTAGAGTGGAACCCTTGGATTCTGAAGTTGACTAGCTTGGTAGAAGGGACACAGATTTATCACACCTACCAGCTGATTGATCTCGGACTCCAGGTGCGAGTGATAGACTTTGTTGAGCATGTCTAGAACAGATGCAATGGTACTTAGGCTGGCCTGTTTGCCTGGTACCATCATGTTGCGACACACTGACAAGATTTCAGCCTTACTGTCTGTCCTTTGTAGCAGGAACTTGATGAGTCGACACTACAACCAGCAGAAAAAGTGTTGATTAAAAATCCACTTTGGATGGGTGAGTGTACATGTATACCTTACTGAATGCAGGAACAAGAGGATTAATACCAGACTAGCTGATAAGGGTTATTATAATACCTACTTTATCTGGAATCATCCCCACCAGTGGTCCCAACAGTAGTTTGACATACCACAGGCAGCCTGTATAAAACAACAGAGGTTTACCACAGACATCATCACTACCACAGACATCATCACTACAACAGACATCATCACTACCACAGACATCATCACTACAACAGACATCATCACTACCACAGACATCATCACTACCACAGACATCATCACTACAACAGACATCATCACTACCACAGACATCACTACCACAGACATCATCACTACAACAGACATCATCATTACACAGACATCATCACTACCACAGACATCATCACTACCACAGACATCATTACTACAACAGACATCATCACTACCACAGACATCATCACTACCACAGACATCATCATTACACAGACATCATCACTACAGCAGACATCATCACTACCACAGACATCATCACTACCACAGACATCATCACCAGACATCATCACTACCAGACATCATCACTACCAGACATCATCACTACCAGACATCATCACTACCACAGACATCATCACTACCACAGACATCATCACTACCACAGACATCATCACTACCACAGACATCATCACTACCACAGACATCATCATTACACAGACATCATCACTACCACAGACATCATCACTACAGACATCATCACTACCACAGACATCATCATTACAGACATCATCACTACCAGACATCATCACTACAACAGACATCATCACAACACACATCATCACTACAGACATCATCACTACCAGACATCATCACTACCACAGACATCATCACTACCACAGACATCATTACTACAACATACATCATCACTACCACAGACATCATCACTACCACAGACATCATCACTACAACAGACATCATTACTACCACAGACATCATCACTACAGACATCGTCACTACCAGACATCATCACTACAGACATCATCACTACCAGACATTGTCACTACAGACATCATCACTACCACAGACATCATCACTACAACAGACATCATCACTACAACAGACATCATCATTACACAGACATCATCACTACCACAGACATCATCACTACCACAGACATCATCACTACCACAGACATCATCACTACAGACATCATCACAACAACAGACATCATCACAACAGACATCATCACTACAACAGACATCATCACTACCAGACATCATCACTACAACAGACATCATCACTACCACAGACATCACTACCACAGACATCATCACTACAACAGACATCATCATTACACAGACATCATCACTACAGACATCATCACTACCACAGACATCATCACTACAACAGACATCATCACAACACACATCATCACTACAGACATCATCACTACCAGACATCATCACTACCACAGACATCATCACTACCACAGACATCATCTCTACAGACATCATCACTACAGACATCATCACTACCACAGACATCATCACTACCACAGACATCATCACTACCACAGACATCGTCACTTACCACAGACATCATCACTACCACAGACATCATCACTACAGACATCATCACTACCACAGACATCATCACTACCACAGATGTTCAGATCTACATTTCTGTTTGAAACATCTTCAGTAGTTGTGTAAAACTTGGTATATGATAAGTTATATTTAGGCTTCAAGGATAGCAATTATCTAGGCTTCAAGTATATCAATTATCTAGGCTTCAAGGATAGCAATTATCTAGGCTTCAAGAATAGCAATTATCTAAGCTTCAAGGATAGCAATTATCTAGGCTTCAAGGATAGCAATTATCTAGGCTTCAAGGATAGCAATTATCTAGGCTATAATATAACATTATCTATTAATCAGCATCACATTCAGTTTATCAGTTGCAATATCCTTTCCATAGTCTCTAGTGTTATGATTGTTTTTACAACACTTACCTAATTTAGCATCTATAATTATGTTTGGCTGAAAGACAATCCAGTTTGGGGAATCTTAATACGCAGTTAAGAAAATAAATATTTTTAGCACTTTAAGAGACAAATGTATGCAGTAATTTTAGTATAATGTTTTCTCTGTGTTGAAAACCCCAAAGGTGTTAATGTGGTAATAACAGCAAAATACGAATCACCAATTCATCATTGTGCTAATGTTATCAAGTTCAATAATGCAGTAACAAAGTGTGACAACCAAGTCAATATTAAAACCTTGTAAAGCAATTGAGGTTCTCACTAAAAGGAAAATTGAACTGCATTTGTTTCCCTAGCAAATAGATAAGAAGGACCTATCTAACAGTTTCTCAAAACTGAACAAAAGCCAAATTTGTAGTCAATAAAACATATCCTTACATTGACAGATGTACCAGTACATATCGTATACAAATGTAATTAGTAATCATGGCTAGAATCAAGCATTTCTTTCTAGAAGATATTTTGCCCCAGACATCCTTTCTCCATCATATGAAATTGAAGTCCCTAACACTTTGTCAAAGCACTACCAATAAAGGATACATAATTCACATGTGTACTCCATTTTGTTTGCTCCGGTTTGTAAATTGAGTGCTGAAAATATAAGCATTATGTAGTGTTACTCAGGTAAAATATTAATAAACAGGACATGCATCAGAATACCAAAACATTTTGATTTATATAAATTTTATAAAGTCACAAAGGCTATGAAAACTATAGCACTGGGGGTCAGTAGGGACTAAGCAACGTGTGTGTTTATTAATTAACCTGAGCATAACCTGCGACAACTTGGTACAATCACTATTGAACTCATCTTGAATTAAAACAAGATTTGAATCACTTCACACTGTATGAGTGGTTAGGTGGCATGCTTTAACTCTCAACTTTCACAAAAAAAAGTAAAAATAACCCACAACATTCATAACAAAGTCAATATAACCCTAAAATTAACATAACAGAGTACTAAGATTATACTGATACAGGGCCCTAATCAACAGACCCAGGACTAGGAATATACTGATACAGGGCCCTAATCAACAGGCCAAGGACTAGGAATATACTGATACAGGGCCCTAATCAACAGGCCAAGGACTAGGAATATACTGATACAGGGCCATAATCAACAGGCCAAGGACTAGGAATATACTGATGCAGGGCCCTTATCAACAGGCCAAGGACTAGTACTAGGAATATACTGATACAGGGCCATAATCAACAGGCCAAGGACTAGGAATATACTGATACAGGGCCCTAATCAACAGACCCAGGACTAGGAATATACTGATACAGGGCCCTAATCAACAGGCCAAGGACTAGGAATATACTGATACAGGGCCATAATCAATAGGCCAAGGACTAGTACTAGGAATATACTGATGCAGGGCCCTAATCAACAGGCCAAGGACTAGGAATATACTGATGCAGGGCCCTAATCAACAGGCCAAGAACTAGGAATATACTGATAAAGGGCCCTAATTACAGGCCAAGGACTAGGAATATACTGATACAGGGCCCTAATCAACAGGCCACGGACTAGGAATATACTGATACAGGGCCCTTATTACAGGCCAAGGAGTAGAATTGTACTGATACAGGTAATTTGTCATGAGGCTACATACTGTAATCAAAATATTAATATTTTGTGACACTATGAGTATAAAGGCAATTTGGAATAAGTATGAAGTATTGAACTTGATTAATCTTAAACATATAGACACCTTCTGGTAATGCCCACTAATCATATTTATATAATATCTAAATGGAGCTCTTTGACAGCAGCCTTGTTAAAATTTTGACCACTAAATAAATCTATTTGATAGAAATCGAGTACATACAAATATTTACAAAACAACTTCAGTGAAAGCAGATTACTCACAAGGAAGCAACATTGTAAAAGGTTTAATTGGCAAGGGGGAGACAACTGGATAATGAAATGTTACAAAGCCATCAGTTTCTCCCTCCTGTTGAATATCAAATATCACAGATGTCTGAAAAAGAAAAATAAGGAGAATCTAAAAACAGTAATGTTATACACAGAAAATATATTATACATGATAATAATTAGGGATTTCCATTTCAGATGGAAAACCCTATTGTTTTTGTTATGTTTTTTCTTTTTATCATTATTATTCTTAACACTTCTTGAGTACATTTTTACTTAAAAATTTGATGATAATAAGTTCAAATGTCAAGGTCACATCTAAAAATATTTTTTTTAAAAACGTTTTTTGAATGACCATACATGTTACTTCATAAAAGATCATTCATTCCATTTCATTTGCATTCAGTGTGTCATGTAGATAATGGTTAGGGCTAACTTTTCTCCATGCCATGTTATCGGAGAATGTGTCAAAGTCAAGCCCTTGCTATGGGTTCAAAATAAGGTCAAAAATAAAAGTCACAAATTGAGTGATTTGACCCACTGAGATGGAATGTGCAAATTGTTTGATCATCGGATGAAAATTGACAGAGATATAGCACTTTGAAAAATTCAATTTTTTCCCTGCCAAAATTCAAAAATCAGGCAAAAATGCGCTTAAATGTTTCAGCACCTTCATCTTTACACAAAGAAATGTGATATTTGGCAAAATAATAGCATGTAAGAGTGGTTACAAACCAAGTTACTTTTCATTGACCTTCACCTTCATTCAAGGTCAGCAGAGGTCAAATAATCAAAAAATAAAAACAAAACAAAAATTGTTTCAAATCAGGTTCTTAGTGCGGTCGTTCTTATCATTTTACCCTCAGTGTGTCATTTAGTACATTGTCAGGGCTAGCTTTTTTCCCCATATATGTTATCAGAAAATATGACAAGGTCAAGATCCCAGTACGAGATCAAATAAAGGTAAAAAATAACAAAAAATAAAAGTGAATATTTTGTTCATTGGGTATGAAAGAATATGACTCTCTGAGTGTGCAAGTGTTATGGTCGTGCAATGAATAATGGTACAGAAATTAAATGACACTATGAAAAATGTTAGATTTTCACGCCAAAAATGCACTTAATTTCCTTCTTCTCCTACATCTTTACACATACAGATTTGATATTTGGCACATCAATAGCATGTATGGTTGCCTACAAAATCCATTGCTTTTCATTGACATTGACCTTCATTCAAGGCCACAGAGGTCAAATGATCAAAAAATTTAAAATATCAAATCTTTTTGAAATGGTTTATTTTGATCATATGTAGAAGGAAATGCTCTTTTGAAGATGCTTGCAACGTTTCAAGGTCATATCATCAAAAATAACACAGAAAAGGCACTTTGAATAACTTTTCCCACCACAATTCAAAATTATCCTAACCTTACAATTGAAATGTTTTCCCTCCAATACTGTGAAACCTACACTGTGCTACAGACTTGATAATTGGTACATATTTAGCATGAATGACCAACTACAAAAGGTATGCAAATTGTTGACCTTGACCTTCGAAGTTTAAGGTCACAGACACATTTTAATGAGTTAAAGTCAAATGACCGGTTAGAGGAGAGAAGCGAAGACAAACTTACTTTTAGGTAAAACATATCACACAGACCATTGAATGATAACATGTCAACGATAATTTTCGTGATGGAAGTCCCGTGTTTTGATCAAATCTAATCATATATTATGTTTGACAGTATTTATATGAACACAATATTCCAAATATCCTACCTCATATTAGCACTACTTACTCTGGAGGCTTGGTGGTGAACCAGGATTAGATTGTCCACAATGTTGATTGCAAATCGCCCACTCATGTCTAGTTTTAATACATTTGTCTTCCTGGCAGGTCCATCCCTTAAATAATCATTCAGTCATTTCAAAATACTTAATTTTAGTTTATTTTAAAATTGATTTATCTTATTAACAGAAACATTAATTTAATACTTAGGTAAGTTTATGTATTCAAATCACAGGAAACTGAAACTAACACAATGAAAAGAGTCCAAATATAAAATGCAATTAATTTTTATCATTTATATAATTATTAACTATCAATGTTAAAGTGAATAAAATAGATGTCTTTGAGGTGACAGTGTGACAGTGGATGTTCAGCTATTATTAATATCAGTACCTAATGATCTGGTACAGGACAATTTCCGCCCCTACAGACCCTGGGCGAGGCTGGTGTCTCAGGATGACTATATACAGCTGACCATATCTACAATAAAATGATAGTTCACAGAGTCGATTTCACTTTCATTTAATATCTATTTCACATGTAAAAGTTATATAATTTGCAAGTTCATTTATATTTTTGTTTCACCTTTTTTATAGTGTTATAAAAATCCGTTACATTATGGGGAAGGGGAGGTAATTCTATATTAAACTGACCTGATGTAAAACAAGGGCAAAATGAACACTTAATCGACCAAGGTACAACTAGAGCACAGCTGATTCAATGCCAGTACATGTATACATCATCGAGGACATATATCTCACGAATTATTACAGCTATATCAAATGACGTTAGAAGCAATGTTCCAATTTTAGATTGAAAATCATATATATTTTGACAGACACTTGGGTGGACCCAATACAATGAATATTGTTGTATATAGAGAATTGAAACTAACAAATGATAGGAACCATTTCAGGGCACACTCACATAATAGCCATGATGACATCCCGCTCTAGCAGAGGCGTCTTAGCCTGCTTTTGTACTGCTGGTAAGTCCACTTCAAACTTGGCCAGTTTTGTCATTGTCCCCTAAAGCATTGTTAATTTTAAAGTGACTCACCAAGTAGTTCAAACATTCTGTTCTCATTTTGTGATAAGTACATCAAACAAATAGGCTTTTAAATTGATAAAAAAAAAACTTTAAGAATTTCTTCAAATACATTTAACTTTAATATCGCACTCTCAACCTAACATTGACATCTTTAATATAATATTGCTATCCTTACTATAAAATCCTATTGCTATCCTTACTATAAAATCGTATTGCTATCCTAGCTATAAAATCCTATTGCTATCCTTACTATAAAATCCTATTGATATCCTAACTTTGACATCTCACTGCTGTCCTAACTTTGACAGCTTATTGCTACCCTAACTTTGACAGCTTATTGCTACCCTAACTTTGACAGCTTATTGCTACCCTAACTTTGACAGCTTATTGCTACCCTAACTTTGACAGCTTATTGCTACCCTAACTTTGACAGCTTATTGCTTTCTTAACTTTGACAGCTTATTGCTATCCTACCTTTAACATCCTGTTTCTATCCTGACTTTAGCATCCTTACTATTTTCTTAAAGTACACCATCTGAATCATTATAATTTTCAGGCAGAAACAAAAAGCTAGAAAATTCTTCTGAAACTAGCTAAGGCTATTTCAATGAAATGAAGTAATATGTACATTCTAATTTTACTTAAAATGTAAGCATGTAGATTTTGGTGATTGATGTTTTAATTAGAAATGTGTCCAACACAGGTACATGTGTGTTTTACTTACTCTGAACAGGAATGGATTCAATGTGTTTCCCAATGTACCAGATGCCAACAGCAATATTGAACTCTCTACCTGTAATTATGAGATATTGATAATTTCATCAATTAACTTCAAACACATGACAAGTATTTAAAGATCTCATAGGACAAGTATGACAATTTTACATAACCAGATTACCAGATGTCTTTCACAATGCTGTGTGAACAGTATTTCAGGAAACTGAGTGATTTTCTGAAAACCATGCTGCTAAGTTGATTGTATTGACTACCACAGACAGTTTATCTGAAGCTGATGCTGTGAATTCTCAAGTGTTTTTCCTGCCTATATAACTGAATGTGCAAAATGACCCCATTCCTAATTCATTTTAGACTTATTTTTCCCAAACAGGAATTTCCAAACTGTTTCCATAGATTCAAACTTCTGAAAAACAATAACAAATATAATGGCAAATATTAGATAAAAAAGATCAGAAAAAAAGACAGTCAAGGGTCAAAATTGGTGTGTAACGATAAGCCTCAAAAGGATACCAGATACGTACATGATCAACACAATTATAACGATTAGCCTCAAAAGGACACCAGATACGTACATGATCAACACAATTATAACGATTAGCCTCAAAAGGATACCAGATACGTACATGATCAACACAATTATAACGATTAGCCTCAAAAGGATACCAGATAGGTACATGATCAACACAATTATAACGATTAGCCTCAAAAGGATACCAGATAGGTACATGATCAACACAATTATAACGATTAGCCTCAAAAGGATACCAGATAGGTACATGATCAACACAATTATAACGATTAGCCTCAAAAGGATACCAGATAGGTACATGATCAACACAATTATAACGATTAGCCTCAAAAGGATACCAGATAGGTACATGATCAACACAATTATAACGATTAGCCTCAAAAGGATACCAGATAGGTACATGATCAACACAATTATAACGATTAGCCTCAAAAGGATACCAGATAGGTACATGATCAACACAATTATAACGATTAGCCTCAAAAGGATACCAGATACGTACATGATCAACACAATTATAACGATTAGCCTCAAAAGGATACCAGATACGTACATGATCAACACAATTATAACGATTAGCCTCAAAAGGATACCAGATACGTACATGATCAACACAATTATAACGATTAGCCTCAAAAGGATACCAGATACGTACATGATCAACACAATTATAACGATTAGCCTCAAAAGGATACCAGATACGTACATGATCAACACAATTATAACGATTAGCCTCAAAAGGATACCAGATACGTACATGATCAACACAATTATAACGATTAGCCTCAAAAGGATACCAGATACGTACATGATCAACACAATTATAACGATTAGCCTCAAAAGGATACCAGATAGGTACATGATCAACACAATTATAACGATTAGCCTCAAAAGGATACCAGATACGTACATGATCAACACAATTATAACGATTAGCCTCAAAAGGATACCAGATAGGTACATGATCAACACAATTATAACGATTAGCCTCAAAAGGATACCAGATACGTACATGATCAACACAATTATAACGATTAGCCTCAAAAGGATACCAGATACGTACATGATCAACACAATTATAACGATTAGCCTCAAAAGGATACCAGATACGTACATGATCAACACAATTATAACGATTAGCCTCAAAAGGATACCAGATACGTACATGATCAACACAATTATAACGATTAGCCTCAAAAGGATACCAGATAGGTACATGATCAACACAATTATAACGATTAGCCTCAAAAGGATACCAGATAGGTACATGATCAACACAATTATAACGATTAGCCTCAAAAGGATACCAGATACGTACATGATCAACACAATTATAACGATTAGCCTCAAAAGGATACCAGATAGGTACATGATCAACACAATTATAACGATTAGCCTCAAAAGGATACCAGATACGTACATGATCAACACAATTATAACGATTAGCCTCAAAAGGATACCAGATAGGTACATGATCAACACAATTATAACGATTAGCCTCAAAAGGATACCAGATAGGTACATGATCAACACAATTATAACGATTAGCCTCAAAAGGATACCAGATACGTACATGATCAACACAATTATAACGATTAGCCTCAAAAGGATACCAGATAGGTACATGATCAACACAATTATAACGATTAGCCTCAAAAGGATACCAGATACGTACATGATCAACACAATTATAACGATTAGCCTCAAAAGGATACCAGATACATTAGACTTACCTTCCTTAACAAGTGATTTTATGTACAGGGTATATTTACTAAATGACCATCAACACCATGTTATGTTGCAGTGTGACCACTAATTACCTGCCAGACAAACCAAGCTACACTGAGGTTGATAGTTTTAACACATTTCAGCATTCTCTTCTCAGGTGTGACCTGTCAAATAAAGGCACATCCATCAAAAATTACGAATACTGAGCTTCTTCTCGACATGACCAATCCGATATTCACAGAATAATTTTATCATGTACTAATTTTTGCAACTGTTTACCAGTGAGAATTATAAGTGATGCTATTGAAAATTAAAGGTGACCAATTCTTAATTCCCTTCATACATGCTAGCATTCTTCTACATCTAATTGTTTCAAGTTAAAGCTTAAGACAGTAAGTAGATTTTTACTTTTTTTTGAATATATAAAAGAATGTCAATGCCATGTGGCTATATTTACCTGATAGAACTCTATCCCGTGGTCGGTAACAAAGACAATTTCGTTCACTCCCGTCCAAACGAATCCCATTATGTTGGTGGACTTACCCTGAAATAAAAAGTAACTGATCTCTACATATATCTACCGTATGCAGATAAGCAATGGAACTCCGTCTAGATTTATTAGCATGAAGGTTAACAGAAACCACATTTTGTTATTTTTATAACAACAAGAGGCCCATGGGCCTTAACGGTCATCTGACAAACATTTACAGTAGGGACACACCCCTCAATTCAGCATCATTACCATAAGTTGTCTGTTCGAAGACAGTTATGTTTCAGATAAAATTTGGTTTTTATCCATTTTGGCTTAAAGAAGAGTAGCATCTTAAAGCAAAATTTCAGCCAAGTTCTCCTTTTGGGGCCTCACTCCTTTGTCCCCAGGGTCACACCAGCCACATTTATATTTATGATTGCCATCCCCTTATGATGTTTCACACAAAATTTGGTTGTAATCCACTGAACGGTTTAGGAGGAGTAGGGTTTTAAAGCAAAATCACAGCAAAGTTCCCCTTTTTGGACCCCACCAATTGGGCCCTATTGGTCACACTAGCCTCATTTATAAAAAAATATGATTTCTCTTCTCCAATGAAGTTTCACATTAAATTTGGATGTAATCCACCCAAGGGTTAAGAAGGAGCAGGATTTTATAGCAAAAACACCAAAGTTTCCCTTTTGGGGCCCTGCCCCTCAGGCCCCAGGAGTCTTTTATTTATTTATTTATTTATTTATTTATGGGTTTTACATCCGCTATTACGGCCTTACGGCCTTTCAGCTGACGAGAACAGATAGGAAATTGAGTAGAGTGGGTACAGTATGAAGTAAAAGGAGAGAGTGGGAAAGAGGAGAAGGGAGTCGGTTGGAGAACTTATGGGTAATTTTTGAGACGACTCCCGGAGTCTGAATGAATCCTAACCTGGCGCTGTTTAGTAGCAGTTACGCCTACCCTATCGAAGATGAGTGGAGAAGAGAGAAGACCCTACCATATAAATTTGGTTTATCGAAGTTTTGACGTCCGTCTAAATACCTATTAAATAATATGAAAAATAAAGTATTGGCCTAAAAAACCCTATCCTCTGGGCCGGCGTTATCACACCTATTCTTCAACGAAAGACCGCAGAGGGATTTTTATCGTGCAAGTTGGACATTCTTACACGGGGCACCGTTTTAAGTCCCATCCGACGGACTAGGTGTTAGTGGTTAGTTTTAAGTGCTGGTGTCTTATTTTTGGTGTCCTCAGGTCATACTACCCTCATTTATAAAAAATATGACTGCCCTCCCAAAAGGATGTTTCACAATAAATTTGGTTGTAATCCACCAAAGGGTTAAGGAAGAGTAGGATTTTATAGCAAAAATACCAAAGTTCCCCATTTTGGGGCCCTGCCCCTCGGGCCCCATGGTTCACACTTCCATTTATTTAGTAATAAGCTGCAATATGTCATTATATTTTTGAAGAGTTCTGACAACATATAAATTCATTAACATCTGAATATCGCTACCTTAAAAGTTTGTAAATACATATAATATGTACATAATATTTGAAAATGATATTATGTATCAATACATTGAAGACTCATGAGTATTGACAATATGCTTACATATTAATAACCGTGCATTAGGCTGCAGGTTAAGGAGTACCAGCTATTTAACATAATTACCTTGCATGTTTGTGAGTATTCCAGTTGATCTGCTGTCATATCAGTCATGAAATTGATAAATTCCTACAAATGAGAGAAAAACACAATGCGCATGTACACTATAGCCAGCAACATTTTTTGTTTTTTTTTCTGGTGATGAAGAAACCATGAGTTTACATATATTTCTACCTAGTGATTAACCTACTTCAAAATATTGAAGATATTGTCTTTATTAATACAGTAGATACTTGCAGTATAATACTTATGAAATACATATACTGTTATAAGAATGGCCTCATTATATAATGGTCAAATCTCAATAGAAAAGTTTTGGTGAAACTCTGTATAAATTAGCTGAATGTGCATAAATATTAAAGAGACCTAACTGGAAACAACCTAATTTTACAATGATTGCAATTCTAAATTTTGATTGAAAAAATATCCAAAAAAGATAAATGAATACAACTCTTCTATTACTTACCACAGACTTTGATGATCTTTGTATACCTAGAACTCGTTTGTCTGGTGAAAATTTGATAGAAATCACATCTCCTCTACTTTCAACTCTGAAAAAACAGATTTTCAAATGGATAGTAGTAGGTACTGGAAAAGCTAATATGATTGCATCTATATATAGCAAAAAATCAACAACACAAAGGCAGACACAGAGCAGAACAAGTGGGAGAAATGGGATACAATCAACCCCAAATCACAGCATCAGTTTATTTAGTGTCTACACCTACCTTACATGTATGGATAAATGAGATATTTATTTACCCCAAAAATGCCCATTTAGTCCCAAATCGGTGTTCTATTCCGTCCGTATAGACCCTCACTTTATGCTGGTCAAAATTTCACACTGTTGACCTGCTACATTGTATTTTGTAAGTGACAGTGCAACTAACCACCCAAATCGAAACGCAATGGACCAAAAAGGCCAAACATCATTTAGTGTGTTTTTCTTCTTAAATAGTTTGGATCAAGAAAACTAAGCTTATTATTTCCCAAAACCTGTTATATTTGATACAAGAATACATTATTTACAAATTATAAGCGGTAAACTATATAGAAATAAATGTTGTCTGTTTTTTCCTTTTGCTCCATCGCGGACCGATTGATTAGGGTGATTAGGCCATCCGCGACCTACATAGTTAGCAAAAAATATATGGCGTTGAGTCAAGTTTGAAATTTTGACCAGCGTAAAGTGAGGGCCTATACAGACAGAATATAATACTGATATGGGACTAAATGGGTGTTTTGGGGTAAATACATATATGAGTCTCATTTATCCATATATGTCAGGTACTGTAGGTGTTATGTCCCGCACAATTTTACTGTGTTTGCACCAAAATCTTAGCGACACCAAACAGTATCGGAGAATTCCACATTTTCATATAGTAGTGCGCTCTGGCCCTACATGTACACCAAACATGGTGTTAGGGCCAAAGGAATTTGGGCCACAGTTTATTCAACTTTTTACAAGTTTGTAACAGGAGAAAGAGAAAATGTAGTAGCCAGACCGGGGTTCGAACCCTGGCCCCTCCAAACTCTAGACGGATACTCTATCAATGAGCTACCTAGTCGCCGATGATTGACCCAGTCCACCAGTTCCGCTACATGTTTATGTTTTAAATTATTAAAGAATCTTCATGTGCAAGACAGCAATCTACATGTACGTGTAATTAGTTATCATTAATGCCCTGTGTAACCTGTTTAACACTAGGTATAGTACATGCCTAGCACTTTACCTGAAAGTTACAGAATCCTTTTCACCAGGACCTTTGACCACCACCCCCATGGCTCCACCTGAACGCACAGCAAATACCTAAAACAAATAAAAAACGAAAATCCCGAACAACTTCAAATATATACATGTTACAACTCCAAATCATAAATGTTTTAGACCATTTCAGGGAAGGGCTAGAGATACATCATATATCAACGTCAAGATTTTTCTCTATCATAACTAAATATCAGCTGATTTCTTTAGACCCAACACTTATCATTAGACCACTGTACTCCAACAATGTTAGAGGTTTTACACGGCGAGATACTTTTGACAGGCGCCGTGTTGCAGTCGCCAAAATCATATGATATCCGATAAAAAAGAGCCGACCAGCGGCCTCTTATGTTATACACTTATAGGAGTATAGACCACAGGGGCATGTCTAGTCTTATATAAAATAGCCAGAAATACCTTTATATATTTGATATAGGTATTTCTGGCTACTTTTTTTTATATGACTACTGTAGACATGCCCATGTGATTAGACGCTTCGACTGGTAGACGTCTCACTAGACAGTAGACATGAAGCACAGGAATCTCTTAACATACCATACTCCTATACGTATATGAGGTCTTATTCCACCTGATTACACTGGTGGATATTGTTACATGACAGCCTGTCAAAAGTTTCCCGTCGTGTAAACCTCTAATATTATTGGAGTAAACATACCAGCTGACCAGTAGATCTACTAGAAAGTTGGGCGACTGTCAACTGAAAATGTTCTGCAATTCAGTCGAATCGCGCCTCTATCATTTCATATACATATCATATCACTCACCTGTTTGTTAGCATCATCGTAGAAAACGTTGGTTACTTTATCAACGGGGTCGAATCTAATAGGATTCTTACGAAGTTCAATGTAGAAGTTGCTATCGTCCGCCTCTGCCATCTTTAACGATACAGTAATGAAAGATGCCGAGAAATGCGAACAACTACAGTTTTTGTACCTCCATAATAAAGAGTAGTTCATTCGGGTGACTCGGATGTTTCCCTTACACTAGTACTGTATGCTATCTAGACCTTCAACTTTTGTTCCAAAATAGGCCTACAGGCCTCTTATATAATTAGCTATCACAGAGCACACGATCTATTGCCGGTGAAATCTTAGAAATTTATAGTATAGTATATGGTCAATTAAGGTCTTCTATGCCGGAATCAAATGTACTCTAAGAAAGAAAAGTTAAAGATTTTTTTTAATCATCGGCCTACCGATGTATTAAAACTGGAAACGGGCACTAGGCCTTCTACATGTAGCTACAAAATGTAGCGCTTCACGCTGTTAGTTTGCTCATAATGCCAGCCCAGGGATCTATATACTAAATTAATATAGGTCTCTGTATATGTCTCTGTATATGTCTCTGGCCAGCCCAAGGTTGTTTTTTTAACTTGTATTCCTGAATGCTGCATATTTTTCTTTTGTGTGGGTAATAACTTTTACAACGTAATTTTATTAAGTTCCTAATTTTGATTCTTAAATGTTTTATTGTTGTATTTTTATTATGCTTTTAGCATAATTCTGTCAACTTGTAGTCTGTGACGTACATCGTTTAGATGTATTAATATGCTGCATGAAATATCTGTTTGTGCGTGCACGCTACCATTGTGATATTTTTGAACGACTATTGATTCTAAGAATAGCTCTACTGAGCTTAACAAACACGATTCTCGTGGCTTGTAAACACGATACATGCACATCTAAAAATGTATTGTGCTGTCAATATATGCCGGAGACGTTTCTTGGCGTATTTAGAATGCTCCAAAGTATCATGCACGTAAAACAACAGCAAACAAACCAAACAAAGTAAAAAAAATAAAATAATATTCATACAGCATTGACTGTAGGCTTGGTCGTATCATGATAATCCATATAGAGTATAGAAAATTCACAGAAATTAGAATGAATATTGAGTAAATATTCGTCCTCATCTAATTAATGTGCCTCTTATTTTATGTACATATTATTGAACTGAATTTTATGTATATTGTTGAATTTTCTCTATACTTTATTGAAATACAATTAATTTGGATTGTCAATAACTCAGTACATTTATGTATTAATTTTGAACAAGTCCTCCCCAATGAGTTGAGTTTCCCTATCAAGAGGCAATACCAATACCGCATTCCATCAATATGGTCACCTGGATAGATCTATGCGGAAATTGAACTTTGTTGGTTTTAAAAGGGATACAACCAATGCCTTTGTACTACAGGAACAATATGCCCGTCGTTATATACACTACAGCTTACGTGGACTTTGCGGTTTCCACGCGTCCGTCACGGACGTGGGCATCGCGGACCCCACTCGCCCACCGGATATGGCATTCCGCGACGTTCCGTCATATATCGTGGACATCAGCTGACTGATACGGTATCCACTCGGCATCACGGTATGTGACGATCCGCGATTAGTGGTGGGCATAGTTCAACTCGAGACACCGTGTTCCACGACGATCCACGATACGTGGTGGACATGCATTTCATTTTAAAGCCCGTGGTCCATGTCGATCCGCGATATACAGTGGGTACAAGTTGTTTGCTGTTCATTTCTGATCTACACGAGTTATATCCCTTCGTCTTTCGGTAGCGGTAGTGGTATCGGTATCGTTTATCAGAATTATGCATGGTTCCATGTTGGCGGTGTAGATAAGCCTTTATGATTCGGATGAAATTGAAGAACATTTCAAGTTTTATTTAAAGCTTTAGACCCTTGGTCCATCAATAGCGTTATTATGGCCATATTATAAACATTAAAAAACAATCGCAATATATTAAGCACCGTTAATATTTAATGTAACTTAACATAAGCTGTTTCATCCATCCAGCATTCGCCATTGACGTATTCACGTTTTTAAAAAATATTCATTTATTTTAGAAATATTGCATTCATTACACGACATTGAATTGGGAAAATAGAAAAAAACCACTGCGACATAAGAACAGCTTTACCAAATCTCATCAAAATATCTAAACTTCGGCATTTGAATCATTATTCCGTTATCTTTTAAACATCGGTGTTATCATGTTATCAGACTCCGACCATATTAAAATATGCGGAATATCGAATGTTGTGACAACTAGTTGTATATCTATTCTAAAGTGTACACACAAAAGAGCTGTAAATAACTGCCTATCTGGGTATCTTGTATACATGTAATATCGTTAATGTGGTATCTAAACGGAAAACACAAACATGAATTAAACATTACATTATTGCATCAAAAGCAGAATGGATTCAGAATGTAATTAAAACATTACTACGGCCCTTTCTGCAATATAATTTACATGTACAATGTTTATATACATTCCCTAAATGTACCGATTTATGATAACCATTTAATGTCTTTATATTTATCATGTATATTGAGTGCTTTGCATTCTGGTCCAATTATGGTTTCTGTTTCTATCACCACTGTGATTTCAATGATTTGTATTCAATCATATTTTAAGTCATAAATTACTCATTGAATGCAACACTTTTTATGCGGTGTTTTGCATAAACATGGCAGCCATAACCGCTGATTTTCTCGGCAGCTCGTCACACGCAGATGATTCTATTTTAGCTGTCTTGTCAATCAAACGGGGTATCTGACGGCATCCGTGAGTTTCATTGGTTAGTGAGAATGATTGACAAGACACTAAAGCTTGTTACACTCCAGTGATCTCTGACTCTGTCAATCAAACACTGTAGAAAGGCGTCCGTTAATTCCATTGGTTGGTGAGAATGATCGACAAGTCAGCGTACGTGCACATGTTTTGTCGTCAGCTGTAATAGCAGACGTAAAACCCGTTAAATAAATATTGAGAAATATTATCAAAAACTGTATCGATACATACCGTCAAAACTGATTATCTACCGGTTCTAATAGCCTATATAGGGATATATTCCGCACAGTGACCTCACGTGTGAGGTTCGCCCAGAGACCGTATTTGAGTCATTGCATTAATAGTCTATTAAAAGTTTATTCTAGAGATGCTAATATTTTAGGCAACGATGTTGCACGATTTGTGATATTCTGTTCCGACTCATCCACTCATCGGTTTTGGGTTACATTTCATTTGTTGGAGAGCTCGAGCTAAATTATTGAAGATAGGAAAGTCTCAATGCACCTTCGATATCAGAGACGGGAATCGGTTGATCTGTGGAATAAACAATAAAAAAAGTCCTGTCCTAGGACTGGTCATGATAATGTTATATGAATATCTACACGTAGAAACACGAACTGAGATACATCCGAGTCCGTTTTATAACCGACGAGTGGCCAACACCACAAAGGCCAGAGACCGGCAAGCCGCGGTCACAGAGGCGTGTTAAGATAATAGCCCGGTAAATACCACATCTTAATTAACAGGTGTATCTCTTAACTCTAACATGTTGAATTTACCTGTAGGGCAGTTTGTTTTGATAATGATTATATAAAAGGACTCCCAATGCCAAGAAGTGGATCCTTAACTGTAGGTAAATTTAATTCATTTATTCCTTTGGCGTTTCTACCAATCTGATTTTACAACATATACAAAGACATATACATGTACATTAGCAATACAAGATCGTGATATCACAGGTTCAACGGGATCAGACCGCTATTTAGGAAATATATATAAACAAATGTAAACAGGTGCCTGCAATTAATGCGAATAAGACAACGATAATGCAAATGTAACATTTGGTATAATGTTCTATTATAACGGGCCGTATACAACATGTCACAACTATATAATGTTCTGTTTTAACGGACCGTATATAACATGTAACCTCCCACTAAATATGTATTATAACGGGCCGTAAATCATATGTAACCTTTGAGCAATATTCTATTATAACGGGCCGTATAAAACATGTAACATCTCACTAAATGTCTATTAAAACGGACCATATATAACATGTAACATTTATATAACGCTCTGATATAACGGGCCGTATACAACATGTCACAATTATATCATGTTCTGTTTTAACGGACCGTATATAACATGTAACCTCCCACTAAATATGTATTATAACGGGCCGTAAATCATATGTAACATTTGAGCAATATTCTATTATAACGGGCCGTATAAAACATGTAACATCTCACTAAATGTCTATTAAAACGGACCATATATAACATGGAACATTTATATAACGCTCTATTATAACGGGCCGTATACAACATGTCACAATTATATAATGTTCTGTTTTAACGGACCGTATATAACATGTAACTTCCCACTAAATATGTATTATAACGGGCCGTAAATCATATGTAACATTTGAGCAATATTC
This sequence comes from Pecten maximus, assembly GCF_902652985.1. Classification (NCBI taxonomy): domain Eukaryota; kingdom Metazoa; phylum Mollusca; class Bivalvia; order Pectinida; family Pectinidae; genus Pecten; species Pecten maximus. The sequence continues at coordinate 18,653,951 of NC_047015.1, forward strand.
TATTATAACGGGCCGTATAAAACATGTAACATCTCACTAAATGTCTATTAAAACGGACCATAGATAACATGTAACATTTATATAACGTTCTATTTAGTGTTATAACGGCACGTCTATAACATGTCACAATTATATAATGTTCTGTGTTAACGGGCTGTATATAACATGTAACTTCTTACTAATTTTCTTTTATAATGGACCGCATATGGCATATGGCATTTGAATAATGTTCTATTTTAACGGGCGATATATAACATAACTTGTTACTAATTTTCTATTATACGGGCCGTATACAACATGTCACAATTATATTATATTCTGTTTTAACGGGCCGTATATAACATACATATTCTTACTAATTTTCTTTCATAATGGGCCGTATATGACATATGACACTTGAATAATGTTCTATTTTAACGGGCCATATATAGCAAGTAACTTCTTACTAATTTTCTATTATAACGGGCCATATACAACATGTCACAATTATATTATGTTCTGTTTTAACAGCCTGTATATAACATGTAAATTTTGAGCAATATTCTATTAAAACGGGCCGTATACAACATGCAACATCTCACTAATTTTCTATTATAACGGGCCGTTTATAACATGTCACAATATATAATGTTCTCTTTTAACGGGCCGTATAAAACATGTGATGCTGATGTAACCTCTTACTAATTTTCTATTATATCGGGCAGTATACAGCATGTAACATTTGAATAATGTTCTATCATAACGGGCCGTATACAACATGTAACATCTCACTAATTTTCTATTAAAACGGGCCCTATATAACATGTCACAATTATATAATGTTCTATTTTAACGGGCCGTTTATAACATGTAACTTCTTACTACGAACCTCACCTTACGACCACCTCAAAATTACGACCACCCCGCTATTACGGGCACTTTTTTTCAGTCCCGATTTTTTTCTCTATATATCTTTGTATTGGTCGCTTCACTATTACGACCACTTTGCTATTCCGTATTACGACCACCTTGGGCAGTCCCAACGAATACTAATTAACGCTTATTACCCCCACAATTACGACCAGTTGGTCGTGTCTAAAAAATTACCTGGTGTGTAGCGAACCGTGAACAGCTTACGGTAATGCGTGTCAAACTGGCCATTGACGTGTGTATACGTAATTATCGATCTTTTGTTTACTGACCAGTGTATCGACAGGTGAGTAGAATGGCTATTAATCTCTTTGAAATCTTCGCACTGACCGGAAGGTAAAATAAACATCCAGTCTTTCATTGTTCGTGACAAGCCAACATGTGCCGGGTTTTAGTTTGTAGTCCTTTGTTTACCGTTACGGGTGATCGCCCTTCCTCGGTGGCGCTGTGACGGATTAAATACACAAGTGATCAGATTATCTATCTTGCCTTGAAAATTGTAATAACCGTACATTTGCTTATTAATTATGGTATTCAAATAATTGATTTGTGGCTGTTGGTCGTTTTAAGACCCGATTACATACAAGCGAGTAAAATAAACATAGTAACGTTTGATTTTTTTTCTGGTCAAGCGCAAGTTTTTTCAGCGATCTCGATGTTTTTGTATCAATGCCGAATAGGGTCTGTAGATAGGTGTTATTATAATTTAAAAAAAAAAACATGTTTGGTTTCAAATATTTCGCTAGAATTATGCTATTCTTTCTAACTTCATTTCTTTTTTCGCTCATGATGGCCACATCACGTAAACGTAACGAGTTATCACTAAAAAAGAAAATTGAACTGATTCAATGTAGCAATGGTCGTAGTCAACGACAACTTGCTGAACAGTTTGGGGTCGGCAAAACACAGGTCAGAGCATCTTGAAAAGAAAGACAGAAATTTTAGAAGGTTATGAAGAAAATAAAGGAAATGATAGACAAAAACAATTGTCTTTGTTTTTATTTAAAGTTAAGACTATGGCATGTATTTAGCCAAATCTATACAACTTGCACCTGAGTTCAGTCAATTAAGAGTTACGGTTCCTGATGGTCTAGCTCAAATTGGTCCACCTTGGCACTTTGACCCGGACCCCCAGGTGTTCCTAATAGTGAGGTTTCACTGTAATTTTCTTTTATAACGGGCCGTATACAGCATGTAACATCTCACTGAATGTCTATTATAACGGGCCATATAACATTTAACTTCTTACTAATTTTCTACTATACTGGTGTAATGGGCCGTATACAACATGTAACATTTGAATAATTTTCTATTTCAACGGGCCATGTAACATGTAACTTACTACTTTTCTTTTATTACGGGCCGTATACAACATATATAACGTGTAACGACTTACATCACCCTGTTCATAGCCTTTATTACGAGGACACGGGTTTCGTTGCATACCAATAACGATTTCGATTACAACACTTCTAATAATACAAGTTTAAAATGGAATTCGTACATGAAATAAATGCTTAAAGTAAAGTTTCAACATCGTGGGTATGTGAATGTTCAAACTTAGGCTAATTATTTTATTTGTGATACGAATGTTTATTGTTTTAACTCAACGGAATTTAAATGTAAATAATGTGTTTAATTTAAAAATGAATCCCTACAGTAAAAAGAAATTTTTAACAAAACTCAAGCTAAATATACGTACAACCTGTAAAAGCATATATTCGGAACATTTTTGACGTGCACGGAAACCATACGTGTCAACTCACCAGCAGTTATAGGCGGGTTCCGATTAGAACACCCGACAGAACAGATACCTGTGGTGCTGTGACAGGCGTGACGACCGTGTCGACCGTAATTTCACACCTGATTATTGTTAAATGGTATACTAACCCACTCACAGTCGAGTACACTTTTATGTCTGTATGATTTGTAATCAGTTAAGTTAAATAATATCAAGAAAAATATCAGTGATAGTTCGCCATGTTGATAAGGGTTATCGGATAGTAGTAAATGGTCTGATGTGATTTTGTTTCGCATTTTCAATCATTTAAAACAGTAAAATATCTACGTTGTTGTACTATAGCTGTCTTCTGCAAATTTGGTTTATGAAAATGGTATGCAAAATTATTAATAAGGAATGAAATGAGATGAATTCAAAGTTCGTGTAAAATAGAGGTAAATATCATGTAATGTCGGAGAATACAGATAAGATACATGTAATTTTGGAGAACACAGGTAAAATCCAGGTAAGGTATAGGTGAAGACTATAATGACTGTCACAACATACCTGCCCGTAACTTATTTGTAAGAAGTGGGAGAAAGGAGACCCCCCCCCCGCCGCGGTAATCGATTTTTCTTACCTTGTGGGTCAGTCACCCGTGTCGACAGATTCACAGCTCTAGATCGTTTGTCACACCAAGTCGTCATAGCAACCGCTGCGAGGCCTTAGCCCCAGGCATTTACCCGTTCAACTCAGTTTTTGTAACGGTATTTTGCTTTCCTATACAGCGAATTAATTAATGATTATAGACTGGTCTTGCTTTTGTTTCAAACTTAAAGCAGATGATAACTATGATATCAACAAATTTTATTCCGTAGTTATTACGTGAGAACCCATAAACCAACATACATAATGTACGTAACCAAAATATGATTATTATTGATCAGATCATAAGTAATATACGGAAAGAATATCTGTAATATAGTTCACACTTAATGAAATTTAGATATATATATTTTTTTAAATAGAAGGTGCTTCACACAGACATGGGCTCGTAAAGATGACACATTAAAAGAATTTATCCTATAACACAGTATCAACTGATATAAGCACATCGTTTACTTTGCGTTTTAACTTCTGTAACATAAAATACATTAATACAATGGTGTACACGCAAATTACATAAAAGATATTTACTAGTGTTAATATGAGATTAATAGATTATTTACAATTAAAATAATTATGTTATATACGGCCCGTTACTAAAAGAAATTAGTGAGATGTTACATGTTGTATACGGCCCGTTATAATAGAGCATTATTGAAATATTACATGTTATATACGGCCCGTTACTAAAGAAAATTAATGAGATGTTACATGTTGTATACGGCCCGTTATAATAGAGCATTATTCAAATATTACATGTTATATACGGCCCTTTACTAAAGAAAATTAATGAGATGTTACATGTTGTATACGGCCCGTTATAATAGAGCATTATTCAAATATTACATGTTATATACGGCCCGTTACTAAAGAAAATTAATGAGATGTTACATGTTGTATACGGCCCGTTATAATAGAGCATTATTCAAATATTACATGTTATATACGGCCCGTTACTAAAGAAAATTAATGAGATGTTACATGTTGTATACGGCCCGTTATAATAGAGCATTATTCAAATATTACATGTTATATACGGCCCGTTACTAAAGAAAATTAATGAAATGTTACATGTTGTATACGGCCCGTTATAATAGAGCATTATTCAAATATTACATTACCAGTGAAACGGAAGGGAAGTAACTCTTATATATCGTTAGGCCATCCTGCCTTCGGCCGTGATTAGGAGACGCGGTAAAGTAAGCATAACTTCAAAACATAAGCTAGCCACGCTATCTAGCGTTCCACGACGGTTCGCGCTGTTCCGTGGACATACACGCCTTCCGGCGGGCCACGATATCCAGTGTTCCTCGACGGGCCGCGCTGTTGCGTGGACACCCACGGTATCTGCCGATCCATCACGAATCGCGGAATAACGTGGACACTTTGCCCACGCATGTCCACTAGTGGACATTGCGTGGGCAGTCCATCGTGGGCGCGTGGAAACCGCAAAGTCCACGTAAGCTGTAGTGTATTGCTACGATCCGTGTATACCTGTTAAACGTTTTATAACCTTTACTATCCATCTATTTAGATGATATTGAATGGTTTTCCGTTTTATTATAAACTATATTTCACGAATATGGCAGGATATCGTATTTTTTCACGAGTGCGAGACACGAGTGAGCATATCGATCGTTAATATTCTATCATTCGAGATATCTTCAACATCAAAATGCCTTTGAAAAGTAATGCCCGTACGAGAGTATATATACGCCATAATGACTCGATTATAGTACATTGGACATCGACTGTTGGTGATGTATATATGTTTCATCAAGATGTCGTTATACAACTATAACTGTTCAAAAAATGTGCTCCGGACAAGATCATATCAGAACAATGATAGAAATTAAGAAGAACCACTACTTAAAAATTGTTTGTTTGTTTGTTTATGTTTTACGGTCCGTAACACTTTTCGGTCTGAAAATCAACAATACAACTAAGTGTCTCGGTAAGTCAACTGAAGGGTCTCTATTCGTCGATGACTTCTTGATCTGCTATAGGTCAAAGAACATGCACACGATAGAACGACAACTTCAACAATGTTAAGGCAAACTACAAACATGGGCAGATGAAAACGGCTTCAAATTCTCCAGATCAAAAACTGTCTGCATGCACTTCTGCCAAAAACGAAAACCACATAATGATCCAGATCTAACATTAAATGGCATCAAAATTCCAGTTGTCGAGCAGACAAAATTCCTCGGACTAATTTTCGATTCGAAACTCTCCTTTGTTCCACATATAAAATACTTGAAGGATAAGTGCTCAAAGGCAATGGACATTTTACGAGTACTATCCCATACTGACTGGGGTGCAGACCGTGAAATGCTTCTGCGCCTTTATAGGGCACTTATTCGATCAAAACTCGACTATGGCTCCATCGTTTATGGATCGGCACGAAATTCTTACCTGTAGATGCTAGATCCTATCCAAAACCAAGGATTACGTCTAGTACTTGGTGCTTTTCGAACAACACCTGTGCAGAGCCTTTATGTAGAGGCAAATAAACCATCCTTAAATGACAGAAGGAAAAAACTTTCTCTTCAATATGCCGCCCAATTGAAATCCAACCCGAAAAATCCGGCTTTTGACCTTGTTGTCAATCCGCAATATCAAAACATATTTACTCAAAACCAAAAAATCTTACCAACGTTTGGTATTAGAATTTCTAACTTTCTTAAGGAACTTAACATCAGTTTAGACAACATAGGCGAGTACACCGTAACTGATGTACCACCGTGGCTTGTCGAAAAACCTGATATTAACCTTACTCTACATGAGAGGGCAAAGTCGAGTGTATTACCCGAAGAGCACAAATCTTCCTTTCGGGAGTGCATTTCAGATTTTCCTGACCATGTTCAGATCTACACTGATGGCTCAAAAGATGGTGAGAAGGTATCAGCAGCATGCTACACCGATCAGCATTGTTCTTCAATCCGTCTACCAGATGGCGCCTCCATTTTCTCTGCTGAAGCATGTGCCATCGATTTGGCCCTCGACCATATCGATGAACAACGCATCAAAAAGGCAATTATTTGTTCTGACTCTCTGTCTGTCCTTCAGAGTTTACAATTACGAGACCCTAAAAATATACTCATACAAAAACTTGTCTTTCGAATATCTCGTATTTTGAATAAATGCAAAATAACCTTACTTTGGATTCCGAGCCATGTCGGAATTAAAGGCAACGAAATTGTTGACTGCCAAGCAAAACATGCTTTAAATCTGCAACAAACAAATATCAAAATACCATATACAGATTTCAAACCTATAATTAGTTCTGCCATCCAGAGTAAATGGCAGCAACGCTGGTCTCTCGAGACGAGCAACAAACTTTTTAAAGTACAACCGAAACTTAAAACATCAAAACCAAGTCGGAAGGATCGTAGAGAGGAAATTGTCCTCTCTCGGCTCCGTACCGGGCACACATATCCTACTCATTCGTTCCTTTTGAAACGAGAGGATCCACCGGTGTGTTATGCATGTGATGCTCAATTCACAGTGGAGCATGTTCCGATTTCAAGCACATTCGTGATAAATACTTTCGAGTCCCGGATATGAAAACCGTTTTCAGTTCCGTGGATTCGAAAACAATATTTAACTACTTGAAAGAAATCGATCTATTTTATAGACTTTGATGTCTGTTGCGTTAGTCTCTTTGACGTTCTATTTATATCACAAAGTTCACACATATATATATTTTACCATTTTTAACCAACTTTTTTTATCATAATGATCTAAATATACAATACTAATGCTTTTAAAAATGACAAATTTTATCTGATTTTAACTTTAAAAACAAAACATGATAGTATATTGTTTGGCCCTAAATGACCCTAGTTGTCGATACTTAAACAATACGCCTCCCATCGGATAACTATAACTTCGTGTCGCCTTGCGTCCGTTGTCTGCCATTAAAACTATTTTGATCACTTTACTATCGATTACCTCCCCTCGTCCTACTATCTGCACTCTGTAGTGATTCACACGACATAACATCAACGTGTCACGTGTTATCGATATTCCTGGTGTGGACTTTCTGGTTTGTGATGTGTTCGACAATGATATTTTGAGAATGTGCATCGACTTTATATTTTTCGGATATATCAAAAAGTCAACGTTTCCCTCTGATTCTCCATCTGTGATACTGTCATTTCTTTATTCGACCGACTTAGGCAATGGACGTCAAAACGATCACATTAAAACAATTCTGTGGTGATGGTACACTTCATCAGAACAACTTGTAACAATAATTCCCTGTCAATCTATGCTACTTTATATAAAAGCTGAGGATATCAATAGGTACATGTCAAAGACAATATATCTGACCTGGAACGTGGTCCATTTCGTGAAATAATTCTTGAGGGAAGCCAGGCTTTTGATATCGCTGGCGCTATCTTCACCACTGTTAATTGGGGTCTATATAGCTCTGCCTGTTCATTGGGGGAAAGACGTGGTGTTGTCACAATCCGTAATTAGTCGTCCTGGAGGCATGCTAGTATGTTCGATTACAGGACTGTGGGGACACGATCTACTCCACGCGGAGTATTAACACCAAAACAAATCCCAACCAATTAGTGGGTCACATCAGCAGCACAACCACGACTGGATGAACAGTGCTATCAATGTGTCACCAAGCTTTTTGTTGCTTGAATTGGCACTGATTTATGTTGCGTGTGTTCACACCAGCTTCCTTTGGCTTAGTTAGATGAGGAAGATGCCACTTCCAACACAAATTAGAATCACTGTTCAGGTTCATGTCCTGGAACATAACTAATATGTGGAACTCTTTTGAAAAATATTGCAATAATGACATATTCATATATACAGAAGAGACACATGATTAGTTTGCGCGAGTTTATCTGATAAAAATCGCATCTGATCTGCATAAAACCAGGACTGTGACTTTTGAAGGTCTGGATGAAATTAACATCTCTGTTTGAATGTCCTCGATGTTTTAATATGTAATGCTGTTACGTATTCCGATTGGGCAAGTTGGTTGCCGATATCAGGCTTTTGATTGGAAGAAATTCAAATATTGGTCAATTTCAGTAGCATAAGTCATTAGTAGAAATGACAAGAAATCGAGTATAATAATTTGTAATACTACCTTTGAGAGACAATAAATTAGGGATGATAGACTCTGTCACTGCAGGGTATGACGTGGTCATTTCCACAGAGCTGCGTTTCCGGGGTAAACATATCTCAACCCAAATGGAGGATGAAAAGAATACGACACAATTATCAAACGATGGAATGAGAATCTCTGAAAAAAACAGATAAACGGAAGCTACATGAATATTTTTATGTTATTTTGGGGGACATACTGGAAAAAACGAAACCCAAAGCAATTACATCAAGTTCTCATGGGACACGTTTGAAAGGCGAATGTTCATCGAAATCCGCAATTGAAAAGAGAAATGAAATGATTTTTTCAGAAATTATGTTACAAAACATGATATTAATCATAGTATATATATTATTTTCTCCGCGGACAGAGTGGTTATATCAAAATACCACCGGTAAATCCGTACATGTATATAGAAGATAATGACAAGGTTAGTGGTAATTTGACTTCGCGTTCATTATTCATGTGATACGAATATTGGAAGCACCAGAGAATATCAATATATCAACGAAACCGTTATTCTAACTCAAAACGAGGACAAACCAACAGAGAACATCGACATATTAACGAAACGGTCATTCTAACTCAAAACGAGGACGAACGAAACGGTCATTCTAACTCAAAACGAGGACTAACGAAACGGTCATTCTAACTCAAAACGAGGACTAACGAAACCGTCATTCTAACTCAAAACGAGGACAAAGACAACATAGAATTTCGACATGATAACGGAACCGTAATTCTAACTCAAACATCATACGAACAAAAATATAAATTTGCTTTTTGACCATTGAAAGATGACAAGACCAGGTGGTCCGTAAGATTAAGCGTTCTTTTTTCTTCTTTGCCACACAAATGTAAATTTAAATCCCGGTTAAGTCCCATTTTTAAAATGAGAGATATGGTAGCGACAACTTGAGAATCGTGCCTACAACTTTGTGTTCAATGTGTCTCCTCTCCATCTTCTCTACCCAGACAACATTGTGACGTCATCTAGTTATAAACAAGTGATTGGAGTTTTACACAATATTTCGAGCGTATTAAAGTATTCTAGTAACCAACCAAACTTTTCAGGTTAAAATCTTATAAAGCACTTACATGCATGGTAGACACACATGATTATCTGATGTTGAGTACAAAAATTTGACTAGACGTACACTTAAGCGCTAATTTTACGAATTACAGATATCATTATGTTGTAATCTTACCCAGAATGCCACTTACATGTGGATATATCAGCTTGGCGTAGATTGAAGCCAGCTTGTAGGCAGTTTGGTTGTAATTATTTTATGCACTTCTTTGTTATATTAAAGGTGTAGCTATTGTTTTATCCGTTATGTTTCAAAGAGATATGTATGTAAATAACATAATTGCACCATTACTCATAAATTGTACATGCATAACATATCTCAACCCAAATGGAGGATGAAAAGAATACGACACAATTATCAAACGATGGAATGAGAATCTCTGAAAAAAACAGATAAACGGAAGCTACATGAATATTTTTATGTTATTTTGGGGGACATACTGGAAAAAACGAAACCCAAAGCAATTACATCAAGTTCTCATGGGACACGTTTGAAAGGCGAATGTTCATCGAAATCCGCAATTGAAAAGAGAAATGAAATGATTTTTTCAGAAATTATGTTACAAAACATGATATTAATCATAGTATATATATTATTTTCTCCGCGGACAGAGTGGTTATATCAAAATACCACCGGTAAATCCGTACATGTATATAGAAGATAATGACAAGGTTAGTGGTAATTTGACTTCGCGTTCATTATTCATGTGATACGAATATTGGAAGCACCAGAGAATATCAATATATCAACGAAACCGTTATTCTAACTCAAAACGAGGACAAACCAACAGAGAACATCGACATATTAACGAAACGGTCATTCTAACTCAAAACGAGGACGAACGAAACGGTCATTCTAACTCAAAACGAGGACTAACGAAACGGTCATTCTAACTCAAAACGAGGACTAACGAAACCGTCATTCTAACTCAAAACGAGGACAAAGACAACATAGAATTTCGACATGATAACGGAACCGTAATTCTAACTCAAACATCATACGAACAAAAATATAAATTTGCTTTTTGACCATTGAAAGATGACAAGACCAGGTGGTCCGTAAGATTAAGCGTTCTTTTTTCTTCTTTGCCACACAAATGTAAATTTAAATCCCGGTTAAGTCCCATTTTTAAAACGAGAGATATGGTAGCGACAACTTGAGAATCGTGCCTACAACTTTGTGTTCAATGTGTCTCCTCTCAATCTTCTCTACCCAGACAACATTGTGACGTCATCTAGTTATAAACAAGTGATTGGAGTTTTACACAATATTTCGAGCGTATTAAAGTATTCTAGTAACCAACCAAACTTTTCAGGTTAAAATCTTATAAAGCACTTACATGCATGGTAGACACACATGATTATCTGATGTTGAGTACAAAAATTTGACTAGACGTACACTTAAGCGCTAATTTTACGAATTACAGATATCATTATGTTGTAATCTTACCCAGAATGCCACTTACATGTGGATATATCAGCTTGGCGTAGATTGAAGCCAGCTTGTAGGCAGTTTGGTTGTAATTATTTTATGCACTTCTTTGTTATATTAAAGGTGTAGCTATTGTTTTATCCGTTATGTTTCAAAGAGATATGTATGTAAATAACATAATTGCACCATTACTCATAAATTGTACATGCATAACGCCAGGATACAATTAATTCATAACGGCATTTTGCTATTGACGTCAAACATGTAAAACCTCTGTTGCTTGTTCACTGAATAGTCAGTTCATCCTATTGTAACTGCTAATACAGTTATATCATTTTTGTTGTAATACCTATCTACTTCCTTTTCATGCCAGTAACTGGAAATTGTCAGTGAGTCTGAACATCAAAGGATGACTTAATTTTATCCCAGTAATGTTTTTTACGACAATATATGATCAAACATGTCTCGTTGTTGAGAAACATTCGTAAACCTTGTTAAAATCTACTCAGGGTAAATCGACAGAGGGGGATAACCATGCGATAGGTGGCGTCATTCTGTTCTTTCATAAACCATAAAACGCCCAAACCCCAATTGCCCCGGTTCTTGGGACGGTTCCCAATCACGGACACTATTTTGTTAACTTTGAACAAAAACCATCCTGTTTTTGGAAGAACGATAAACCCGTGTGTCCGACCCCCTGGCTATAGGCTAATCCTTTAAAGTCATTCGTTTTTATTTTGTATGGTCTGATAGATTTCGATCAGCTTTGAAATGGAACATGATTTTAATGTTGTATCAACCGAAAGTTTAGCTCCAATAGGGGGATAGCCCAAAGATAATTAGAGGTAAATCCTTTAGTCTTTCCTCTCCTGTACGGCCTGGTGGATTTTGATTCAATTTTGCGCGGATAATTCTTTGGCGTAGGAGACTTACTCACGTTTAAACGGAAGGTCTATCGACGGGGAATGAATGGCGTATAACGTGAAAGTAGTCTACCCCCCCCCCCCCCCCCCCCCCCCTAAGGCAGAGGGCCGATCGAGGCCCAATATTGGAAGTTAACATTGACTATGGAAGTGATTAGCTATTTCGTTTAACTGAATTTACTTTGAACCACCCGTGGAACATTGACTCCAAACCTAATGGAAAGGAATTATAATATAACTTAAATAAGAGTGTTTACAATGAACACTGAAATATTAATGTGCGCGATATCGGTCCTTCGGACCTCTTGTTTAACTTCTGTTCATTGCTACAGTACGTGACCTATTTCTATAAAGTAGTTTACCCTTACCTGAGTACTTTATCTACACGTAACTAATTATAGAAGTCTACCTAGCTTACGATAGTAGTCTATCTAACATAGTGGAGTATTCGACCTATGTAGTAAGGTAGTCTATCTAACATAGTACAGTATTCGACCTATTTAGTAAGGTAGTCTACCTAACGCAGTCTAGTATTCTAAATAAAGTAGTAAAGTAGGCTACATAACTCAGTAAAGTATTCTAATAACTCAGTAAAGTATTCTAATAACTTTGTGTAGTATTCTATATAACTTAGTAAAGTATTCTAATAACTTAACTTTGTGTAGTATTCTACATAACTTAGTAAAGTATTATAATAACTTTGTGCAGTATTCTATATAACTTAGTAAAGTATTCTATATAACTTAACTGAGTAAAGTATTCTATATAACTTATTAAAGTATTCTACATAACTTAGAGTAGTATTCTACATAATTTAGAGTAGTATTCTTTATGTGTTAGAGTGGTATTCTACCTAACTTAGGTAAGTATTCTACATAACTTAGTAAAGTATTCTACCTAACTAAGTATAGCCTTACACAACCAAATGTCAGGGTTTAACTAGATGATGACAAGGACAGGTCAAACCGTATATTTTGGCTCTATGCAATGCTAATACATACTGGTTATGGCAAAAATGACAGTTGAATGACTCCCATATCATCATATGAGAGTTGAAGTTGCGCGAACGTCAATCTTTAAATATTTTGCAATAATTTGCTATTTCATGCAAGTTTTTGATTTTGTGAATTTCGGGTTTGGTATGTCTTCATCACTTATCGTACATGATAATAACATATCTTGATTTCTACCATTTACGTATTTTCTCAGTGTATTTCCTACCACCTGTATCCTATACTTTATAGGTGTTCTCACAATGTGTTCCCTACCATCTGTGTTCTATACTAATACGTGTTCTCACAATGTGTTCCCTGCCATCTGTGTTCTATACTAATACGTGTTCTCACAATGTGTTCCCTGCCATCTGTGTTCTGTACTAATACGTGTTCTCACAATGTGTTCCCTGCCATCTGTGTTCTATACTAATACGTGTTCTCACAATGTGTTCCCTGCCATATGTGTTATATACTAATACTTATTCTCACAATGTGTTCCCTGCCATCTGTGTTCTATACTAATACGTGTTCTCACAATGTGTTCCCTGCCATATGTGTTATATACTAATACTTATTCTCACAATGGGTTCCCTACCATCTGGATCCTAAAATTTCACACCCTATACTGTTGTACCCTGACGTGTTGCTCCTGTGTTCTGTATCTTGTTATTTGTTTTGAACAAGTATGCTGTTGTAATTTTCATGTTGATATGGGTTTCGTAGTGATTCAATTCACGCGCTAATTCCATGAACCCATTTATGTATCGAAAGATAAAAGAAACGCACTCAAAATGACTGTTTTACGGGAAATAAAACGATATTTTTTAATGCAATTATGTGTTATTGAAGGATAGGGAACCACTCTGTCGTCTGCGAAAATTTCATCAATGTTCGTTTTCTGTCTTGTCAAATTTCAGGTTGATCTGACCTCTCCCCGATAGAATATTTACGGGACGAGTTGGACAGAAGGATAAGATGTAGGCCGAACCCTCCAATCAACGTCGCTCAGTTTGATGAATGGAACCTGATCAAGTTAATGCACAAAAGAGTCCGTGCAATCAGCGCGGCTCACGGGGACTACACGATATTGATGGGCCCAACACGTTATCCATTGTGAGAGGAGTAGCCTTGTACACGGATGAAATTTTCAAATTTTCAAAGACGACAGAATGGTTACACATCTTTCAAACACACCATAATTATATTCTTTAACTTTGTTTTATTTTTCGCAGTAAAAGGAAATTTCTAATTGTGTTTTTTATCAGATAATATCAGAATGGGAATGATCTCACAGGTCTGTTCTCAGTGATGTCATTCATTGGTGTTTGTGTGATTGTCCTGTTCACTCATTTACTGACCTCGTACATGTAATAACCAAAGACGATCTCATAATTTCGCGTTCTTCTATAGGTGATGTAATCCCGTCATCATGCCTAAATTACAAAATAAAAAGTACGTTATCCCGCTATATGTACAATGTCTATGGAGGCCAATGCCTTAATTATACCTACATATACTCTGAAACTGATTTAGAAATTCATTATTGATACTAGATTTTTTTACCAGAAAACTTTCCTTTTTTGTCGTGTGTGTTAGGCGGCCTGTCTAATGCTACTGACTATTGCTCCCAGCAGGCTGAGAAGGACATCAGTCCACAAGCGACTTGTTGTCCCAGCAGGCTGAGAAGGAAATCATTCCATGAGCTACTGGTTGTTTCTGCAGGCTGAGAAGGATATCAGTCCATGAGCGGCTGGTTGTCCCAGCAGGCTGAGAAGGACATCATTCCATGAGCTACTGGTTGTCCCTGCATGCTGAGAAGAATATCAGTCCATGAGCGGCTGGTTGTCCCAGCAGGCCTCTGCAGGTCTCTCGCACTTGACGCCTTGCCATCCGTTGTTACCTAATTCCATTGTTTGCTCCTGAGTGCATGTCGTTGGATATATATGTTACAATATTAGAGCCTGACTGTCGCCCCGTTTGTAATTAACAGGATTATTCATAGCACTCTTGTCATGTCTTGAGCCTTGCCGATATGTCTGCCTGTTTGTCTGTCTCGGTCAATGGTGTTTCGTTTATAGACTTGACATGCAGGTTCGTAAAATGAATTTCCTTTTCATGTGAACAGTCCCTAATGACTTTGAATAACATTTGGTGTGACATTTTCTGATGTCCTTTTCAGACAATGGTATCGCATATAACCGGCTTTTCTTTGTCGAACACTCACAGTTTAGTTTTTGAAGCCAGATAATCGAACCAAAAACTTGGGTTGTTCTGCTAGGAATAACTGCACATGCTCCTTTAATTGTCAACCCTTTCTTTGATCCATTTGTCAATTCTCCAAAACTTCTCAGATTACATGTATATCATTTGCGTTATTTGTGTACATATAATGCTGTTCGACATTACTGGCGGTTCATCTGTTAATGGGATATTTTTCTTCACAATGGTGACTTAAGATAGAGGCTTTAAATGAACCCGCAAGCACCTTAAGTCCAGAATGAATACCAGCCTTTACCGAAAGTCTAAAATTAAACATGGAATAAATACCATACATCAGACCACAGTTTTTTTCTTTTATGACCCTCTGACTCGAACTAACTTTGTCCCTATTTACAGCATGCTTTTATTTTGGTTTTGTGCGCTTTGACCTATGTTCATCGTGCTTCGTCAGTCGTCGTGCGCCGTCCTTAAACTTTTCACATTCACATTTAAACATTTCAAACTTCTTCTCAAGACCTTTTAATTAAACTTTGCCTGAAATGATTCTGTGATTGTCCTGAACAAGTGCTATTATTTTTTCGAGTCGGTCTGAAATCCTAGATAGCCGCCATGTCCACCATCTTGAAAACACGATTTAAACTTCTTCTCCAGTTCCATTGGTGACATTGAGTTTGAAATTGGTGAAAATGTTTAGGAAGGGGATGCAACAAAGTGTTGCTATTTTTCGGCTTTGTAAAAAATCTTTTACATAGCAGCCACGACAGCCATTTTGTAACATGATTGCACAATCATAGTTTTCCTGAACAACACCTATTTCAAACTTCTTCTCAAGTAACAGTGGGATTCAGTCGCTATTGCGTTACATGGCTTGTTATCGCCCAATGTTCATTACGACATACGTATACAGGTGTAATAACTATTGGTACTATATGTAAGTGGAATTGCAAGCCAAAGGTAAACTAATACTCCCACCCACAGGCGCTTGCATATAGAAAATATCACTTTCGATTTTTTTTTGATATGACAGCGGTATGTGTAATAGGTTAACAGATTACACATACCGCTGTCATATCAAAAAAAAATCGAAAGTGATATTTTCTATATGCAAGCGCCTGTGCTCCCACCCACTACCAATTATTTGCAACACGGTCAGAAGTTCATGTATACCACAGTAATTGGTCCTGCAGACTTAGTCCATGGAAGTTGGGCAGGTAACCCAACTGTTCGAAACACTGAAAGAATGTACAATATGCATTTCTAATTAGATTGTTCTTCTTTCACTGAAAAAAGACTACCTAGTTATTTGAACAGCATGGATCTAAGGGGCGATGAGGTACGGGCCTTATTATACAAACAGTCTATGCATAGTGACTAAATCACCATAACAACACAATTTTCCCCAAAACAATATACATACAATTATATATTGAGTCTTTAATGTTACTTTGTAGTTTCATTGTGATTGGCTCACAGATTCATGAATTGTCCAAAACAGATTTGTTCGTAGTTTTTTTTTTTACCATGGCAACCAAATGAAAAGATGGTTTTGGAAAATAGAACCTTTGTATTTGTCACCATTGCAGACCTTATAAACAAGTTTCTGGTAAATCTGACAATAGCTCTAGTCTAACCAAATAGATACCTTCCTTTTGTTTTCATAGTTCCGGTTTTGAAATCACAATAAATGTATGTGCTAACTTACTCGTTTATCCTTTGATCAGTTACAGCAAAATTTGTCCAAGTTGAGCAATATAAAAAAAAAACCTGTGTATAAGTTATCATGGTAATCAATTTATCGCAAAACCTTTCTTACAACTACATCTACACATAGTTGTTACAAATCGTGTCTGGTTTTATTGAAACTGGTTCACAAGTCTAGGAAGAGTTGTCGGAAGACATTTTTTCTACTGACAGACGGACGAAGAGGCAAACTGATCGTCCTAAGTTCGTTAACTTTAAATATGTTCCAACTACATCAACTCGTATAAGGTATGTCGTTTTGATTTGTCATTGGGCAATATGATTGGAAAAAAAGTATAAAAAAGAACGCATAATAGATTCAAGAACATAGTGCCCAGTAACCTTGCACGCGATGGTAGTAAAATGAAGATTGTTTTTGTTCACACAGATAAAGTTTATGGACCTACCCCATTCAGTATTTACCCAAATGCAAGTTGTTGGAATATTTGTTTGTATTCATCTGTATCAATAACAAAGACGTATTCGGCAAATCAAACTTTACTTCCATAAATACCTGTAAAAACGACATATCCAGAGATTTACTTAACATCTGTTTGTCAATCATAAACATTGTTTAGTGATTTCAGCGACCTTGTCCTCCTTTCCTTCTCTGTGCCATGAGTTCTCAAGGTTACTTGGCCATTTGTATAGTCAACAGAAACATATCTCGTGCTAGAAAATTTTCTAAACTGGCGTTTAAATTCTTGTGTTTCGTTACACGTTACCATAACCTTGATTCTTGTCCTAATCTTCCTACTAAACAAGCAGTAAACGATAGGATTGATGCCACTATTTGCTAGTCCCAACCACTGTGACACCGGCACCAAATAATCGTAAAGTATTGTTACTGTATCCATGTCTGTCAAGGATGGCGGCGAAAACACAATTTTTAGATTGATTGTATATAACGGTAACCAAGACAATCCGAACAATATAACGACAACAAGAAGCATTTTGATTGCCTTCACTTTAGATTTATGAATGATCCCGTTAGATTTAAATATACCCGGGGCATTTCTGTTCCAAACTCGGAACCCGATCAGTGCGTAGCAGACAACAATGAGAAGGAGCGGGATGGTGTAACAAAATAAAAAGATTCCCGCCAAAAAGAATTTTCCTGAAACTTGGCTAGGCCAAACTAGATGGCAGATGTATATGGCCTGGATCGATGACCGATATTTGTCGTGCCGGTAAAACACTGCCCAAGGGATCATGATGCACAAGGCGAAAGCCCATACACAGCCCATCACCACGCGGGCTATCTTTCCGGTCAATTTGTAATTCAGAGTGTAGCAGATAGCCAAGTACCTGGAATGGCAAAAGAGACGTACGGTATAAGCAATCGTGATTATAGCTCCATCAAAATCACACGCGTACATATACCATAGCCTTACAGCATAGTTACATATTGAGATAAAAAAATCTTGCAAAATTTACCTCCTTTTCATCCATTGAAATGCTTATTTCCCTAAACAATCCTACGCTAGCACGGTTAGGTCATATTGTAGCAGAAGCGTTGCTGTTGGCAGCGGATTCGTTATTCGAACCAAAATATCGAATAACAAATCCGCTGTTAACTTCAGTCCGCTTGTTTTTCGATGATCTCGCTGTGAATTATTATTTTGATGATTTTCAGATGATCGATTTTTGATATACAGCCTTGTTTACACTTCCGTGTTCTCATAATTATTTGTACTGCAGAGCAAAGGGCGATGATCACCAGTAACATGTATCACAATCAATGGTATTAGCGGTCATACGGGAATGTAATTCTTGTAAACTCTGGAACCCGTAATACTGAATAAATGACACCCTATAGCGTGCACGTCGATACTTTTAGTCACAGAGACATAACGATGTTGCATCAAATGCCAGAGGCATGCTCTTATTGTTTGACTGTAGAAGGACGGAGATAGATAACGAGAGACGTAAAAAAACTGAGTGATGTATACATGTATATACGCCTCTGACGGATGTGTCTCGGTCACCCAGATAACTCTCATCATCAGGGGCCGCGGCGGCCGAGTGGTAAAGGTGCCCTGACACTTTATCACTAGCCCTCCACCTCTTGGTTGCGAGTTCGAAACCCACGTGGGGCAGTTGCCTGGTACTAGCCATAGGCTAGCGTGTTTTCTCCAGGTACTCCCGTTTCCCCCACCTCCAATATCTGACACGTTCTTAAATGACATTGGCTGTTAATAGGACGTTGAACAAATTACCAAACCAATCCAAACCAAACTCATCATCAACTTGGTATCACCTAGCGGTTATCGTCATATAAGGGGTGGCCAACATGTATAATACAGGCGTTATGATAATTACTATACGTACTTCTTGTTACAAAGTATGTCCATCATGCCATAAACTGGATTACTTAGTCCGAGGTTTGGTTTCATATTGTTTGACGTCCTATAAACAGTCTAATTTAGTCATTTTAGAACGGTCTCACATGCGTGAAAGCTGTATGCCTGTTTTGAGAGTACGTGTGTTCATCGTTCGTGTTTTGAGGGGCTGCGATATCAGCGCGGATTTGATGCCGAATTTATAACGCTACCTCACTGACGTGCTTAGTCCGAACCAATGTAAGCTTTTTGTTTAATTAAGATAATTAATAAAAAATACTCTGTTTAGTGTGTGATATCCGATGTTGTGTGTGCGGCCCTGACGTTACAGATGACAGTTTAGGAATTGGTCTGCGCACCACATCAATCCAGTAACTTTTGATTCCGTCCATAATCGTTTGTCTATATATATTACCTGTCGAGAGCAATGGCAGCAAGAGTGTTGACGGACGCACAGACAGACACACCCTGTAGATACGGAGTCACTTTACACATCATCGACCCGTACGGCCAACCTGGAACATAATTAATAACAGTTGTAACAAGTCTACATGCATTTTTGAAATGTTGCAAGTTAACATACATTGCGGACAGCAGTCTGTACTAGTACTCTCAATACCAGATATTTATATCGAAACAAACAGGTTTGACACACAAGTGATACAGGATGCAGTCTTGTTGCGTCACTGTGTCCCTTATAAGCATGCGATATTGCTTTGGAAAGAAAGAACTGAAAACCTATGGTTGATATACGGAAATGTAAGAAAACAATTTATATACCAATAGATATATTATGAATGCTGTAAAATGTACTTCCACGGTATAAAGTGTTTATGTATGCACAACCATACACGTATCATTACTTGTTTGTAAACACTTCAATGTCCCTCGCAACAGCCATGTTTATTTACAGTCCTGGTCATACAATGACAGGTGTCCAGGGGGGTATTTTCAGCCATGGTCATACGAAGACAGGTGTCCAGGGGGATATTTACAGCCATGGTCATACGAGGACAGGTGTCCAGGGGATATTTACAGTTATGGGCATACGAGGACAGGTGTCCAGGGGGATGTTTACAGCCACGGTCATACGAGGACAGGTGTCCATGGGGATATTTACAGGTATGGCAATACGAGGACAGGTGTCCAGGGGGATATTTACAGCCATGGTCATACGAGGACAGGTGTCCGGGGGCTATTTACAGTTATGGCCATACGAGGACAGGTGTCCAAAGGGATTTTTACAGGTATGGCCATACGAGGACAGGTGTCCAGGGGGATATTTACAGCCATGGTCATACGAGGACAGGTGTCCGGGAGATATTTAAAGCCACGGTCATACGAGGACAGGTGTCCAGGGGATATTTACAGCCATGGTCATACGAGGACAGGTGTCCGGGGGATATTTACAGTTATGGTCATACGAGGACAGGTGTCCAGGGGGATATTTACAGCCATGGTCATACGAGGACATGTGTCCGGGGATATTTACAGCTATGGTCATACGAGGACAGGTGTCCAAAGGAATTTTTACAGTCCTGGTCATACAATGACAGGTGTCCGGGGGATATTTACAGCCATGGTCATACGAGGACAGGTGTCCGGGGGATATTTACAGGTATGGCCATACGAGGACAGGTGTCCGGGGGATATTTACAGCCACGGTCATACGAGGACAGGTGTCCGGGGGGATATTTACAGCCACGGTCATACGAGGACAGGTGTCCGGGGGATATTTACAGCCATGGTCATACGAGGACAGGTGTCCAGGGGGATATTTACAGCCATGGTCATACGAGGACAGGTGTCCAGAGGGATATTTACAGGTATGGGCATACGAGGACAGGTGTTCAGGGGGATATTTACAGCCACGGTCATACGAGGACAGGTGTCCAGGGGATATTTACAGCCATGGTCATACGATGACAGGTGTCCGGGGGATATTTACAGCTACGGTCATACGAGGACAGGTGTCCGGGGGATATTTACAGCCACGGTCATACGAGGACAGGCGCTCAGGGGGATGAACAAGAGATAACAAATCACAGAAAGAAAAACTTCAAGATAGAAGTGTTGTAATGGGAGCAGACAATCAATCCTATAATCCTAGTCTCTTCAAGGCATTTAACTGAAATCACCAGACACCAGAAAAAACATTAACAGAGAGGAGGATTTGCGGGTCCACAATTCCATGCCTTCCAGTTATTTTACATCCCCGCTATACACAAATGTTAATATACAAAATTTGCCGGAAGTAAATATGTCTTGTCGTGAGGTCAATGAAAGAAAGTACTACCCCAGCTATTGATGGAACATGCCAAATCACAAATGAAAAATATATTTGTTTGTAAAAAGTTAATTGTAGAAAATACTTAAACATAACTAAGTTAAGGATTAAATATACACTGAAGGATTATTATCGCGATATACAATGTGCAATAGTTTTGTTATAAAATGGCTGTTTTATTATAAGATTAAATGAATCGAATAAATCGAAACAATATACTTTTAAAAGCATTAGAATATATTCGGTACACACATTGAGTAATGCTATATTCCAAAAGAGTTCGAGATTTCAAGAGTTGAAGAGTTTTATGTTTCTGTCTGTTTTGGTTGCGTACCAGGTATCGGCCATTGTTCGACAATGTGAAGAGGAACTAATTTAGAATCTGTTTTCCGAAACAGTAAGTTGCACGATCTTTTTCGTGGGGATCACATGATACTGTTTTAACTAATCAGGAAGTGTGGAAAATCATATTGTTAACGAAATATTGGCAGAGACTTGAGGTCGGGATAGTCACCGGGTGCACGATATATGTGATACTCTTCGCAGCAGCTATGAACTTGATTGTCAAAACTGTCGAGAAGATGAGCAGAGGCCCTTATGTACATGACAGCCGACATCAGGCAACCACCAACCAGAGCGTTCATGGACGATATGACGGTGACAACAAAGACTTTGGTTGAAGGAAGATGGGTCCTAAGAGATCTGGCAGAGATGGTCACATGGGCACGGATGAAATTCAAACCAGTCGAGTCCCGGAGTCTCCAACTGAATGCAGGAAAGGTAAAAGAGGAAAGGTTCACGATCAGGGGAGAGGACATACCAACAGTCACAAAGAGCCTTGGAAAGTGGTTCGATGGTTCATTAAACGACAGGAACAGCGCAGTCGAGATGAAAAGGCAGGCAGAGGAATGGATGAATTCAGTTGATGAAAGTGGACTACCAGGGAAGTTCAAGGCTTGCATATGTCAGCAAGGTAAGCCTCCAAATTGTCTACGAAGAACCAATCACATCTCTTGAGACAGTGGAGAGGAGGATCAGCGATCGGCAATTTCTAAGCGTAACTCAGAGCTTCAGCAGTGTAGGCCCGTACAGCTCAAGATCCAACGAAAAATGTGGCAAAGAATTATCACCGATCCTCCATAGCGTCTCCTTACGTTGATACCTAATTTAGTTTAGATCACAGCTTTCAAGTGTAAGTTTTTGAGACCCAGGCATGGTGGTGTCTGGTACCTCAGTTGATATTACAAAATGAAATGAAAATTAAATATAGTTTAAAGATAATTAGTATTGATCAACGTCATATCTGCATTACATCTTTTCATGTCATCAAATAACATAGCATATTATATTCTCTTATATTCGATATAAAAAAAATATTGATGTTTTACTCTGATGTCCGGATTTGAAGACGGTATTTGAACCAGAAAGTGAATTGGATGTCAGACTAGGGACACATGGCTGTGACACAGGAATGAACAGCTGGTGTTAGATTGGTTGACAAGGCGAGGGGAACTAGAATCAGTCTCTACAAACCACGTTATTATCGAATCAGTCGGTTATACAGCCGTAAGCTACTACTGAATTGACGACACGAACGGCGCTTCAAATCACATCGCCTGATTTGTCCAAAAATAAGTTCTTGTTTTTCTGTTTCGGGGATATTTTGGGGTCATCTTGCTTCCCGGGTTCGCGTTCCGTCTCTTAATACAGAACGTTACATATAAAAGTAATACAGATACTGTCGGGAAAATTAATAGGTATTACGTTCTCGTTTCCTCTGAGATATTTGAGGATTATTAAATCATTTACCAATTAAGTGTTATGTTTCAAGCAATTTGTATGTCCTCGGCTGTATACGCATTATTCTAGAAGTTTTACGGATGCTTAAAGATCGTTTGGTATTATTTAGGAGTTCGAAAAATTCTATAAGATAGGTGTAATCTATACAAGCTGATGGGACACAGCTAATGTATATCACTGTGAATGTGCATGTAACAGTTTCCAGCTCTCTACATATCACCGATAATAACTTATCTTCAGACGAACCGAAACAGATCAACACAATATAACAAGTTATGTACTATTACAACAATGCGATTGTCAGCTGGTATGTATATACTATGAGCATGTCGATATAGTAATCATATCAGATCTAAATCGACAATATTAAGGAAAAAAAGTCCAGGGTATTATCTAAGAAAAACAAAGAGGTATATGCATCGAAAATTCACGGATAGTAATATATCGATAACAAAACTAGAACTCCTTCTGTTTGTTGATAGAAATTGATAGTGATAACATAACGTCATTCCTGAGTTGAAATACATCCCTGGTCGTACTGAGCTAGCTTAAGGTATTTGGCTATTTTTTGGTTCTGACGCTAACCGACCTTTAGCAGCGGCAAACTAGTGTATTTGACACTGCGCAAAATGCCTAATAAATATACTATTTAAATAGTCTAATCACTAATTCACGCCAAGGTGATATTAATTTGAGACAAAATACTACACTATTATGCTACTTCAAGTAATCTAATTCGAACATGGCGGCATTGGTTGTTCAGAAAATAGGTTTTCATTTGCTTTTACCGGGCCGCCATTTTCAATCCAAGTTGTTACCGGAGTGAAGCCTGGAAATGCAAATAATCATGATTTCGTGTTTTTGATTGCTAGTTATACGACTTTATGATGAATTCATGACAAAAAGATGATGTCATTGCACTGTTAAACATGTGTATGTAATTAAGCTGTTTGAGATGATCAAAATCCAAACTGAAAATATGACAGTCTGCGCAGTGTCCTTGAGAAATTAGAGGTTACACGTCGTCCTCACGTTTCTCACCGTGTTATCCTCGAACATTGTTGGAGTACCCCGGCCAATGATAAAGTCGAATCAACAACTTTTGTCTAAGTTCCAACACGACATTTCGTACAGGCTAAAGACACGATACACAAGTACACTCTTCCTTCCACGACCAATGACCTACCCTTTATGTATTGTAACTGTCATGATTATTGTTTAATCCACTCAGTTATCATTAGGATGGCGTGTGACAGGAGATATACAATATAGGTGTCATATTTAACTTTGGTTCAGATCGATGATGTGGTGGCTAACTGTTTACGTATGGTATTGATCAATCCTAAAACTTGTTATAGGCATTTTTTTTGCATATTGTTTCATTTCAACAGAGGTTTGTCTGCATTACTCCGTACACAATCATCAACGGTTTGTGATAAAGTGTGAAGATTTTGTTTCTATGTACTGGATACGAAATAGATTTGTCAGTGTGAACTTTTGTTTCATTTTAGCAACTTCATCCGCTTCCATTTACTATCCTTACAAAGCGTTAGCGTGCAAAATGGTTATTTACATATTTTCGATTGGTGGTTATATAAGTGTATAGGAGATATGGTATATAAACAATTTGTATTTATTTGTCTAGCCCGATGACATATACGTATGCTAGCTTTTACATGCTACCGGTTATTTAGTTCCTTATACAATAATTTAATGCTGGTTTTCCGGAAGATATACGTAAAGTACTGCAATCAATTTTAATTTTAAAAGTACACATCACCTTTAAAGAGATGAGAACGGAATAGATATAACTCCAGGCTGACTATTCTGAGTTAAAATGTGTAATATGGCTTCGGTTTTACACGTCTGTATATGTAATGACACAGCCACGGCATGAATGGAACATATTAAATAAAGCTTTTAGCTCTCCTCTGAACATTCCAACCAGCCTGCAGGCAGTAATGTTCTTTCAATGAATTAAGATTATAGATTCATAGAAAGTTTCGACAATTGCATTAGAATGAAATCGGTTTCTTCGTGTGCACTTTAACGAGGTACAAATGTAGTTCGGGCATGTGAATAGAGCAATGAATTCGGTAATAGAGAAGTATACAAATCTATAGTACAGCGGCTCCACTCTGCTAGGACCTTAAGTGATATGTTAAATATGGAATGAAGTAGGTGTCCAAGCATCATAACTTCGAAACACATCAATGAGAAGATTATGACAACTGTGAACATATATTCTAAAAGAGATGAAGTAGCTGAACCATCTCACACATTCTGGACCTGAAGTATTTTGAATGTGCAATCAATTTCCGACTGGAATGCGTATCAAAGTAGCAGCATGCAATTAAACAAAAATCAACTTCGTAAATCACATGCTGGTTACAACTAAATGCTTCGTCGCGCTAGGGAAACTATATATTGACTTCGTAAACAAGCCGGACTCAAGCAGCTGGCTAATTCTTACGAGGCATGCCACGAAATGAAGCCAAGAAATTCACATAATCTTCTTTAGCAGCATGATGCCTGGAAACCATGGAAGAAACGTCAAATGGATCTGTTCGAAATATAACATAGACCTTACATGGTATGCATCAATTACATCGCAAGCTTCATTGAAGTGGACTACTTACCAACCACTGCATCTACCAAAGTCATTAGTATGCTTACGAAACAATTTGCCCGTTTTGGCATTCCAAACCTGGTGGTCTCAGAGGGAGGACCTCAATTTACCTCGACAGAGCTAAGAAAATTCAGACTGAAATGGGGAATGGTACATACCATCGCCAAAGGAATCGTCAGAGAGCGAATGGCAAAGCTGAATCAGCTGTTAAAATTATTAAAGTTTAACTAGGACAATACTGTCCAGTTTGAGTCATATGTGGAGAAACGTTCCGCGACAAGAAACTGAAAAGCTTCCAGTACAAAATGATGTTTATAACTATTTGAAAAAGAAATACCTCTTATAGAAATGACAATCAAGTGTCATTAAACAAGCTAAAGCAAGCTTTCAACGACACAAAAGACTGTGATTCTGTGATTAGTACCATCAGTAAATCAGACACAGGAGCTAAGATAGGAGAAAATTGTACATCGACGTCAATCTTCCAAACGTTACCATGATAAAAGATCTCGCGATCAATCACATTTGAGGATCGGTCAGAACATCTATTCTGAACGAAAGTCAGGTGAACATTGGATTCTCGGGACTTGGACAACATACATGATCAGATCTCAGGAACCTACAGACAAACAAATTACACATTCGTCCGATAAAATTTGAAGCTAACATTCGCAAAAGTCATCCACGCGATTCACACCGAAAATGGCGCAAACGCCAATATCGCTGTCATCATTTTCAACTCCAGTGCAAATTAATAATTCAAGACTCAAATCAAATATTAATTGTGAGTCTAAGCCCAAGAAAAGTGTGTACATTTCAACGGAAAAATGACATCATTGCTGCAGAGCAGAAGCAGGTTCCAGTTCCGCCATCCGTCAGGAACCGACTCGTTTCAAAGACTATGTTTAACATTATTTCATACAAAACACATAAGGAAATTTTGCTGATGATTTTCCATCAAAATCAAGCTTTTTAAATAAAAATCAAATCTTATTACTAAGCGGTTATTTCTCATCAATTTTGTAAAGGATATAATGCTTTATATATGACAAAATATCAATGGCGGTTTCTGTAATTAATAATACTGAGCTCTTCATTCCATGCACTGCCGTATCAAGGACCAAGGTAGACAGGTATTTGTCATATTTAACGCCAATACACAATCACCGGTGTCGTTACGGCCAGCAGCATCGTGATATCGTGGATGCGTATTTGTTTCTCCGCCATAAAAACGATAAGTGTCGTCAGCTTTTCGAGATGTTGCAGTTTAAGTCAAGGCATGTTACTGTCGGATTTCATTGTATATAGAATGGTTCTTTTTGTGATTAACTAGCATGCATTTGTTATTATTCATTTATATATATACATATATTTATTTATTCATTCATTCATGTTTTTACTTTAATGTTTTTAGGTAAAATTACTCATTTTACCCTGTAAAAGAGCATGTTGTTGATCAAATGTCGTAGTAAACTGAGGCGTGAGGAAGAAAGCTGTATTTATACCCTTATTGCAGCATAAAAATTAGCGGAAACAAAAGTCTGATGATTTGTGGTCCACATATCAATTGGCGGATATAAGATTTTTTCCTTATGAGGTCAGTCTTTGGGATTATTTCACTGATATTTATGATTTTCACAGAGAGTCTCTCTGCTTTTGCCTATGTTTATGGAAACGTTAAGATAACATTGCGTCGAAGTAATAAGGTACACGTTTGTGTATTGATCGCCTTTTGATACGCTTATAAGTGAATTGACCACTAGGCAAGTGACAGAGCTGTCCATTTCAGCCTATCATAATAAGCCTCTAAGCACAGAAGCATGAAAAAGAGAATCACAGGCAATTGAATTATCCAATATGTGGACGGGGGAAACGCAAGTTACTAGACCATTCATCGCAACGGATACCGTACCGCCTAAGGTCCATCGAAAATAGGTAGATTAATTCACTGCCAGGAACAGAACCCGTATCGAGCCAAATGACCCTATCGGTGGTGATGGTCAAGATAGAGTCTAGGTTAAGGCGTACAGATGTATGTTGAATTGTCAACACGTCATGTAATAAATTCCCATGATACGTCTGTCCACATAGAAATGTCTATGTTCGACACACCAACATTTCATTTCCCCATGGAATGCTGATAAAAGAATTAACGAGGACATCGGAACAATTGACTTTCGAAATGTCAATCAAACTTAAAATAAATATTTCAATATGATATAGATATATGATATATCTGCACTAATATATATGGAATATATGAATTCATCACATTTTAGTGATGCTTTTTCCATTTGGTTGGAACTAACATTACTGTAATGATGGCATAAGAAATCTTAAGGTTTCGTATTGACCCCTCAGATGAGTGCCTTGAATTTGCAGCATTGGGATCTGATGATTTTTCTGTTTATTTGTTAACGAAACAAAGGATTACCTGGGCGTTTCGGTACACCTTTGTAATAACCACTTCACTTCTTTAATACATTTGACAGTAGTTTGGCCGTAACCGTCTTTATAACTCATTTTAATAGTGACACTGTTCAGAATATGCATATGTGCTCAACATTCTTAAGAAAAGTATGAAAGAAGTATGGCGCACATTGGCCTGTTCAACCTAGCGGTGACCGTTTTCAAAATGAAAAATATATGTTAAAAACTAAGTTTTTTAATACAAACGTTAAATCTATGACATCTAAATATTCTTATTAGCGAAAAATAGGTTTGTTAGTTGCATAGCTCATATGGTAGAACCATCGCTTAGCAATCAGAAGGTTCGGTTTTCGAATCACGAAGATGTATATTTTTTGTTATGTTTCATAATACCATTGAACTTTTCTTGTTGGTATTTGAAAGATATTTCCAACAATAAAATTATATTTAATATTATTTGGTATAAAGTATTGAGTATAAAGATAAAAAAATGTAAAAATATAAAGTTTTACTTGGACAAAAAAGAAAATAAAAGAAAAGAGTAAAATAACCGTATCGTTCAAATGTAAACAAACCGCCATGTGGACAAGAGATATACATCGATGGGAAGTATAAAATTCCTATTCAATTTGTCAATTTTATTTATTTCACATGATACTTATTGACTACATAATCCGTTCACAACGCACAACGCGCCAATAGACACCATTGTGATCTACTGTATGTTGGTTCTGTGGGAATCATTTTGATCACGCGATATTTTACCTGTATTTTTACCCCGGACAATCGCTTTGCGTGTCCTAGCTCAGGATAAGTGGAAACAACCTTACTTCTTCAGGATTTTTAAAGCATCAGAGACCGTGGACAGTTTCATATACAGACATATCGACTATGTGTTATCTTTAAATGACAAAATTTTATTGGAACTTGAAATCAATTACACTACCGACTCTTACCGTCACTCGCGTATACCGATCTTTACTTTCAACTAAGCTGTCTGATAAGCGTGATGATTTCAACTTTCTAATTGTTAACTTTCCATTTCTATATAGTAACATCCTGCTGCCTCTTAACAGCGTTAACATGTTCCAGTTGATTCGATATTCAGGGAATATATATTATATATTATCACGATTTTCGTGACAGGTGAAGAGTACTGACGGAAGGTTTCGAGAAATGTAGGTTTATGGAGACTACGGTTTTATGATCGGTATCATGATCTCTTTTGGAAGTAATAATTTCGTTGTCATCCCCTGGTTTTCACCTTGACCTTGATAATGAGACAACCCAGTTTTTACTTAGATTTGTTATGGCGGATGTCATGGATGAAGAAGAAGCCGCTGACCCCTGGTATACTCGGTTTTATTCTCCTTATACTTTCTCAAGGTCTCCATGCAGATTTATATTTTTTGTATGGATTTTGTCCTCGTTTTATTGAGTAAGAATTACGGTTTCTTTGATATGTCGTTATTCTCTGTTGTTCTATACAGACAACACACGCGTGGATGCCACAATTAGGGAAGTATTTTTGTCTGTAGTTTTTATTCGACTGTATCATTCCTTTCTAATTACAATTACCTAAACTTTTATCAACGTTTTATATAACTAACAACTCTTCGGAATCATTGCCATTATTGTTTACATTCTGTCTGTTACAGCGAATCATTGAACTTTGAGAGCTTGTTGCTTTAAGTACTAATGGAATACCATCTTGTTTGTGTAATTATTTTTACTTATTTCCATCACGAGGACATATTGATATGAAATTGTCGTTGTCTCTCTAGTAATCACCTCTCTGTGGAGTGTCCATATCACTTACCAATTACACCACCGCGACCGCAGTGAGTGCCTTAATCTCACGTCCATAGTGCCAAATAGTCTGTGGTGTATGATTAAGATGGCTAATTGTGTTCCTGCCAAATGAAACACGATACTTGTTGATAGCCGGCTCTGAGTGTTGTCGTTAAGACTTAACAGCATATCAACACAAGGTCATTTTCATAGAAATGTCTGGCCACTTGCACATTCGTACGTGATCTGTCCGAAAAGAGCCTGGGAGACATTAGAAAGTAATATATTTGAAAAAAAAATATATTGAAATCCCAAGTTTACCATTCACAAGGTATAACCCAGTAACATGATCAATATTTTTCTTGCTATTTAAAGACAACACCAAAGCTGCATATGTAAATTCTAATTTTCAAAAACATTTAAAATAAAGTGTGAAGTTTATGATAAGTCATATTTCATGGCGCAATTGAAAAAATGTTGACATACGGTATCAACTTTGATAGTTCCTCGATGATGCCACAAATAAAAAAAAAACGCAGAAAAACGATTGTATGCTGTCTTGTTCGGAACAAATTTTGATCACTTTGGTTGATATTACTGTAATCTAGCGTTCATGCAAGGTGAGAGTGGACAATTATCGGTTATCATTTGAGTTCAGTAACACAAGCTTTCCTCTGTATCGCAAACTTCCTGCTCTCCAAGTTATACGACATATTTAATTGATGGTACATTATGACCGATTTTGATGAAAAAATATGAATTGAAAATTTTAAAGATAATAAATACTCAACAGCTAGATGATAACCTTGAAATCCACATAGGTATACTCTCGAAATATGAAGGCCTCGTTCGGTTTACATAGTCTTGATATGTTGCACTCGTTTATCGATCTGAGTTGGAATTATGGTTTCACATTCATGTTGCTGCTTTCTTTTTATCAAACAGATATTCTTATGCATTGTTCATTATATTACGTTCTGTTTTAGGAAGTATATAATGTATGGGCTGATGATGTGAACATGCCCTATAAGAACAAGTAATGCTGTATGAAAGAAAGTTGGCACCTTACGTACACATGTACTGATTCACATTCCCATCAATCTTTAACACATACAGTGTACCTACAAAATGTACTAGTACAATGTATATATTCAAATATGCAGTGCTAGCTAGATTGTAATATAATGACTAGGTTAAAATCCACTGACTGCAGTTAATGACGATTTTGTTTGTAATCCACTGACTACAGTAATTGACGATTTTGTTTGTAATCCACTTACTTCAGATTTGGACGAGTTGGTTTGTACTCCACTGACTACAGTTATTGGCGTGTTGGTTTGTACTCCACCGACTACAGTTATTGGCGTGTTATTTTGTACTCCACTGACTACAGTTATTGGCGTGTTAGTTTGTACTCCACTGACTACAGTTATTGACGTGTTAGTTTGTACTCCACTGCCTACAGTTATTGGCGTGTTAGTGTGTACTCCACTGACTACAGTTATTGACGTGTTAGTTTGTACTCCACTGACTACAGTTATTGGCGTGTTAGTTTGTACTCCACTGACTACAGTTATTGGCGTGTTAGTTTGTACTCCACTGACTACAGTTATTGGCGTGTTAGTTTGTACTCCACTGACTACAGTTATTGGCGTGTTAGTTTGTACTCCACTGACTACAGTTATTGACGTGTTAGTTTGTACTCCACTGACTACAGTTATTGGCGTGTTAGTGTGTACTCCACTGACTACAGTTATTGACGTGTTAGTTTGTCCTCCACTGACTACAGTTATTGGCGTGTTAGTTTGTACTCCACTAACTACAGTTATTGGCGTGTTAGTTTGTACTCCACTGACTACAGTTATTGGCGTGTTAGTTTGTACTCCATTAACTACAGTTATTGACGTGTTAGTTTGTACTCCACTGACTACAGTTATTGGCGTGTTAGTTTGTACTCCACTGACTACAGTTATTGGCGTGTTAGTTTGTACTCCACTGACTACAGTTATTGGCGTGTTAGTTTGTACTCCACTAACTACAGTTATTGACGTGTTAGTTTGTACTCCACTAACTACAGTTATTGACGTGTTAGTTTGTACTCCACTAACTACAGTTATTGGCGTGTTAGTTTGTACTCCACTAACTACAGTTATTGGAGTGTTAGTTTGTACTCCACTGACTACAGTTATTGACGTGTTGGTGTGTACTCCACTGACTACAGTTATTGGCGTGTTGGTTTGTACTCCACTAACTACAGTTATTGACGTGTTGGTTTGTACTCCACTGACTACAGTTATTGGCGTGTTAGTTTGTACTCCACTGACTACAGTTATTGGCGTGTTAGTTTGTACTCCACTGACTACAGTTATTGACGTGTTAGTTTGTACTCCACTGACTACAGTTATTGACGTGTTAGTTTGTAAGCCACACAACCTTTTTACCAACACAACTTGCTCTCTTCTTATAGCCGCGTGCGGATAAATTGACACAGCTTCTGAAAGTTCTGGAGCCATGGTCCCTCTAACATTTATCTATAGACAATCAACTGCCGTCTTTTTAACATGACGATACAAGCAGCCGTATCAAAGCAATTTGATTAGTAGTAAGGACAATTAACCGATATTCCATGATGATATTTATAAAGAAGAATGCTTGTGATTACAAAAGTTCAGTAAACCGTTGTATATTGAAAGTATATTCATGAGTCTGTGGCAGTGGAGTTTAATTCAATCCAGTATCTAAAGCAAATTTCATCCTGTCTACTTTGTAACTATAATTTTCAATTCGTTGTTAACATTGATCGACCCTATTAATAATTGCGGGATAAAACTTAAACAAAACTGATTAAGATAAATAAGTTAATTAAAAGTAGACTAGCAATGCAAATTGATAGATAATCTATAAATACGAAAGGAACGACACCACAAATTGTTAAACACCACTAACTGCCACAAAAATCACAAACGGTAACATGTGTTCCGAAAGAGAAAGCGTTTTATAACAAATGTCATAGTCGTAATGCTATGCAATGCTGGAAGAAACTCATTGGAAGTAATCCATACCCAAGACATCATGGATTTGCTAGAATTTGTATTCACAACAACGTATTTTGTTTTCCGGGACACCATCTGTAAGCAGCGGTTTTGTACAGCCATTGGCAGTCTAGTGTCTCCGATTGTGACGAACTTATTCATGGGGCACTTGATAATGGAGGCTATAGCCACGGCCCCCGTGGAATGCAAACCCTAGTATGTGGGAACGATATGCTGATGACATATTTGAAATAGTCAAGAAGGGGCAACAGAAGGATTTGACTGCACATATCAACACTGTGGATACCACCAACAGTATCCAGTTCACAAGTGAAGAAAAAAAGATGGCAGTATGCCATTCCTCGACACACTCCTGGTTAAGAAAGATGGTGGTACTATCAAAGTATTGGTCTATAGGAAAAATATGGTGGTACTATCAAAGTATTGGTCTATAGGAAAAATATGGTGGTACTATCAAAGTATTGGTCTATAGGAAAAAGATTGTGGTACTATCAAAGTATTGGTCTATAGGAAAAATATGGTGGTACTATCAAAGTATTGGTCTATAGGAAAAATATGGTGGTACTATCAAAGTATTGGTCTATAGGAAAAAGATTGTGGTACTATCAAAGTATTGGTCTATAGGAAAAATATGGTGGTACTATCAAAGTATTGGTCTATAGGAAAAAGATTGTGGTACTATCAAAGTATTGGTCTATAGGAAAAAGATTGTGGTACTATCAAAGTATTGGTCTATAGGAAAAAGATGGTGGTACTATCAAAGTATTGGTCTATAGGAAAAGGATGGTGGTACTATCAAAGTATTGGTCTATAGGAAAAGGATGGTGGTACTATCAAAGTATTGGTCTATAGGAAAAAGACTCACACGGACCAATATCCGACTGTATCACCGCTTACACAGGCTGGGTATCGTACGAACTTTGCTCAACAGATGTGAAACTACCGTCACAGAAGATAAAGAAAAAAGAAGGGCAAAATCTCATCTAAAGCGCCATGAAAACATGTGGTTACCCGACTTAGCAATCCAGAAAGTTAACAACGAGCTTAGGGAAAATAAAGATTAGGGAAAGTAAAGATTAGGGAAAATAAAGATTAGGGAAAGTAAAGATTAGGGAAAGTAAAGATTAGGGAAAATAAAGATTAGGGAATGTAAAGATTAGGGAAAATAAAGATTAGGGAAAGTAAAGATTAAGGAAAGTAAAGATTAGGGAAAGTAAAGATTAAGGAAAGTAAAGATTAGGGAAAGTAAAGATTAGGGAAAGTAAAGATTAGGGAAAGTAAAGATTAGGGAAAATAAAGATTAGGGAAAGTAAAGATTAGGGAAAGTAAAGATTAGGGAAAGTAAAGATTAGGGAAAGTAAAGATTAGGGGAAAAACAAGATTAGGGAAAGTAAAAATTAGGAAAAATAAAGATTAGGGAAAACAAAGATTAGGGAAAATAAAGATTAGGGAAAATAAGGATTAGGGAAAGTCAAGATTAGGGAAAGTCAAGATTAGGGAAAGTCAAGAAAAGTCCAAGAAGCGGAACACAAAAGAAAAGAGCAAACGAATGGGCAGGTAGTCATTCATTACATTAAAGCCCTGTTAGAAATCATCCAGAGAATGTATCGTGGTCATGGCGAGTGGGGGCATTTCTATGATCAAGTGTTTAACAAAGAGTAGCCGATTCGACTACATTACATCATGCCATCTTCACTTGTTTGATTCTATTTTTTTTTTACCATCTCTTCACCCTATTTTCGAACTTGTTGTCGGCAATAGGATCATGATAGAGTCGAAACATCCTAAACAGTCGATCGAGTCTATTGTTCAGTAGTCTGATGAAGGTGACAGTGTAGTCATCGAAACGTCACTCTTCAATGTCATATTGGTTCAGTTATATAACTTGTATCATATTTACATTACCATCCCGAAGAAAAAACGTTCCAGAATATCCTTGGTAGTTAATGAATACGAAATATCTATTAAGAATTCCAGATTAAAAAACGAGTCTAAAATAGTAACTCATCTGACTTGTTCCTAGATTGATTGATTAAAAGTCATATCAAAATTCATGAAGGATCTAATAAAGGATAATAAAGAACATCAAATTATAACAAAACAGATTGGCAATCTAGATTTTATCAACAACAATATTTTAAAATAATGTTTCAGTATTATCATCTATTTATGCAAATAGTTCATTTTTATTATTAACATTTTACGGATATAATAAAATTTTATCACAGTCTGCATCAGCGTAAAAGATAAATCAAATGTCGATCAATTTGATAGTCTCAATTTTCCAGAGGTATGAATGTTGACAAAATGTTTGACCAAATCTAAAACGGATATGATCGAAAGACCTCCTCTCCTCTCGCCTTATATTTCCCTGTAAGAAGGACACCATTTAGAAACTTTTAGGGAAGTTAGAAATGTGTCACCGAGAAAATCATCAAGAACTTGGCTTTTCTAGATGGCTATTCATATGTGTTTATAAATGTTAGCGCTATTAGCTATCATAGCTGTGCTTGAACGATAATGTAATTCGGAAAACAACTGGCTCCAAATTAAATAACATCACATTAATACACATTTTATCGAAACATTACACAAAACACAAGCTATGAGATAATTGATATCATTATAATTCTCACACAAAACATGAGCTTTGGGATAATTGATATTATTATAATATTTACACAAAACACTAGTTATGAGACAATTGACATTATTATAATATTTACACAAAACACTAGTTATGAGATAATTGATATTATTATAATCTTTACACAAAACACTAGCTTTGGGATAATTGATATTATTATAATATTTACACAAAACACTAGCTTTGGGATAATTGATATTATTATAATCCTCACACAAAACACTGGTTATGGGATAATCTCCCCCTCATTCAAGCATCCCTATGTGATAGATGAGAGGGATTCTCTGTCATGAAAGCCCGAAGGCTGGATGGTTACACTAGCTCTTGGATAATTGATATTACTATAATGTTTACAAAGAACACACTAGCTATTGATATTATTTGATGGCGACAGCATGAATCCTTATATATGACCTTTCGAAATCAAACAAAGATAAAATGATGATGGATGGGTTATATTTTCATGAAAAGTTCATCAAAATAAGACAAAAAAATAAATTGAATCTATTTTGGTAACGGTATGCCAGTGATATTGGTAAAGTATTTGGAACACATGGGTTCTCTTTGATCGCATTTTAACAATCCCTGCCGATAGAATCAACCGAATGTTGTCAGTCGATCTCGTTAATAACTATTTTATGTATCATTGATGTATTTCGAGAACAAATATTGATTCCAAAGGAGGTACTAATGACACAGAGGCTTGCTTGAGACATATTCAGACAAGTAATATATACTGATTGGACAACAAGGACATGATATGGACACACAATGACATAATATGGACATACAAGGACATCACAGGGACATACAAGGACGTCATATGGACATACAAGGACGTGGTATATAAATACAATGACGTAATATGGACATACAAGGACATCACAGGTACATACAAGGACATGATATGGACACACAATGACATAATATGAACATACAAGGACATCACAGGGACATACAAGGACATGATATGGACATACAAGGACGTGATATGTAAATACAATGAAGTAATATGGACATACAAGGACATGATATGGACATACAATGACATAATATGGACATACAATGACATCACAGGGACATACAAGGACATGATATGGACACACAATGACATAATATGGACATACAAGGACATCACAGGGACATACAAGGACATGATATGGACATACAAGGACGTGATATGTAAATACAATGAAGTAATATGGACATACAAGGACATAATGTGGACATACATGTGATATGGACATACATGTGATATGGACATACATGTGATATGGACATACATGTGATATGGACATACATGTGATATGGACATACAAGGACATCATATGGACACACAATGACGTAATATGGACATACAAGGACATAATGTGGACGTACATGTGATATGGACATACAAGGATATAATATGAAACTACAAGGATATAATCTGTTCATACAAGGATATACTATTGACATAAAAGAACATAATTTGCACAATCTAACTTAGGAAACACTGCTCGGAAATATTTATTTTGTTTACTTAGGAAAAGATGCAGGGGAAATGTATTCATGAACTGCGTAAAGTTGGGAATACTTTCTTATTCGCTTATCTGCATTTTTGCTCAAAAGATGCAAAAGCTATTACCTATGTTTGTGGCGTTAAGAGATAAATATCCATCAACTCAAAGTTGAGCTGATCCAATTTTATTCGTTATAATGGTATTTGATGGTGATCATTGCATCAGAAAAAGTGTCGCATTCATAGATGAATAATAGCTATGAACTGATGAATTAAGTCCCCCCCCCCGCCCTAAGATCAATGATGATTTATTTACGTATTAGACTACAATTAATTATACGTGTGTATCTGTATGTATATTCCCCCGTCCTCACAATTTTAGAATTTTATTAAACGGTCGAAAATTGAGTAATAAAGTACTGTTTGTATCTACATGAAGATTGTTGACCGATACTCTAAATTGAATACCTTGACTGCAGAAAACTAAACACAACATTAACGATGATACTATTATATCAAAAAGTGTGAAATTTCCAGAAGTCGAGATGCTGTAACAAAATTTACAATACCGATATATTTCTAACTAAATGTAGTGTAAAATGAGAGTTTAGCTCACATTGACGTAGACCATGGGGACGTTTTATGGCCGATATATGGAAGTGTTATATTTCCTTTTGTGATATGATCTCATACGTATTCGATGCTTGTTGAAATACCTAGTGGTTCCGTTGTCACCACCCTGGTTTTTATTTTGAGTATTTGACTTAACCTGGGCATGACCTAGATTTACAGTGCGGATGTCGTCGATTTGACCTAGATTTACAGTGCGGATGTCGTCGGTTTGACCTAGATTGACAGTGCGGATGTCGTCGATTTGACCTAAATTTACACGGCTGGTGTCGTCGACTTGACCTAGTTTTACACGGCGGATATCGTCGATTTGACCTATATTTACAGTGCGGATGTCGTCGATTTGACCTATTTTTACACGGCGGATATCGTCGATTTGACCTAGATTTACAGGGTGGATGTCGTCGATTTGACCTAGATTTACAGGGCGGATGTCGTCGATTTGACCTAGATTTATATGGCATGTGTTTCGTTCTTATGTTCATCGTCCTTTTTTTTTTATTTGTTCGTATTTTGTTCGCTTGGCATCGATTTTGAAATAAGATTACGTTATTGTGTTGCCATTCTTGTTTGTATTTTATTTTTAAAATCTACTAAATTGATACCTTCCCACGGTGTTTTAAAGCAACCTTCTGTAGTTGCTTCCACACGACTGGATACATGAAGGTCCCACACATGGAAAACCCCATTTAATGGGTTATTGATAGGACTTTGTACAGTATAAAGACAAAACCTAACATAATTAAGTAAGACCAGAGAAAAAAATTCTATCGTCAAATTGTATTTTGCCTGTATTATGCTTGTCAGGATTTTGTTGTGTGGAATCAATGAACCATGATAATGATCAGAAGATTTCGCCATTAGATAGTCCAATTTTAATGCACGATAATCCATTTCAGACATTTGGTAATCCTTTTACATGTATTTAACAATAAAATACCAAACAACGAATTTTACGCAGTCAATAAAACGGATCTATTGAAGAAGACGTCCGCTTAGAAATATTATACAGACATTTATTGGTATAATAAATTAGATCTGTTGTGAAGGAAATTATCAAACAAAGTGGATCCTACGTCATTATATAAAATAGTCAATGGTTACAGAAAACGTGATGAATTCCTTTTATGTGTTGCACCAGTCAAATATCGTCATACAAAATACACATTATATCTCAAGTATAACAATTACTTCTAATTGAAGACATATTGCGTCTCTAATTCAAAAACTGATTTTATCATATACTGTAAACTCCAGGACTTTGACAGTATTTATATCGGGCCGACCATCACTGCGCCATTGAAACACGCCGATGTGGCGCAGCGGTATAAGCTACGGATATTTCTGGCGAGGCGATTGGGTGTCGTAGATCGTGAAAAGATATTAATTTTTAGAGATATCAATGAAAAAAGTAACTTGTATTTATCTTCGGGCGGCCTGACACAAGTCATTAATCATTTAAAGAGTTTAGATAGTTATACCAAACCCTGATTACTCTCTACATTTACTTACATTATAGACGCCAGTTCCAGAGTCCTTAAATCAAGGGAAAGACATTTTCTTATATATACCTGTTCACCGTGATACATACTGCTTCTGCGGGTCGAGATAACATTTCCCCCCGAATACAGGGAATATGTACGGGATTTTAGTAATAAAAATAACTAGAATCAGGAACCAAAATCTTAAAAGGCGAGGTTTTTATGTAACTAGAGACTTACTTATTACAGTGAAGACTTTTTTTGTGTATGGTTCTATCCCCTTACACAAAACAAGGTTACAACGAACACGTGTTCTGACAGTTTTTCGAGTACATCATGATCAGTCATAGGCCACTTTCTCATTGAAATGCAGTAACATTTTGAAAATCGATGTTATGAGGTCTCCCCCGAAATTGTGTGGTAAAAAGGGAATATTTGACATTTTGTTTGCATTACGTGTTCAGATTAGAATTTGGCGTGTTTCTATTTCTCGAATGAATGGCATACGGGACACTACAGATTTAATTTCCTGTTTGGTATCATCAGCAACGATAACCTTGGTACACGGTAATGTTCTGTCTTTGTTGTGTCGCGGATGGCACGTGTTACACTGCTGGGTTGAATTCGTAGACTTTGTTTTCGAAATCGCATGTCGATAACACCATTCCGGACATAGCGCGTGTGTTCGTGACCACCATTGAATTCGGGGTCTGATGAACATGTTTTACATTTACCAGTATAAACAGATGGATACAGCCTCACATCTGAGCCCAAGTAGATACATCTCAGTAAATAGAATGCTACAGTTTTATTATAGCGAGATATTATCTACAACATGAACATTTAGCTAGCATGACATATCCGTATTTGTTTTTGGTAATCTGATCAAGCTGATATTATTTTATCATTTATATTAATAACAATCTTGGTAGCAATAAGGGTTGTTATTAAAATGACTGACGATGAGGTGTACGTTATATACACACGGTACGCACGCTTCATACAATGTATGTCTTTTCCGTTTCCACATGATATTCGAAAAATATTCATTGACAGGAACGAAGAAACATACCATTAATCAATCCGTATTACCTCGAGGAGATCCCTAACCTTGGACGCCCTCGAAGACAGACATGCGCTTCCCTACAACTTTAGAGAATACAGTAAGAGACCGCCTTTTGTACTTAGTCGATATTTTCTAATAATAGAACACACGGAGACATTAAAGAAATCGAGATAAACCAACTGTATCTTGACCTGTATGTTGTTTTGAAAATATAATATTATTACATATATTGTTTAACGGACCATCAACAATAACAACAAATGGGGAGTAGAAATGGGTTTGAAACGTTTGAAAATGTTTGTAAACATAGATAAGTGCATTCACGTATATTTGTTTTAATGATGAATGTGGCTTTGATTAGTCATTGTTGTACATACCAACAACATTCGGATAATTCAAAGGTATAAAAATATATCAAATGAGCATGATTGAGATATATAACTGCAGAACATCCTTGATTTTGAGATATCTACTATATCAACTTTTTATGGTGGCTGATTTCGGCCAGGACGCAATGTCGTCCTAGTCAAGGGAAGAGCGACATTGCGTCATGCGACAAAATGAAAACTCCAGGCAACACCACTAGGTGACATGGATATACAAATTCTGTTTCCCTGACGCATTGGCGGGGTATTTGTATCGCATGCATATGGCGTACTGTCGCTTTTCGCTTAGCGCACTATCGCTCTAGCATGGCGTATTTTCGCTCTTTGCATGGCGCGTTGTCGGTCTTCGTTTGGTTGGTCCGACATGGCGACCTGGCCGAAATCAACCACCCTAAAGTGATGTTTTGTAGACAAAAGTACTCCGCCAACTCGAAAAAAGTATCTCGCAAATATGACAGAATTTTAATATAAACATGTTTCTGCGAGGTACTATTGCTCATCGTTTGGCGAGGGAGCCAATGCGACAGTGCCATACAAATGGCTGCATAATATTACAAAAAGGATTGAATGAATAGCGCCTTTAAATATGAGTTGAGTAACAGCTATAGAATAACCGGAGGATACATATAAAACTACCATTCAACAAGTTCATCCACAAAGGACTCGTTGGTAGTTTCTGGAGCAGAACATATGGAAATCCAGAAGGAAAACGTATTAAAGCAATCGATGTTCTTCCGATCTAAAACCTCTTAACCAATTATCTAGCTCATTGTTTATTTTTCAAATACACTTTATCCAATATTTTCAATTAGATACATTTTTTCCCTAGTATTTGGAAGCCGGGTTAATAACTTGCAGGAGCAGAACGACAGGATTACCTAAAAGTCCCTTACGACGATTACACAAAGCCACTTTCTATAACAAACAGTATAGACTTCTACAGAAAATGTCAGCACCATAACATACCGAAAAAACCCACAAATACTCAATTCGATCTGACAAGAAAAAAAAGTGTTAATTGTCCATGATGGCGTAATAATGGAATGTATTACATAACGCGTTTGATTTCTCTTAACTATACGAAAATAAGGTATATTTTGAATTATTGCAATGCTATACTAACTATTGCATGGTAACATGCGAACTATTGAACACCTGTGACGTTTCGGAATTTGGTTACGTGTGATCTATTGAACACCTATGAAGTTTCGGAATTTGGTCCTGCCCTCTCAAGTGTCCTTTAGACACCAATGATATATTTGTATAATGTTAATTTAACAGATTTCGCATATCTTGTATTATACATGTGTACGTATTATTCCTTGTTATTGATTTTTGACATGGCCACATTGTTAAAAGTGTACCGGTAGTACATATCACCCCTCTGTTACTGATCAGCAGCACGGGATATAACATATGTACACTGTAGTTAAGCTAATCCTGTCGTTTTCTATTATGTTTTGAGAGGTTCACTCCGTTACAATTATCATCACGGTTTATTTTTCTATGTACATTGGAAACTTGATAGTAGAGAGATTATGTTGCATGTTTTTTTTCTGGCA
The DNA here is from genome assembly GCF_902652985.1 of Pecten maximus. Classification (NCBI taxonomy): domain Eukaryota; kingdom Metazoa; phylum Mollusca; class Bivalvia; order Pectinida; family Pectinidae; genus Pecten; species Pecten maximus. The sequence continues at coordinate 18,696,385 of NC_047015.1, forward strand.
TTTTTAGTTGCGTTTTCATACACGATCTTTTGACCTTACTTTGTCCGATACAAAACTACAGGAAAATCATATTCAAACAGGAGATATCTTTTAAACTACAGGAAATAACAGATTTGCTTAAAGCATGTCACTAGACGAATAGATTTTGAACAAAGTGATTTTTCCTATTTGTGCGAAATTAATTTGTCTTTGGCAAAGAACAAAATACAATCAATCTTGTCATTAAATTAATTTCAGAAACATATCAATCAAAGCATAAAACTTGTCAAACCAAACGTCAATGGAATGATTCGTTTTGCCGGTATAAAAACAAAACATATTGAGAAGGCATTCTCCTATGAAATATGATGCATGTCTGGTGCTAAGATTAATGTGTATCCCTACAGTCAGTCGCACACGACTAGGCTGCAGTACTGGATTCGGTTTAAACCAGACAAGTTAGCGAGGCATACTACGGAACACTAAAGGGTTTAATGTCGTTGTTAATATTTAACGGGTTTGTTAGATGGAGAATTTCCGGCAGAAATAGACGTGTCTCCGATAATGCGAAGAGTTATTTATCTGTTGTAGATGATAAAAAACTGTAAACCTATTTGTATCATTATCATCATTACAATGTACATTGTTAATGGCCCATCAACTCTGGAAAGGTCATTGTGGTCTGTAATGTTTAGTAAAGAAATGGTGCTGAGAAAGTCACCCGGATGATGGTAATACTAATAATGTTTATCAAAGCCAAGTAAATCGATGCAGCTCCTTTGTGTAAAACCAGTTTTTCAGATTCAGATTCATTTTATTCAGTATCAAAGGCCTCCAGCCCACAGTACATGTTATTACAAATATAAGTGATTGTTCCAAATGGAAAATAGCAATCATTGTTTAACAAATTATAATTTACAAATTCATAATATAAACATGAAAGAAAGTAACATTATATAATAATGATACATGTAAACACAAATCATTACTGAGATGTATTGATCTCTCTTAATATATTTCAGAGAGTTAATTACATCCCCACTACATACATGTTAATCAATTCATACATTTTGGAGATATTAACCACGAGTTTTAAATGCTCGTTTCAAAAATGTACAAAAAGGTCTACAAGACCGTATATCACACATTAGAAAAGAGAACCTCTCCAACACATTTAAGTGATTCATATCTACAGGTAAATTAAGATACAACTCATTTCTGAGCTCATCATACAAAGAACAAAGACATACAAAATGTATTTCATCTTCAAGTATTGTTCTAATACAAACATTTAGACAGTAAATACAAAGTCTGTCATTTCTAGTGGTACCACTCCATCTCCCTGTTTCAATAGCAAGATGATGGTTACCACTTCTAAAACGTGCAAGTACAGTACGCATATACCTACTCATATTTTGAATAAGATAATCTTCTTGACAAAAGATAGTTTTAAACTGCCTATAAGTACATAACTTATCACTGTCATACAATGCGCCATACCATGATTGTAAAAATGTACCTACCAATCTGGTCTTAACGTTTTGAAGAAATACAGAAATATCTCCAACACCCTGATTTAACCAAGCTTCATTGAAGCCAGTATTTGTCTCACATGAGTGGCCCAAGTGATTCTACCTGCAAGGTCTAGACTGTACAACATTTCATAACAGGCTTTTGGATACCTTAAAGCTGGCATAGCCATTATTCTCAACCAGTATTTTAATAACTTTAATGTATATGTTACATGCAGGGAATACCGTACACAACGTTTCTGCTGGTATTCGAGTTGACACCTAATACTCGTTTACACAATTTCAAGTGTACAGATTCTATTGTATCACTCCGGGTAAAACCCCATACCTCCGCACAATAACAGAGTATTGGCGTTACCATATGGTCAAAAAGGTAAAATGCTGTGTTTACATCAATGTTACTCTTACATAAATTTCTGTATAACAAATGAAGCTTTCTCAGCTTGTTGTGCAAGAGTTTTACAGCAAAGGCCCCATGACATTTTTGGGGTAAAAATAGTACCTAAGTACTTGTAAAAATTAGCAATCTCAATTTGCTCTCCTTTGTAAAACCATTTCTCATTACATTTGACAATTCCACCTCTTCTGAATACAGCAATCTTGGTCTTATCCATGTTTACTTTCATACCATACTTATCACAGAAAGACGATACACAGTCAATTTGTTTTTGTAGCCCAAGCACTGTATCTGCTAGGCTTGCAATATCATCAGCATATAATAAAGACGCAATGTTGTGAACATTTTCATTAACAAAAACACCTCTACATCCATGATTGTCCATTGATTCAAGCAGTTCATTTAAGAACAACACAAAAAGTAGCGGACTGATCATACAGCCTTGTCTTGTACCCACAGAGCAGTTGAAAAATTCAGATAACATGAGTTTGTCTACTTTCACACAGGATTTTAACTGAGAGTACATAGATGATATAACAAGAAAAAATCTACCTTTGACATTATTTTTCAAAAGGACATATCTTAATAATGTATGCTGAATACTGTCAAAAGCTTTTGAAAAGTCAATAAAAATACAATATAATCTGCCTTTGCGCTTAGTGATGTACTTTTGTACCATAGCAAATAATGTAAAGATATTGCCAGTAGTACTATAGCCAGTTCTATATCCAATCTGATTTTCATAAAGTTTGTCATAAACTTCACACCAAAATCTCAATCTGTTATTCAATATCTTAGTAAATATCTTTCCAATTACTGAAAATAAAGAAATACCCCTATAATTATTTGGATTATGTGTGTCACCCTTCTTATGCAATGGAGTGATTATAGCTTCACACCAAGCTGCTGGAAATGATTCAGATCTAAGTATAGCATTGAATAACACAGAGAGATATGATTTCAGGAGTGAATATGCATATAAAACCAGTTATCCTCCATAGTAACAGCTGTAGGCATTTTCTCTCGAAAGTTATCGCTATTGAAAAATATTACATGGTCGTAATATAACTGTATATAGGATTTCTTTCACTCGAGTTAATTATTATTCAAAAGTTACAAAAAATTAATAAATAAATAAATAAATAGAAAAAATAATTATAATAAAATAATAATAACACCAGCTTTAGCGAGTGTCTTTTTGTAACTTTGGAAAACAACCACGACTTGGTGTGACCTGTTTCTGCCATAGAAAAGCTATTCCGAGGGAGAATCGACCTGTTTTGTGTCAACGTATGTTCTTTTTAGAATATCAAGAAGGGTATACGAATATGACCTAAAGTGAAATGCCGCTTATATACAAACCTGGCAATTTCGGAAATGTGTGCATATATTGGAATTTATTGCTTAAAAAAATGCACGTTTATCAGTTTTCATTCAATAATTTAATAGAAACCGACATAAAAATGAATTATTACAAAAAACAGCTATGGACTACTTGTTGTGTCATCATTTCCGCCACTCAGTGAAGCGGCCTTCAAGTGTTTGGCAATCAAAAACCCATGAAATCACGTTATTAAAAAGTATTCCCGGTTAAAGTTCAGGGTGTTAACAAATCAAAACGAGTTTAGTTTTTATTCCACGTGTGGTAAAAACTGTTTGTTATTCAACAGTTGTAATGTTTTTTTATGCTTTGGGAGTTGAATTGCACTCATCTATTGTGGTAGGAAACGTGTTACATTCCTACTTCCAGGAAACTGATCAATGCAGCATTCGTATAAACAATGCTTATGAAATTACGTCAGTTGTTGTACATATCTTATGTTATCGCCTGAGTTGTACTAATTAAGGGACTCATTACCACCATCACCGAACGCCTATGAATCCCTAGATGGAGTAAATAATAGAATGTCCATAGTATAATTAAAGAAATCAATATCATTTTTCATGATGCGGAAAAAACAAAAATCAAAGCGATAAATACAAAACTGTAAGACTGTGATAGAAGCATCTGCAACAGTTTGAAACAGAAAGCGTGGAATTATGCATCTTTGGAAAAGTTTTGTTAAGCAACGTCTAAACGAATCATGTCGTGTTTCTCTCCCGTCTACAGTCCACTGACAAGATGTTTGACCATTTTGAATTTTGTATATCTCAAGATTTACATAGAGATGGGTATTATATTCTTAACGACAGGAAATGTAATTAGGGTCAATAAATGGTTAGTAAAAATTGTCATTAAGCGAAAAAGTCAGACAATGAAATGTGTAGATAAAATTGATGGTACAATCGCTTACACTGCTTAAAATGATAAATATAGTCATGACAAACAAGCGTATCTTGTGGTTCAGCTCGACGTCTTTTAGATAAAAACTTAAGAAGACAGGTGAGGACAAACTTGTCTCAGAACGCCTGTCTATAGGAAGCATCATCGTTTGACCCAAAAAGTTTGTTAAAACTGTTTAAAATATGAAAAGTGAAGATTAAAATCAAAGTTGGTAGTGAACAAGGCGGCTTCTCTGGCGCGGTTTCCCTTTCCAATGCCTGATATTCCCATACGTCCTAAAACCCAGTAAAATATAATATCATGTCTCATGTGGCACGAATGGAGATATAGAGGTTACACAACGAGCGGTTGTTGGATAAAGTATTTATTCTAAAAAAAAAGCTTTAGTGAACTTAGCATGATTAAAGCCCTATCGTAAATAACTAATTTTAATGTCTGCAGTTCTGTATCGCACAAACTAAGCAATCACAGACAATTATACACGAATGTGTGTGACACGGTGCTATCTGCTTCCTGCCAAAATGTCGACTAATCGCTGTCCCTGTCGGAGTTCAAAACCCTTGGTCTGGATAATATATTTCTATTTGTGTCTCACTTAAAATAATTCTGCTAACGTGAGTTTTCCTGATAGACGGATGCAAGATACTTAGGGAAATAATAATGTTACGTATTTGGGGGATAATACATTTTAGATCTTTACGTTAAAAATATTTCTATCGTCTTTTGTTGTTGTTGAATCATACTGTATATAACTTCGAAAAATAAATATCCAAAGAAAAGAGAAAAAAAATGCCATTACATGTATATATAAACTTTTCACTTAAGTACTATTAAGTAATTTTGAATCCAAAGTACCTTGTTAACCAGTCGTTCTAACACTGCGTGGTGATATGTTTTCAACTAATAAGGTAGTCATAAGCAAACAAGAAGCTACACAGAGCCTGGAGTTATGACTCGGAGAGGTCAAAACTGTTTAGGATGGTTAGATAGAACAGCGTTATCACACTTTCCTTTCACAAGGACGGATTTCCTCCCCAACCACGTAGGTTTTCCCCGGGTACTCTGGTTTCCTCCAACAGTAAGACACCTGGCGAGCTTCCATTCGAGCCAACAAAAGTGATTGATCTGAGTAAGTAAATACAATTTTCCTTTTACAACCGTTTTAACGAGAATTAAGTGCAAACAAACTGATGAAAAGTACAATTTCAAAGAAAATCCAAAGGAAGATACTGAACAATTTTTTTTCTAGAATGATATATAACGATGCTCGACCTGAATAGTAAACATTTTTTAGATTACGGTCATGTACTGGCTTTTGATTACATTCGATACCGACCTCTCGCGGTATGTATTTGCTTCCTGATATTGGATATATTTACGATCATGTTCCTGTAGAGAAGGATAATAAAACACATGATATATGTCCGCTTTTTGTGGGATAAAATTGCTATGCGAACCCTAGTTTTTGTTTTTAAAGAACGACTTCAAATGTTTTGATAATAACTTAAAACGACCGCAGATGAGCGACAAAATGGGTCGTTAATGTCTTGCGTATTCTGCTTGAATTAAAGTTGCTGCTTCTAATATAAAAATAAATGCATATTTCTGCTTCCGGCTCATTGGTTCTACAATAATAATAATATTGTTTGTAAACATACCGTTTTAAGATAAAAAAAACCTCTTGTGAAAAAATATAGCAAATGTTTTGCTTATATATGCATATAAACGGCTGAAGATCGAATGCCCGCTGTATGATTTTTAATACATTTTACAGTATACAATATTCTGATGTGGAAAATTTGCTTTTGATTTCTTTTGATTGCATTTGATCACTATCTACACAAGCTTGAAAGTTAACTACCTTGTTGATTATATATACATGCATAAAACAATGTTTTCTTATTTTGTCTTTCTTACAACTTCCCATTGCTCGCACGTGCATTATTTAACAATACATTTAGGAAAGGTATAATTAGACACTCCCAAGTAAACAAAATGTTTACTGAGGAGAATAATAAAGACGAGTTAAATGACTTCAGTAAAATACATCTATTTATTTCTTCAAGAAATGTCTAAATAATTAAGAATACTTCCGATAATAAGTAATAATGCTATAGCTAGACATTTCTTGGAGGATTGCCCGACCACAGAAAGATTAAAGAAACAACGACGTCTGTTCGTGATAAGAACATCCCTGCCGAACGATACTGCTCATTATACATACATATACTGTTAACTTGTTAAAATTCCTCGGACAAATATTTCGCGTTTGTCAATTCATTCATTCATACATTCATTTCCCTTGCATTTTGATCGTTGAAGGCGAATAAAAGTTGGTCCCAGGAAGAATCGGGGTTCTTTGTGTCTTATATTTAGTGAACATTGAAAAGACAAAAATATAACTGCCTCCTTTTGAACACTTTGAATCTTATATATTTCCCCTTGTCTGTGTGTCTGTGTGTCTGTCTGTGTGTCTGTGTGTCTATCTGTGTGTCTGTCTATGTCTGTCTGTGTGTCTGCTGTGTGTCTGTGTGTCTGTCTGTGTGTCTGTGTGTCTGTACTGTTTTTATTTTGGCGACAATCCTCGGAGTTTGAATTGCCGTAGATAGCTGACCATGAATAGGCGACTGGTCTTAGTTTTGGAATCTGCGATTTTTTGGTCCGATTTTGTGGACTACATGATCCTTTGGTTCAAATGACTTAATAAAACTGGTAAGGACCTGTTTTAAATGTTGGTTTTTCGAAGATTTAAATCTTATCACGAGAGTCGGGATATATCTGTGTAGCATTTCACAGGGATGAGGTATAACCTTCCGTTCAGACTTATCAGTCATGAAATATTGGAATTGTTGTGATAAACTGAATATATCGCGTCATCGATGGTTGCGCATGGAATGTCCGACTTAATTAGTAACGTTGTGATATCAATCGATAAATCAATCAGCCAATCAATTTATCAATCAATGCATCCATCAATCAATCACTCAATCAATTTACAAAAAAATATCATTACTTTTTCTTGCCATAGAAATAATCAATTATCAATTCAACTTTATTTAATTTTCTACGATGTTTCACCTTGATCTTTTCATTTAGAGACAATGTGCAATTCATTAAGTTAATTGCTGCTTTTCGCTTTAATTTGCGCATGATGAAAACCATATGCTGATTTCGTGTGTTAACAAGTGTTTCTTATAATGTAATTTTGTGGTATCTGCAATTAATTGTATGCTTTATTGACAAAAATTGCACATCGACTATAACTTTATGGTTTGTATTTGATGTTCGAATAATTTACCTTTAAGGATGGTCGGGACTGCTTCCGCCAACAACGGTGATTGATATATCAAGTTAATATAACTGTTATTGTGGCTATTCTAAAAAAAAACTAAAGCCTACAGCTTTCATCTTTCCTCTGAATAAAATTATGCATTGCATGATTGTTTTATACTACGTCATGTAGTGCTTAACATTAGTGGGTACTTTCATGGTTTCTAGCTACATGTTTCTAGTTAGCTTTGGGACCTACAAACGTACATCCCACGAAAACAATACATGTAAAGTAATCCAATAAAAACCATTGTTTATTATCCTGTCTCATTTATCTCTACAACAGAGAATATTTATCAACGACAAACGTCGTATACCTATCCAGTAAGTATATTGCAGTAATTACATAATGACTCCGCTATTTCCAAAGTGACATCAATTTACCCAGGGAGAATTAGCTCGAACACATAAGAAGATTATGACATATGTATCAGACAATATAATGAAGGCCACAAACCGTACGACTTAAACAACAATATTAAGTGAAATACTTTACGGTGGTTCAAATAAGTCAAACTGTGCAGAAAATATGATTGAATAGTGTCTGGTAAGGTGAACACATTCGTTATTATATTGGTCATTTCCTCTGCAATAACATGTTTTATACTGTTATATAGATTTTATAAATATGTGTTTGTTGTATCTGCCGTTCCACTTGTGACTTATTGTTTCCCAAACACCGCCACTTGTTATGGATTAAATCACGTTTGCCTTTGCGTAACCGTCCATTACGATGCTTGGCGCGATTTGAACGATACGTATCAGCACTGTCGCATGTCTGTTCAAGATCTATGACAGAATCGCCCTAACATTTGCCACCTGATAATGGCATTCGTCCGTGACAGCGAGGTGACGACTACATGGTGCCGGGTTGTATTAATCACAACCGGATATTGATATAAGACTTAAATTAAGAAATTTCGCAGATTACGGTTGACTGCTTAAATATGTTCAGTTAAGCGGTATTTTGTCTGGCTATTAACTGACACCGGAATAGCTTCACCTTCAGTCTACTTTATAATACTTGACTTTTAAGTTCATAATCATCAGAAAGCAATGTGCTACAAAAAGTCACATTGTCTGATCTAGTAAGATCAGCATGTTGTATCCTGTAATATAATGTGTTATACATGTACAACGGTTGTCACATTCGGGTTCTACAAATATTTGTCCCGATAACAATTGTTGTATAACATGCAGATGTATTCTTATGCGACAGTGTTTTCAAACGGTCTTGTCACTCAACATATCGTAATGAAATAAGACAGCTACCTCTCGCACACAACAACCTACGGAAGCCGAATAGGACCAATATAAAAAAAATAACTTAGTTGGTATCATTAAAAGATAAATAAAAAATCTCGTATATACGAGTTTCTTTCTCGTATATACGAGTTTATTTCTCGTATATACGAGTTTATTTCTCGTAATAACGAGTTTCTTTCTCGTATATACGAGTTTATTTCTCGTATATACGAGATTATTTCTCGTAATAACGAGATTAATTCTCGTATATACGAGTTTATTTCTCGTATATACGAGATAATTTCTCGTAATAACGAGATTATTTCTCGTATATACGAGTTTCTTTCTTGTATATACGAGATTATTTCTCGTAATAACGAGATTAATTCTCGTATATACGAGTTTCTTTCTCGTATATACGAGATTATTTCTCGTATATACGAGTTTTTCTCGTACATACGGGATCCTTTCTGGTTTGAACTATCTAACTTGCGAGTTCTTTTTTCTCGTTATCGCGATATGGAAATTCGGTTATCACCAAATTTATATAAATTAAGTCACATTACAACTTAACTGATATAATGAAAACGATATCATGATATAGAAGCTTCATTTAAGTCGCTAGTGTGATATATAAAAGTTGCGAAGACAACTTTTAAGTAGGTTGTTCGTCATAATAAGCTAGTGTACCCGGAACGATTTGCTATATTTAGCTTATAATTTAGGATGAAACTAAAAATGCTGAAAGTGCGACTTTTATGACGACTTTAGTTTTAGAGTTATCGCGATTTTTCTCGAAAACACATCTGAAGCCCAAAGTCGTTGACCTCGTTTCGGTAACCCATGACCTGTGACGTCACAGGTTTAAAGGAATCAGAGCCGCCAGAAAGAAAATATACAGAATCAAACGTGAACACGTGCCTGCAATTTATACAAATTAGATTAAAGTGCTGGATAAACGTTTTGAGTAATATTTGTGAATAAGTTAATAACAAGTGCTACCGAAACCAGGGACACACTTTTCTTTTAATACTGGCAGTATACAACATGTAACATCTTACTTATTTTCTATTATAACGGACAAATATGACGAGTATCATCTTATAACGGGTCGTATATAGCATGTATAACGTTAGAATAATGTTCTATTATAACGGGCAGTTACAACATATGTAACGACTTACATTATGTACATTAATATTATATCCTTTATTATGAGGTTTGTTGCACACAAATATTTATTTCGCTTATAATACTTCTAGTAATAGAAGTTTAAAATGCAATTCATACATGATGTGAAATAAATGCCGAAAGATTTGAATTCTTACTAGCCAAAACAGCAATGGATACGTTGGAAATCCACTTGAAGAATTGTCTAAAATTGATCTGTATCTATAGAAGAACGTTGAAGGTTCCAACACTGGTTTTCATACGGGAGAGATTAAGTCTATTGTAGATCACACTATGAATCTATATAGTACATTACTTTTTTTACTTTTTGAAAGTAGTGTCCTTCATGCGCGGGTTTTTGTATAGAATACAATGCATAACTTTACTGTACGTGTGTATCGTCAGAGTATCCAGAACTGTTGTATTCTTGGTATGTTTATTTGAATATTAATTTGCGAATAAAATGACATTTTTTTTTACAAAAAAACTAATGTTGATGCGGTGTTCCTTTTTATAGTAAAGAGTAAGGAATGGTAAATACATTTATAGTTTGTGTATTGGTGATTGACTGATTATTGGATCGTGTATAACATCCATCCGTAGGCCTACATCAAGCGGTCTTTTTCAGAGTCCATTTCGCTAAAATTTAATTTTCTTAAAAGCTTAAACTTATATTGTTGGATTCCGACTTCTTGTCGACAATATTCGCCAAAGTCATCAACCTCAAATCTCATTTCCAGATCGTATTCTATAAAAGGCCGTTCATGTCAAAAACGAGATACATTTAACGCGTTAGCATTTAATGTGTTAAACACATTTAACGCGGTAAATCTTAACACGATGTTTTCTTGGAATTTTAACGCGTTTAATTTTGTTCGTTTAACGCGTTTAAAGTCGTAGCTTTTGTTTTAACGCGTTAAAATGACTAACATAACAGAAACAATCGAATACCTTGTTTCATATATCTACTACGTATTTAAAGGAACGTTAAATCTTAAATGTTATGTTAAACGCGTTAAATGGTACTCGTTTTTGACATGAACGGTCTTCAGACATGTCTGTGTTGCTACTGGTTACACTGTCGAAGACAGCGTCACTAGATGTATTTAATAAATATCAGACTTAAAACTTGTAGCTACATAATGTTAGTACCTTGTAACAACCGCCATTCCGTAGAGTTGTACAAAATTACTTCTGGTTTCATGATGGAGCACACTGTTACATGTAATACGATCAATAAACTCGTATATACGAGAAATAATCTCGTTATTACGAGAAATAAACTCATATAAACGAGACATAATCTCGTTATTACGAGAAATAATCTCGTATATACGAGAAATAATCTCGTTATTACGAGAAATAAACTCATATAAACGAGACATAATCTCGTTATTACGAGAAATAATCTCGTATATACGAGAAATAATCTCGTTATTACGAAAAATTATCTCGTATATACGAGAAAGAAACTCGTATATACGAGAAATAAACTCGTATATACGAGAATTAATCTCGTTATTACGAGAAATAATCTCGTATATACGAAAAAGAAACTCGTATATACGAGAAAGAAACTCGTATATACGAGATTTTTTATTTATTTTTTAATGATACCAACTAAGTTATTTTTTTATATTGGTCCTATTCGGCTTCCGTAACAACCAATAACGAAAACAAAAAGTGCAAAGTTACAGATGATAGTCTCATGTAGTTTGATTTATATGATATTACTGATTCATTATATGACGTATGTCAAGTCATACAATATGTCGGTGATACCAGCTAGAAAATGATTTATCCGATATGCATTTTCATCGCGTTAGTTGACATTTAAAAAAAGACATATTTGATAGAGTACACAGGATTTTAACGTCGAAAGACAGGTGATAACGCAATATATAACGAAAGCCATTTATTATCATTATGAATAATGAGAAAACGATCTGAAGACCTCTCAGTTAAAATGACGAAATTTGATCGAATATGCTAGGGATAGCAGAAACCTTTTCATTGTATAAGTAGGGCATGTTTTGATTTAACTGGGTCAATTTGTGACAGATATGAATGCGGTTTCGAACTGAAAGCAGAAGCTAACGGAAACCAATTGATTGATCGATATAACAATCTACCTAACAAACAATGATATATCGATCAATATTTCTCTTGTATTTTCTTGAATTGCCGTTCTTACATACAAATTATCATAACCATTCAACGACCAACATTTGAAATATCTGAGGTCTCACCAACGTTCATAAATTCAATTTTGTGGCTCAAATACGCAGATTTTATATATAAAAAAATAACAACATGATTATAGCACAAATAACGGAGAGACCCGCATATCTCGATGGTCATCTGACATCAAAGACTAACAGCAACCAGAATGGTCACATTGATATGTATTAACACCACTTTCAGTAAAATCCCACTAATGATATTTTCAAATATAGGACCTGCAGCCCAAGGAAGTAATGTATGAACATTCTATCAACAAATATGGTGTACAGACAATACCTAAATTCATATAATTTGACTCAATTTATACACACCAAAAAAATTCTACCTGGAGTGATATATACTTCATTATTTAAATTATACTCTAATCTACTGTTAATTTGTGATTTGGCAATTGTATGTATCAACTACGTAAATTAATATATATATTCATATATATGTTCCTGTTAATATATATAAAATTATGTATACTACTTCTGATATATTCGAGATTAAAAAATTGTTACCTGTATATATGTTTATATGGAGATGACTTAAATAGGCTATGCCTGATCCATTTGTCGAATTAAATGACAATAAAATGTGTTGAAATTGAAAATATGGAAGTCTTAGTCCTTAGCTACATTTTAGAAGCAATATTAACACATTTACGCCAAAAATGTATTAGTTCTACCTTCTCGGTCCCTTTCTGATATCTCTAGGGGTCGCACAAACCTTATTTATATAAGAAAGAAGTTCCTTTTAGGGTTATATTTTAGAACAATGGTTGAACTCAAGCTTATTTCCCTATTGAAACCCCAACCCGCCTTAAGCAATCACTCAGACCTCATTTATTTCAATCCATTAAAGTATGAAGAGGAAAAGTGTTTAAACCAAAATATAAGTTCCCTTTAGGGGCCCTATGTCTCTGTCCCCATATAGCTTCATTTAGCAAAGAACCTGCTAAAAAAATGTTTATCTTCATTTATCTGTTTTACTAAAATACCAGCCTCAATGCATCGTATGTTATGAGACATTTACCGTTAAGCACTTTTCAAATTCTTTCTAAAACTGTTAAGATATACAAAATTTCTAACAATCTGAAAGCTGTTGGTCTGTATCCTAAGAGTTGAGTAACCATTGCCACATTTGTTTCGTTTTAAGCTATACGCGACTACCAATATATATATTTACATTTCTACATGGTTAGTTTGTTTGATGCTTAATGACTCATATAGTGTTGATGGGCCGCTACGAATTCACGGATAACTAACCAAAATGATGTTCTGTTACGAAATATGCTTAAAACTAAGACGAATCTAGTAATGCCACATCCTCAAAATGGCAACTGGATTCCTGCTAAAAGAACAACTATGCATATCATCGATCATCCAATAAGCGAATAGTGTTGATTATTAAGATGATGATGATGATGATGGCGATCATATATTTTTTTTTAATTTCCACGGTCTTCATAACTCTGTATTGATACACGTGTGCTTCATCGTCTCTTGGAATCAAATATTGAAAATAATGATAATCTATATGTATTGCATCATTCGGCTATTTGACCTTCTTATTCAGATTTTTATATTTCTTTTGAGGTTCCTTCGTCCCCTTCTAGGGGTCAACACTTGAAGGGCTTAGCAACACTGCCGAGTCCTAGAAGGACGAAATAGTTGTACAACATAGTTTAATTATTGCTACGCTGTATCTTACATTCTTTGTATTAAAAGATGCTTATATCTTGTATGTATTTATCCTTGTCCTAGTCTCTATAACTACATTTGTCTTGATATATTCGAACAAAGATTTATTACTTTTTATTTCATAATTCCAAGAAACCACAGATGATACCGGCATTAAAACCCAACAAGTGGTCTACTTCAAAATACATGAGACGAGGAAAATACCGAAGAAAATATATAGATTTGAAAGGTAATGTCCTATCAACAGTGATTGTCATTTAAGAACGATCTCTCCTGTGTGCTAGATAGATGCATATACTATGTATGTTCTGGGAGGCTGCGCTATGTCGATGTTTGTCTCCTTGTGATAGTGTCAATGTTATGTCGACTTCTACTTCACTGAAGCAAACTGCCGAAGAGATCCAACAGGACACATCACCCGGTCGGATTTAACTGCTAACTAGTCAGTCGTCATACTCCCAAAATACTGAGCGTCAAGGAAAGTAGCCACTACAAAAATGTACCATTGTATAGACGCTTGCATGTCTCGTGCATCGGTCAGAAATCACAGGGCGAAAACGTTCAACTAAAAATCAACAATGAAAATATGTGAGAGACCAAGTTTTGTCTCATCCATGGGATAGCAACCAAAGACTTCCTCACATTTGCGAAACATCTAATGAAGGTCAAAATATTTATGTAATAAGGATATTGGAATAGCAAGTGTACTGATGGTTTAATAATGTATGAATAGTTGTTACTATTACATATTATTCACTACAAATTGAAGTAATGCATGGTAGTTACAAGAGCGTTGGTTTCTTTGAACACAAATCGTTGTCTGATTGAACGGTAAATAATTGACTTATCAATGATGATCTGCAAGATGAAATCTTCATACCAAAACCTGAGATCTGTCTAATTAATTTGGTGATATCCCCTGTTCAAAATCCATATCATCAGACCAAAGCCGATTGTTGTGAACTCTGCTGTGGACAAAAGCATATCTGACATGACTGCTAATACCCTAGTATCTGATTTATCGTGAATCATTGACAAAGCTGACACCGAAATACCAGCACAGGTTCATTAATATAATCACAGCTCACAATCAAATTTCTGCCAGCATCACCTGCATCATGTCTATTGAAGCAAGAACAGGCCAGCATACAGGAAGGGCTTCTGTGACTGCTTTCTTCTTTGCTCGATTTGTAAATAGTCGACTAAATTAGGATCGCTACATCTGCTCTCCTCTCGAACATCTTTCCTTACTATTAGTGTCTCCCTGACACTGTCATAGTATTTAATGGGGTCCTAAATATGACTTATGTGCTGTGCGCATCGTCTTCTCTGATATGGTTTTATGTTGGAGTGATCTATGATTATATATATAGGGGGCGGCGGTGGCCGAGTGGTTAAGGTGTCCCGACACTTTATCACTAGCCCTCCACATCTGGGTTGCGAGTTCGAAACCTACGTGGGGCAGTTGCCAGGTACTGACCGTAGGCCGGTGGTTTTTCTCCGGGTACTCCGGCTTTCTTCCACCTCCAAAACCTAGCACGTCCTTAAATGACACTGGCTGTTAATAGGACGTTAAACAAAACAAACCAAACCAAGATTATATATATACATTTTCTGATATTTCTATTGTATGCTAAGCTTTTCATTGTTGTTGCTCTTTTGATTCTTCTTGTAACGTCTCCCGACTCCGTTACATTTCCGCTATGTAAGTACGAATGCATCTGTTGCACTGAATACGGTAAATTATGTTTATTTAACATCAACTAAGGTGTGAAATGGATAAAGCATCATTCGTGCCCTTGGACTGCTTGTGTTTTCCTGTATAGGAAATACTGAACATAAAGGAGACACATATCTTACTAAATGGAATGCCTCCCTGGTCGTATTGTAATTGAGAATTGAGGTATTTAGCTGTAGGGAATATGTCTCTTTTATTTCAAGTGCAATGGGAAATGCTAGAGTTATGTGGCGGATATTGCTTTGTGAAACAGAAGATGCTCACCTTCCGGGACACAATGTCTTTTTTCATTTGGAGGTCATATAAATACGCATTATTATTCGTTTTTGTTTAAGTCTATCGCAGTTTTATTTATTTAAAATATAATTAGCTTAAAATGTCTGTTTTGTTCACACATCATTATTATGTTAACGAAGGCGTTCACTTCAATGATTCAACGCGATACCTGCTTAGGTTTGTTTGTATATCATAATTCCTAAAATAATGCTTTGTGCAAAGAAGGTACCCCCAATATCATGTAAGCATCAAGCTTTTTCCAATATCTAGTTAGATCGACCAGTTTTTTAATTGATTACAAGTCAGACGGTCACGGGATTCAGCTGTCCTGTAAGTTAATCACTTCTGTCTCCTGTCATCTGCCATCGACGTGCCAGGACTATTTCAATCAAAGAAACAAGAAACGCCAGACAGTTATTACTTAATCATTCATTCTAACAATCAGCAAATGAAGGTAATTTCATATTAAACTACTCTAATATTCCGCGCTAACGTTTCCCGATGGTTGATGTCTGATCAAATACATTATCTTAAAAGTAAGGGCGCGTGCAACATTTTCCTCGGCCTTTTTATCAAACCATCGCTTCACAATTATATCCTTACTTATCAATCATACTTTAAGTTTAATTGTCTGACAAGTTAGATGCAGGCTCATGTGTGGAGAGTTGTTAGTTGAATATTTTGATGAAAAGTACATCATTTTATTGGTAGTCATACAAACCGGTTCGTCAGCAAGATTGTCTACAATCAACTGTCACAGGTCGTCAGCATGATATTCTTTAAACCACTGTCACAGGTCATCAACATGACAGTTTATAATCCACTGTCACAGGTCGTCAACATGACAGTCTATAATCCACTGTCAAAGGTTATCAAAATGGTAGTCTATAATCCACTGTCACAGGTCGTCAGTATGACAGTCTATAATCCACTGTCAAAGGTTATCAACATAGCAGTCTATAATCCACTGTCACAGGTCGTCAGCATGACAGTATATAATCCACTGTCAAAGGTTATCAACATGACAATCTGTAATCTACTGTCACAGGTCGTCAGCATGACAGTCTATAATCTACTGTCACAGGTCGTCAAAATGACAGTCTTTAATCCACTGTCACAGGTTGTCAGCATGACACTCTTTTATCTACTGTCACATGTCGTCAACATGACACTCCTTAATCTACTGTCACATGTCATCAGCATGACAATCTGTAATCCACTTTACAGGTGGATAGCATGGTGGTCTAGTCTTTACTGCCAGAGGTCATCAGCATGACTGCCATAGGTCGGCAGTATGACTTCTTCAATTTACTGTCACAGGTCTTCAGCATGACAATCTGTAATCCACTTTACAGGTGGACAGCATGGTGGTCTAGTCTTTACTGTCAGAGGTCGGCAGTATGACTTCTTCAATTTACTGTCACAGGTCTTCAGCATGACAATCTGCAATCCACTTTACAGGTTGACAGCTGTCCAGTCTTTACTGTCAAAGGTCGTCAGCATGTCATTCTACTATCTACTGTCACATATCCTCAACATGAGATTCTACTATCTACTGTCACATGTCGTCAGCATGACAATCTGCAATTCACTTTACCGATGGACAGCATGACGATCTACAATAGACTGCCACAGTTCGTCAGCATGACATTCTACGACCTGTCACAGCTCGTCAGCATGGCAGCCTAAAATTGACTGTCACATGTCGTCAGCATGGCAATTTACAATACACTGTCATAGGTTTTCAGCACGACAGTCTACATCTACCTTCACTGGTCGTCACTTAGCCTGTCTAATGTATGTTTAAAGAAAAAGCAAAGGGAACAACCACTATGCACAATATTTCTATAAGGTTTGGTTTTGGATTGAAGAAAATAAAATGGCTGACACCTGCATTTTATTACAAGTAGTAAATACGGTACCATACGCTAGATATTTTACAAACTTTGAGATTTGATTTGGTTTTGTTTAAATTGTTTAACATCCTATCAATATCTATGATAATTTAAGTACTACCTTCCCTGTGTGCGAGATTCTTGGTGTGAGAGTTTTGTGTTTGGATGTTTTGGTATGTTTGTGTTTGTAGTCTACATAGGGTGGAACTGATGCAGCCTGTGTAGTGTTACCTCACTGAAGCACCCGATCGATCACATCATGCACTTACCAAAAACGCTGACCGCTAAATAGGGGTAGTACTACTTTATAGTATATCTCGACAAAGGGATATCGCCGAAGGTCGCAACAGTGGACGCTCAATTAAAAGCCCAAATTGTGGAAATGTCCAGGGCGACATCATAAAGGAATAACAAATAGGTTATAGTCTGTTAAGTTCACCTTAGTTTTAATAACTTTAATTAATTTGGGCCCGCCCATCACGCCCTGGGAAGTGTGGACCATATCATTCACAATTTTGGTTGACCTTTGACTATGAAAGAAATCAGTAAAATTTCATTAAAAATGAATAGGAGGATTCTGAGAAGAAGCCGAAGATGTAAATTGTTTACAGATGTACGACGGACAAAAGGCGATAATGATAGACTCCGTTTAAGGTGACCTTGAATAGGAAAAACAGAAAAGATAATAGCCAAAATTAAGTCGCGTCATACTAAATGTTTGGTGCAATCTTTTCTTTCTATTCTATTTACATTTTTTCCTTATGTCTTCCTTGACCAGCCTCACTTTGGACCTGTATTTGTCCGTTAACTGAAATGCTACCTCAGTATACTTTGTTGCCAAAATGAGAAATAAAAGTAAGATTTTTTTTTCAAAACCTACGCCAAAAGCTGCCATGTCTTTGATGTGAAGGCTCTATAGTGTAGCTCTTAGCTGGATAATACGCCAATGAATTAATGTATGTAACAACCATTTTGGTTTTGTGTGGCAAACATTTTGGTTTTAACCAAAAAAAATAAATAAAAAAAGTATGGATTTTAGAATTTTATTGTACGAGCATGAATAATCAACTGCGCCAATTAATGTTGACAGTGGTCCCGGTGGCTCGCTTGGTTTGTTTAATGTCTGCCTTGGGGAAGCGGGGGTATAACTATCCAAGTTGAAATTATTCACAGTATGGAAATTGAGAAATCGTAACACTTTTACGATGGAAGCGTTCAATAAAGTTCTTGCTATTTAAAAGCGCACTTACTTTTCCTAACAATCTCACGAGCCATGGGACAGCAGATACATTAATATTCTAACGTCCTACCTCCAGGTAACTTAAGTATCACTTAAAAAAAAAAGAAGTGTATTTCATATTTTTTTAAATGATAAATCCTTTCTGAACGCTAAAGATTGTAAAAAAAAAAGTTTGGTAAATTGAGGTTAGGCTTTTATCATTATTGATGAAAGCGTGTGTTACACTTACATTTTATGGACCTTGACTTTCAAGATTAAGTCCCTTTATCTTATCAACTGCGAACCCTGTTTATATCAACCATCCTTTGTGTAGTCAACCACATATGCCTAAAACCTTTTCGTCGATACACATTCATTTAATTACCCATAATTAAGACAAAGAGTCGGACTATTAATTGTTAAAACTCGTATCAAAATTTAAATACCAACGGATCTGCCATTTCAAAGGCAGCTTTCATTTATTTATATGAGTGTCTTGGATTCAAAGAATGTGTTACCGTTAATAAACATTTCCACGCCTCTGTGAGAATGCCCCTTTGACGGTGTTAATAATACATGTTTGATATGGCTACACCCGACATTCAAACCTGTGAATTATGGTGAACCAGATGGTTTTAATAAGCAATTAAGACTATCATATGTAGTACGTTAGAGCACGCAGTGGAAATTTGTGTTTAATTATGATGCTTTTAACGAAAGCATTTATGTTGAATTGTATAAAGAGCCATCCTATTGTACCTTTATCATTCACATATTTATATATATGTATGAGTCAATACTTTCCATATGCCTTTTCTGTGAAAATTGAACTGTATCATTTAGATATATTTATCGATACCTAAGTAATTATCTACATGAACTTAATTGGCCTTAAGAAGTCAAATGTTGTTTTTTTTTGTATAACATCAAACATAATCATAAGTTAACTGCGAGTACAATGTATAAGAGTTTGCAACTCAGTACAAATATAATGTTTCTACTCAGGACAGAAAAATATCAATATATTTTTATAACTTACCCAATCGTTTGACAACATGCACATATATTGACAATATGAACATTATGGCCTGTTTACAGGCTCAATTTTATTTGGTTTAGAATTGTTTCACGTCCTATCAATTGCTATTGTGATTTAAGGACGGCCTCTCCTGTTCGCGAGATGTATTCATGTGTTGGATATGTGCGTATTTTTTATTTATTTTAATGCAGGCTGTGGTATGTTTTGATTTGTTTCCTTGTAATATTCCAATATTAGTGCTTCCTCGCTAAACAGAAGCAGAAACGACCATTTCATAGATTCTGGTATGTCTCAACCAGGGGAGAGAACAATAAACCTTCTTAGAAGGGTGAACGCTCAATTAAAGGTCAAAGGTCATTTGGCATTGTGATCAATAGTGATGAACTCTTCTGTATGTCATTTTAAGATCACTTGATGGAGTCTATAGGGAAAGTGATTATTGTGTCAGTGGTCGAAGTCCGAGAGCAATAAAACAGCGGTCGATTAACAGTACCGAGGGTCAAATATTCTGGACTATTGTACAGACACCCATGATATACTTGTTTCGACTTTCCTGTAGGTCCTGAGGTCACCATCACTGCCGTCTGTTAGTGTTGACATCTAAGTGACTTAGACACTTGAAAGGGTAGGACTGAATTCCGAAACGTCACAGGGGTGTTCAATAGTTCGCACGTGACCGTGCAATAGTCATTTAAGCCGTGCAATAGTTCAAAATATACATTATGCGTATAGATAAGGAAAATCAAATGCATTATTTGTAATTATCTAAAGCCAGTTAAACTCGCCATCTCAAGGTAATTGTAACTGCAAAAATGATTTACTTACCATGTAAGAATATTTTATAACTATAAAGAACATATTGTTTCTATCACGATTAAGTATAATGTTTTGATTAAGACATGGTTAAGAGCATTTCTTGATGTGCCAAAGGGTAACATAGTACGTAAAGGCTCGTAGTGAACTTTCGTATGATCTGATGTTACATTAATGATTAGGTAATCTTTCGTATGATCTAAAGTTACATTAATGATTAGGTAAACTTTCGTATGATCTGATGTTACATTAATGATTAGGTAAACTTTCGTATGATCTAAAGTTACATTAATGATTAGGTAAACGTTCGTATGATCTAAAGTTACATTAACGATTAGGTGAACCTTCGTATGATCTAAAGTTAAATTAATGATTAGGTGAACCTTCGTGAGATCTAAAGTTACATTAATAAGCAGGTAAACTGTCGTATGATTTAATGTTCCAATAATGATAAGGTAAACTTTTGTATGATCTAAAGTAACATTAATGATTAGGTAAACTTTCGTATGATCTTAAGTTACATTAATGATTAGGTGAACCTTCGTGAGATCTAAAGTTACATTAATGAGTAGGTAAACTTTCGTATGATCTCATGTTACATTAATGATTAGGTAATCTTTTGTATGATCGAAAGTTACATTAATGATAAGGTAAACTTTCGTATGATCTAATGTTACATTAATGATTAGGTGAACCTTCGTGAGATCTAAAGTTACATTAATGAGTAGGTAAACTTTCGTATGATCTAATGTTACATTCATGATTAGGTAAACTTTTGTATGATCTAAAGTTACATTAATGATTAGGCAAACTTTCGTATGATCTGATATTACATTAATGCTAAGGTAAACCTTCGTATGATCTAATGTTACATTAATGATTAGGTAAACTTTCGTATGATCTAAAGTTACATTAATGATTAGGTAAACTGTCGTATGATCTAAAGTTACATTAATGATTAGGTAAACTTTCGTATGATCTAAAGTTACATTAATGATTAGGTAAACTTTCGTATGATCTAAAGTTACATTAATGATTAGGTAAACTTTCGTATGATCTGATATTACATAAATGATTAGGTAAACTTTCGTATGATCTAATGTTACATTAATGATTAGGTAAACTTTCGTATGATTGAAAGTTACATTAACGATAAGGTAAACTTTCGTATGATCTAATGTTACATTAATGATTAGGTAAACTTTCGTATGATCTGATATTACATAAATGATTAGGTAAACTTTCGTATGATCTAATGTTACATTAATGATTAGGTAAACTTTCGTATGATCGAAAGTTACATTAACGATAAGGTAAACTTTCGTATGATCTAATGTTACATTAATGATTAGGTAAACTTTCGTATGATCTGATATTACATAAATGATTAGGTAAACTTTCGTATGATCTAATGTTACATTAATGATTAGGTAAACTTTCGTATGATTGAAAGTTACATTAACGATAAGGTAAACTTTCGTATGATCTAATGTTACATTAATGATTAGGTAAACTTTCGTATGATCTGATATTACATAAATGATTAGGTACACTTTCGTATGATCTAATGTTACATTAATGATTAGGTAAACTTTCGTATGATCGAAAGTTACATTAATGATTAGGTAAACTTTCGTATGATCTGATGTTACATGAATGATTAGGTAAACTTTCGTATGATCTGATGTTACATTAATGATTAGGTAAACTTTCGTATAATCTGATGTTACATTAATGATTAGGTAAAATTTTGTATGATCTAAAGTTACAATAATGATTCGGTAAACTTTCGTATAATCTGATATTACATTGATGCTAATGTAAACTTTCGTATGATCTAATGTTACATTAATGATTAGGTAAACTTTCTTATGATCTGATGTTACATGAATGATTAGGTAATCTTTCATATAATCTAAAGTTATATTAATGCTAAGGTAAACTTTCGTATGATCTGATATTACATTAATGATTAGGTAAACTTTCGTATGATCTGATATTACATTAATGATTAGGTAAACTTTCGTATGATCTAAAGTTACATTAATGATTAGGTAATCTTTCGTATGATCTAAAGTTACATTAATGATTAGGTAAACTTTTGTATGATCTAATGTTACATTAATGATTAGGCAAACTTTCGTATGATCTAAAGTTACATTAATGATTAGGTAAACTTTCGTATGATCTAATGTTACATTAATGATTAGGCAAACTTTCGTATGATCTAAAGTTACATTAATAATTAGGTAAACTTTCGTATGATCTCAAGTTACATTAAAGATTAGGTAAACTTTCGTATGATCTAATGTTACATTAATGATTAGGCAAACTTTCGTATGATCTAAAGTTACATTAATGATTAGGTAAACTTTCGTATGATCTAAAGTTACATTAATGATTAGGTAAATTTTCGTATGATCTAAAGTTACATTAATGATTAGGTAAACTTTCGTATGATCTAAAGTTACATTAAAGATTAGTTAAACTTTCGTATGATCTAATGTTACATTAATGATTAGGTAAACTTTCGTATGATATAATGTTACATTAATGATTAGGTAAACTTTCGTATGATCTAATGTTACATTAATGATTAGGTAAACTTTCGTATGATCTAATGTTACCTTAATGATTAGGTAAACTTTCGTATGATCTAATGTTACATTAATGATTAGGTAAACTTTCGTATGATCTAGAGTTACATTAATGATTAGGTAAACTTTCATATGATCTGATATTACATTAATGATTAGGTAAACTTTCATATGATCTAGAGTTACATTAATGATTAGGTAAACATTCGTATGATCTGATATAACATTAATGATTAGGTAAACTTTCGTGTGATACGCTTATGCTTAATACGTGTACTTACATACTGAATTTTTCAAAAGTTGTTAGTCGTACCAAACCAATGTAATAAGAAAATCAATCTGATCTCAGCATATGCTTCGTTAGGTCATGTAGAAGAAAATATCAAATCCATCAACAGTTGTTCGTCAAGCAAGACTATTTATACCAAGACGCTCGGTACAACTGTTTGAGATTACACCTATAATGGGTTCGCTGTAGAGTGTTAAGATTACTACCAATTCCATCAGACAGATTTGATGTATTTTGGTTTTAGTGTAATGTCACAAGTACAAATCAATGTAGATTGTAATTACAAGTTAATTTGTATTATGTTCCTAGTCTTGTGCTGTACATATACATGCCAATGGTGTATTGTAATATGAACTTACCATGTCTATTTATAGTAAAGTCGTGTGTCTTTCCTGTGTGATCCAGTGGCCGCCTTGTGCAACTCCATAGAAGGTGTTGTTTGTCTCTTATATGTACGATAGAGTGTGAAAGTGTGAGAACGCATGCAAAAGTGAGTGAAAGTTAAATGACGTCATTTACAATACTGCGAACGTCGCAGTAGGTCGTGAGTCGTACAAAGCAAAAGACATATCCTGTGGGGTCCTTGCATTAGCTCTCTGACATGGGTTTTGGACGACTATTTTACCAGACTGGTGTTTTGGAAGGAACTTATGTATAAACTTGCAGAATAAAGTTGCATTTATATTATATCTGTCGATTAAAAGTGATTATCCAAAAAAAAAAATTATAGGTCGACTCGGTTGGTCATATAAGGTTATTGTATGTATACTATATATTTAAAATACCGGCTAAATTGGCTACACCTATTTGTCATGGGGGTTTTATGTACTCTGTTTGGTAACGTTGCCGGAAAGGACCAGCAAGACAAATCACTATTAAGTTGTTTTTCTCTCCTTTGACAGTTATGACAGTGACGTACAATGACACATGATTCAATGTGTTATTTTCATTCTTGTTCCTGTCAGTTATCTTAATGCTTTCTGAGGAGACGGAAATGGAAACGCTCACGCTTAACACCTAATCATGTTCCTTACATAGATATACATAAATGATATACATTATATGTCGCTGTTACTTAGTGAGGTTAGAATAGCACAATATATACTTGTGAGTATTCTGTCCTTCTGTTGGCTAATTTGTTGTCATATGAGAATCCTTCAATTTCACCGTACCTCGATCTTTATAAAATAACCATCAGCGCCAACTCCCAATTTAACTGTATAATAAGCGTGTTTAAATCTCCCAGTTAATTCCATATTGACAGGACAATTCTTAGCGATTTTCTTGACAGATTTCGATTGCTGAAGGAAAATATCAGGGACAGCTTACACTTGAAGTATGTGATAGGCGTGATGACTTCAATTTTGCGATTGTCTAGATAGTAAGAACACGGGGCTCGAGAGATGCAGTGAACTAACCCTGATTTGACTTAGCTTTGCATATCGGAAGACGCTTACTTATTCGGCACACCAGGTCTCCTTTTGTGTGTACCTTTTCCAGGGGCTACATGTACAGTTCTTTGCCCTCATTATATTGATTTTAAGGTAGAATTACGGTTTCGTTATTATTTTGGTATGTTTTGTTGTTTTTAAAACTATAAGCATTTAAAATATATTTTGAGTACTAATTTTCTTACTTTCGGTTTTCATGCTTTAATTTATATATTCCTTCGTTTTGTATAGCGTTTAAAATAATTTTAAACATATTTTAAACATTTACGGTGTTTCAACTCTCTATCTGTCCTTCAGAGTTTACAATTACGAGATCCAAAAAATATGCTCATATAAAACCTTGTTTTTCGAATATCTCGTATCTTAAAAAAATGCAAAATAACATTACATTGGATTCCGAACCATGTCGGAATTAAATGCAACGAACTTGCTGACCGCCAAGCAAAACATGCATTAAATCTGCAACAAACAAATATCAAAATACCATGTACAGATTTCAAACCTGTAACTAGTTCTGCCACCAGAGTAAATGGCAGCAACGCTGGTCTCTCGAGATGAGCAACAAACTTTTTAAAGTACTACCAAAACTTAAAACATCAACACCAAGTCGGAAGGATCGTACCCTACTCATTCGTTCCTTTTAAAACGAGAAGATCCACCAATATGTTATGCATGTGATGCTCAATTCACAGTGGATCATTATTTAATTGAATGCTCCGATTTCAAGCACATTCGTGATAAATACTTTCGAGTCTCGGATATGAAAACCCTTTTTAGTTCCGCGGATTCGAAAACAATATTTAGCTACTTGAAAGAAATCGATCTATTCTATAGACTTTGGTGTCTTTTACGTTACTCTCTTTGACGTTCTATTTATATAACAAAGTTCACATAATCTATTAGTACATATATATATATATATATATATTACCATTTTAAACCAACTTTTTATCATAATGATCTAAATATACAATACGAATGCTTTTAAAAATCTGATTTTAACGTTAAAAATAAAAACGATAGTATATTGTTTTGCCCTAAATGACCCTAGTTGTCGATGGGCCGTAAAACATAAACAAACAAACAAACAAACAATTCAACGGGTACGTACACGTGGTAGGCTAGGGTAATTTTTTGTGGACATTTTGAGGGTAACCCTAATATAAACCGAGAGAAATTGATGCGGGGCGAGGTTATCAGTCATAATATCCATCTTCATAAAACTATTCTGTAATTATTAAACGCCGACAGCTATCATACAGGCACACAGGGCGGCGAACGGACATTTGCTTTTAGGTTTTTATTTGAAACGAGTAAGAGAATAAGATATTCAAAGCTCCTTAAATATGATTTCTACTTTTATTTTACAGCATGCCTTTTTTAGTTGTGTTTCCTCCACCAACTGATTATAAACTTTATTTGACCGATTTAACCATCTATCGGTGAAGGGTCTCATTGCTAAAGAGGCAGCCGCCGACACGAGGTTGCCAATGCTGTCTTAGGAATGGTCACAAGCATTTTATTTATTGTCGCGTGAGGACAAGCCTCAGTACATCGAATGTTATGAACCGTTCACCGTTTATAACACGTCGTATAGGATTCCAATGATCTGCATCCTACAGGAGATAGATTCTTAGTCTAAAACCACTCTTCGAAATTGTTAAGATTTTCAGCTATCTGAAAGCTGTCTGTCTGCACCACAAGACATCATACGATAGCTACATTTATTTTCACATACTAAGTCATCTGACCTGAAGGGCAGGGATGACGTTAAGTCAACGTGCTTCTCCCGTCCTCATCTTCCGTACGTAAAGTTTTCGCGTTTCACTCTTGAGGTTCTGTTCAAATTTGCCTCTAATGATCCTGAGCCGATTCCTAAAAATGTTATTATTTCTCCGATCGGGCTGAAATCCAAGATGCCCGCCATCATGAAAAAACACATTTCAAACTTCATCTCCAGTTCCACTGGTGCCATTAGGATTGTTATTAGTGGAAATATAAAGGAGGAAAGCCACCAAATTTCTGTTATATCTCAGCCTCGTAAAAACTTCGACTAGGCAGCTACAGTGGCATTTTGTAACATGGTTGGGAATTGATTGTTTTCCTATTTCCTATTTGAAACTTCTCAAGTTCCACTAGTGTGAATCAGATCACACATGCCTTAAACGATCCTGAGATGTTTCTGACCAAGTGTTTTTTGGGTTTGTTCGAAATCTAAGGGTCCACCATGGTCAGCAGTACCACTAAACTTGCTACTTGCTATATGATATATAATCAATATAATCTTTATATATTTAACAATAATTGCAAAACAAGGTATATCAACATGTATTAATCACGCTTGGTGGCCCTGATGAAAGCGCGTGCGGGGTCCTAGTGTCGAAAGAAACCGGAGTTCCCAGGGAAAACCCACGTGATCGGGCAGGTGACTCATACGTCCGATCCGATCATGTATACTAGAGGTACTAGGGTCTTAAGTCAGATGGCCGTTTACTAACTTTTGCTCGCTATTTGTTGACCCGATTGACCTTTTCAGTGTTGATAGTTTAAGGGACATACATTCGTTTGAATATTTTTTTGTCGCCAGAATGAAACTTTATTAGAAATATGTACTTTTTCCAAATAGTAAAAGTTATAATCTTTGAACTAATTCGACATTTTTACTCTCAAGGGAAACCGAAGCGCCTCAAGTGTTAAATCATAAATATTCTCAATTCGACCCGAATTATCACTAATTACCGCAAAGGGAGACGGTATTTTTGTACGAAACGCCATTTTTCTGTAAATGTTGACGTTACTTTCATTACTGGTAGGCATCAAAACTCATATAATCCTCCTTCTGGCATAGATTTTATCAATAGAAATTTTGCACGATTCTGATGTCCGAGCGAAGGAATGCCCCTTTTAAAATGTAATTATAATAGTAATAATTAATGAGACAAATAACAATCTACATGTCATTAGATTATATGTTGCCATCGTCTTATGTCCATCATGCATTAACGTTGTCCTGCGAACATCATAACTTGAGTAACTTAGTGCAGCATTTTATGAAACTTCGTATGTAGCCTTATGCATTATCATTTAGATCTCAGCTGAGTTTGACAAAAGGACAGGATTCAACTTTAATGTGCAGAGTTATTGTTCGTTGTAGCTGATTACCATTTTACACTATGACTATGATAACTTGAGTAAACGACTAAATGTGAAGAGATTTTGATGAAACTTGGTATGCAACCTGATATTATTAGGATCCTATACGAGGTCAATAATAGAACCGATTTGATCGTGACATATAGTGTTAACTCACTTTGCATTTTCTATTACGACTGATCTGAGATATGACCCTATGCTGCTTGAATTTAGGGTCATGATATTGGGCCAGTGACATTCCGGGTATGAAGGACTACACAGTTATTCAAATAAATGACCTTGACCTACTTACAAGGTCTCAGAGGTCATATATGTTAAAATCGTTTTAAGTTTAAAAAGTAAATATCATCTATCAGTATACATATCTTAACTTATGTTACTAATAAGGCCAATGGACATCTTCTTATATAAACCACATTTCTTGTTTTCCCGGATATTCTGAAAACAAACAGCAAATAGTTCATCCATCAGAAATAAAAATTCAGGTTGACCTTTATTTTGAAGGTGTAAAAAATGTACAGCACGATCTCGTGGGAGATAATTACCTCCTCACTCGATATTTCCAGACATCATTTTTAAACGGTTCATTTCCTTTGAATGAGTTGGGTTTTCGTGTCATCATGACGGACAAAAGTTGGCAAACACTTCTATAGAGTAAAAAGCATTTGCCAAATACAGCAACGAAAATGCCAACTCATTTGTCTATGGCCAGAGCCTATTAAACATCATAGACAGCAAAATGAGGAGAGGCGTGTTCGTATACTGCAGATACACATACATGTATGCTAATACATGTATGTTCATTTCCCTTACATGTTCATTAAGGACTGCTGAACGTTTACTTAGCACACAAGTATTAGTAATGTATTCTTCATGCTTTACATATTTCGTTTGTTTGATGTTGTTTCGTTTTATACCCGACCTCACTCACTACTTCTGACCCTAATGATCGTTTCAGTGTTGATGGACCGTTAAGAATCTTAACTAACTAAATAACATGTCCAGAATCAGAGTTTAAGATATTGATATTTTTGCAACCGATGTTTCGATACACAATTTATTTTTATTCATTCCTTAGCACAAATGATCTCAAGTATTGCAGTTGGGGAAGAATATCTATTTTGGTCCTTATATGTCTCCTAAATAAAAGACAAGGAAAGCTCCCAGATTATTTAGTGAGCCAATCAATAAAATCAATACTATAGTATTACCAATCATACTAGGAACTAATAAATATTGCCTTAGACACTTACCTGTGTAGATGTTGGTCAGCAGTGTAATGGGCACGCAGAATATAGCTACTAAAATGTCAGCCACCGCAAGATTGACAATGAAAAAGTTTGTAACCGTGTGAAGCCAGCGATTTCTCCAAATGACAATGACAACAATTAAGTTTCCAAAGAAAGCAAAAAGAAAAACAAGAAGGTACGCCATGGTGTAGACGACAATAATAGGCGTGGCATGTTGTAGAACAGGAAAGTACCTCTCCGTGGTATTGGGGATGTAGAGGGTCTTGTTGTCTGTAATTAGTCCCAATGGTACTACGGAAGTGTCTGTAGTCCACTCCACATCTGTAGAGTTGATCATCGTGATAGATCTAGAGATATTATCATTAAGTCCAAATATAAATATTCGCACCTTAACAAAGTATGCTATATTTGTTTTTCCGAGGTACGTGAGAGAGAAGTTAGGTGTACCTTAGTGAAAATAATGTCATCACTCTAACATCAGCCAGCTGACTGCACCGACTGCTGAGCGCCTGTTCAAGAATCTATCGGCAATCATTTTGTATATGTCTATCGATTATTGACCGATCGTCCTCACGCGCGGTAACACTCCATCTTAGCGGCGCTAGGATCTAATAGAACATTAATCAACTTGGTTCTTATCATTGGTAAACTTATCATATTTTTGGCTCGAACTAATGCTATCTTTCTAGAATTGAACTTACAACTTTGAAATTCTTGCAAAAATCTTCCCCAAATAGATCTGGAGCAAGTTAACGATTGTAAATCTGAACCATGTTGAAACACACAAATGACGGCTGTCTGTTAAGAAACACGGCCTATCCAGAGGCACGTCAGCAGCATAAATCTCGCGAGCGTGTAAGCGATGTGCATTAAGCTTCTGACTGGTTTACTAACCTGCCAGCGATTTAGGTTGTTTGATACAGGCAAAATAGCACGATAAATGACTGTTGTAGTTGTTGTAATCAGTTTTTACCAGTCTTGTAAACTGAAGTATATGCTTTGTATTTGTTAATGATTTTTTCAATTAGTCTTAATTTGCCGATATCATACGAGCATTGCTCATCGTTCCAGTACGCCTCGTTTCAGCGGCACTATTTTTTGTGAGTTATGACGTGTTTTGATTTATTTTGTTGTTGTTGATATGTTGTACGGACTATAAATATGGAAATAGGTGGTCATTGACGATATAAATTGGAGCCTTTTTTCACTTTTGTTTCGATTTATAGATTTATTCCTATTATATTTGATGTGACAGACTAGCATTAATTGCTGACCGACAAAATATTCCTATAATCTTGATCTAGGTCAATACGTCCGTCTTCGTTATTAGCCATTAGTAATTATTTCTCAGTATACGGAAATATTAATTCCTCAAATGTATATTCTGTCCTGATAGTAATTATATCCCATGAGCAGTTTCCTAGCGGAATGACTGGTTCTACCCGCTGTCAGTATAATCCGTATTATTTCCACTATCCAAACTAGAGAAACACGAATGTCTCACAGACACAAACACTACAACATGTATCTCACACATAAGGGAGCCCGTCCTTAAATGACCACAGCTGCTTGACAGGACCTAAACACTTCCAAAATGTTCAGCGCTTAGCAGAATTAGTTTCTCCCATTTGTGTACTTTATTTTGGTTTTCATATTGTTTACCGTCCTATCAACAACTACAGTCATTTTATAATGACATCGGAACAGGACTATTCGGGTCATCCCTTACCACTGCTAAGAGTCATGCTAGGCGAATTAATTAGTATCACATGGTATGGAAACCCACAGTTTTCCTCAGATGGCAAAACTCAAAATCTAGATATGATGGAGTTGCGGGAGGGTTAGGAGGAAAAAGTGTTGATTCAGTTCACTAGTCGTGGAATGAGACCATGTCAATGAAATATGTATCTTGTGAATTATTATACCTAGATTGTTAATGATTTATGTTTAATGAGTAATTATGTAATTTCATATACGTGCGGTGATCGATGGTTATGGGAATTACACCTCAATTTACGTAAGAAGAGAAGATAATTATATATAATTACCAACAATTTTAAATGTAATTTCCCTAATGATTCCATTTGTTATATCGAAATGCGTCATATGCAGAATTGTGTTTCCTTCCTACACCTTTATATGTTTTCCGATAACATGCTCTATTTTCTTGATATAGGTCAGGTCAATGCATTAAATGTCGTTTCAAATGACAAACCCATCGATAAAAAAACTAGCTAGATATTCACTGCCTTGAGACCAGCGATTATTATATCTATTGACATTGATTTAAAGAAAAAGGTGGTGCTTCTACTCAACATTCAAATCAGTCTTTGGCCACATGAAATGTACTCATAGGTTTTTGTTGTCCACCTTGGACTAGCTAAAGGTATATTAAGTGTCACACACTCAGATAAATGCTACAATAGTATAATATCTTATATACGTGTTGCTATCATCTACTCCGATGGCAAAAGTGTTTACCTCGATAACCTCCACTAGTGGAACAATTATAACCTTGATAACCTCCACTAGTGGAACAATTATAACCTCGATAACCTCCACTAGTGGAACAATTATAACCTTGATAACCTCCACTAGTGGAACAATTATAACCTCGATAACCTCCACTAGTGGAACAATTATAACCTCGATAACCTCCACTAGTGGAACAATTATAACCTCGATAACTTCCACTAGTGGAACAATTATAACCTCGATAACCTCCACTAGTGGAACAATTATAACCTCGATAACCTCCACTAGTGGAACAATTATAACCTCGATAACCTCCACTAGTGGAACAATTATAACCTTGATAACCTCCACTAGTGGAACAATTATAACCTCGATAACCTCCACTAGTGGAACAATTATAACCTTGATAACCTCCCCTAGTGGAACAATTATAACCTTGATAACCTCCACTAGTGGAACAATTATAACCTCGATAACCTCCACTAGTGGAACAATTATCCACCTTGATAACCTCCAACAGTGGAACAATTATTCACCTTGATAACCTCCACTAGTGGAACAATTATAACCTTGATAACCTCCACTAGTGGAACAATTATTCACATTGATAACCTCCACTAGTGGAACAGTTATAACCTTGATAACCTCCACTAGTGGAACAATTATATCCTTGATAACCTCCACTAGTGGAACAATTATCCACCTTGATAACCTCCACTAGTGGAACAATTATAACCTTGATAACCTCCACTAGTGGAACAATTACAACCTTGATAACCTCCACTAGTGGAACAATTATAACCTTGATAACCTCCACTAGTGGAACAAGTATAACCTTGATAACCTCCACTAGTGGAACAATTATTCACCTTGATAACCTCCACTAGTGGAACAATTATTCACCTTGATAACCTCCACTAGTGGAACAATTATTCACCTTGATAACATCCATCTATGGAACACATGTTTACCACAATAACCCTCACCTGTGGAACAACTACTGTATTTATCACGACAACTACTATTTAAGCTACGATATACCGAAAGCCATTACCTATTCTGACTCTATCTGTCATACAGTCTTGGCAATCCCAATTTCAAAAATGTCTATTTTTCTACATACTCTTAGATCAAGATATTAAATATTCTGCTGGGTTCCTGAAGTCGCTATAACAGACTGAATGGAATCGATATGTAGAAAACAAATTGTACTCGATTAAACCAACATTTGGTAAATTGTGATACAGCGACAGTCGCCGAGATGAGGATGTCATTGCCTGTATTAGGATGAATAATACATATATTACATGTTCTTACTTATTGAAGCGAGAGGAGAAACCTCAGTGTATCGCATGCAATGAACCAGTTTACGATGTCTTATACTTTTTTTTCTACCACAACAGATAGTCGTGGAACCACGCTTTACCACGATAATCACCAACTGTGAAACAGGTGTTTACCACGATAATCACTAACTGTGAAACAGGTGTTTACTGCGATTATCACCAACTGTGAAACAGGTGTTTACTATAACTTATATGTTAAGATGATAATAAGTTACATTTCATAGGTTGACGGGATGCAATTATGTTGACCACTGGTATATATTATGTTGACCAGTGGTATATATTATGTTGACCACTGGTATACATCATGTTGACCACTGGTATACATTATGTCGACCAAGGGTATATATTATGTTGACCACTGGTATATATTATGTTGACCAGTGGTATATATTATGTTGACCACTGGTTCATATTATATAGACCACTAGTATATATTATGTCGACCACTGGTATATATCATGTCGACCACTAGCATATAGTATGTTGTCCAATGGATAACGTAGATATTTTCAGTGATATTCCTAACAAGGTAAGTGATGATGTCTCGATTTTCGTAATGATGGAGTTTGCTGTCGCGTGATCCGCCTTTTTGATTGAATCTACAAGCCACGAGTTAGACAATGCGGTCATTAAAATATTGTTGTAGTGTTGCAAGGAGACTCATGGCTAATCTTGTTCGGGCATGCTGTAATGTATGGCGACACAGGGATGTTACAGTCATCTTATATAACTAGGTCAAGGTCGCGTGGCGTCGTGTAGAATAAAGATTTAATAGTTTACACACACGCTCCCTTTGTTCAGGAGACATTGACCAAAATAAAATCATCGTTACCTGACAAAAAAACAATGTCATAAGGTATAATGGGAAAATGTCGCATAATCCCATGCAAGATGTGTATCATTGAAACCAAAGTTATATGAATGATATCCGTCATACATTTCATATAATAACAGCCTTCTCAAAGTATCTTATAGATAATATAACTTCTTTGAACACAAAGCTAATTGAGGAAAATACTAACATTACCGAAAAAAGTGGTCTTTTACTCAGTCAGGAATGAATTGTTGTCACAGAAAATATCTTAATGTGGTATCGTATAACAATGCAATAAGTGCCTCCTTAATATAATGCTAAATACAATATGTTCCACGGACACGCTATATTGATTGTGTTTACCACAGACGTGATTTACTCATAGAAATAACTTCCAGAGGATATACTTAAGTGGCTACCAAGGTCGTCACCCAGACATAGGCGTATAAAAGATACAGCCCAGAGGAAGCAGAAAGCACCAGGGCCCTTTTATGAATATGTTTCTTATATATTTATATATCAGGACATTGTAGGAAATTGGTGTCGATGACAACTCATTCCGCTGTAAAGGTTGAAAATCTTATATGTAGTTGATAGTTTTAACTACTGGGTCACTTTGTTTGTTCCCTCCACCAATCAGT
The DNA here is from genome assembly GCF_902652985.1 of Pecten maximus. NCBI lineage: Eukaryota > Metazoa > Mollusca > Bivalvia > Pectinida > Pectinidae > Pecten > Pecten maximus. Next base: position 18,731,250 of record NC_047015.1, read on the forward strand.
GGTCAACATAATATATAGCAGTGGTCAACATAATATATACAAGTATTCGACAAATTATATAGCAGTGGTCGACATAATATATACCAGCGGTCAACATAATATATACCAGTGGTCGATATAATATATACCAGTGGTCAACATAATATATAATACTAGTCAACATAATATATAACACTGGTCAACATAATATATACCAGTGATCAACATTATTGCATCCCGTCAACCTGTGAAATGTAACTTATTATCACCTTAACACATAATTTATTGTAACGCGATCAAACAAATAATTATGAGTCGCTCGAGGAGTTGTTCCGTTATTCAAATGCCTTACTGTACTGTACAAATAAATTAGGGCTGCAGACATATTGCGATATTGTTTGCCCCCTATAGAAATGGAATTCTTCGAATGTGAATTGTTAAGAATATAATTCTAAAAAGCTTTTGATCAATTTTGAGCATCCACTCATAAAACAATTTCTTCTGTTTAAATGTTTTTTTGTTTTTGTTTTTATTTTTATAAGCAACCATTATCAATTTCAAACTAAAAATAACGTTTAAGTTTTGTATTCACTTTACCAAGAAAAGGCAAACGGCGTCCTAAAAGCTAAAAGGTCATTTAAGGACGGACTCCCATGTGTGCGAGATGCATGTGTGCGGTGAGTTTGTGTGTTTTGGGAGGCTACGCTGAGATCCTGTTTGTCTCCTTTTGGGAGTCCGAAACTTTTGTCGACTTTATAGTGCTGCTTCACTGAAGCGTACTGCCGAAGACAACCAGCTGAAAGAAAATTGTTTAGAAAGATATTTAGTCGCCTCTTACGAACATGCAATTTGAACAGCAGGTACAATTATTGCGCCCTATCTGCAGGGACATATTCATGGACTGGTCTTGAAATATAGTGATTCACGCAATAATTCAATGTTATACAAGAATTAGACTGCAAATTGCGATGTGTCGTAAAATAATGGAAAAACTAGACTTAAACAAAACGTAATCATATTCTGGTGGTCATCGATCAACGTTTTGAGGAAGGGTACCAATACATTTTCTAGTGATAACTTAAAATTTGAGACGGTCCATTTTCAAATGAAGAACTCATATCGTATTGTGTTTTATAAATGATTAAAATAAATAATCAAGTGGGTGACTTTCAACAACTAATCTCTAGGTATTTATAACGGTTTTGTGTGATAATATTACGACATATACACTGAATGCAACTGACAACACTGCTTACGCTTTCTTAATAATATGACAGAGCGGCAAACTAATTGAAACCTATATGGGGCGATTTCCGTGAGTCTCGGTTACAGGTGGTGGTAACAAACTACTACAGATAAAAGCCAAATAATACTACCTGTACTTAAGTAATGTGTGGTTATGATGCCAGAATCTTTTGTAACTAGTTCTAAGTAATGTGTGGTAATGATGCCATGTTATTTTGCAACTAGTTCTAAGTAATGTGTGGTAATGATGCCAGATTCTTTTGTAACTAGTTCTAGGTAATGTGTGCTAATGTTGCCAGATTCTAACTAGTTCTAGGCAATGTGTGGTAATGATGCAAGATCCTTTTGTAACTAGTTCTAGGTAATGTGTGGTTATGATGCCATGTTATTTTGTAACTAGTTCTAGGTAATGTGTGGTAATGATGCCAGATTATTTTGTAACTAGTTCTAGGTAATGTGTGGCAATGATGCCAGATTCTTTTGTAACTAGTTCTAGGTAATGTGTGGTAATGATGCCAGACCCTTTTGTAACTAGTTCTAGGTAATGTGTGGCAATGGTGCTAGATTCTAACTAGTTCTAGGTAATGTGTGGTAATGATGCCAGATTCTTTTGTAACTAGTTCTAGGTAATGTGTGGTAATGTTGCCAGATTTTAACTAGTTCTAGGTAATGTGTGGTAATGATGCCAGATTCTTTTGTAACTAGTTATAGGTAATGTGTGGTAATGTTGCCAGATTTTAACTAGTTCTAGGTAATGTGTGGTAATGTTGCCAGATTCTAACTAGTTCTAGGTAATGTGTGGTAATGATGCCAGATTCTTTTGTAACTAGTTCTAGGTAATGTGTGGTAATGATGCCAGATTCTAAATAGTTCTAGGTAATGTGAGGTAATGATGCCAGATTCTTTTGTAACTAATTCTAGGTAATGTGTGGTAATGATGCCATGTTATTTTGTAACTAGTTCTAGGTAATGTGTGGTAATTATGCCATGTTATTTTGTAACTAGTTCTAGGTAATGTGTGGCAATGATGCTAGATTCTAACTAGTTCTAGGTAATGTGTGGTAAAGATGCCAGATTCTTTTGTAACTCGTTCTAGGTAATGTGTGGTAACGATGCCATGTTATTTGGTAACTAGTTCTAAGTAATGTGTGGTAATGATGCCAGATTCTAACTAGTTCTAGGTAATGTGTGGTAATGATGCCAGATTCTTTTGTAACTAATTCTAGGTAATGTGTGGTAATGTTGCCAGATTCTAACTAGTTCTAGGTAATGTGTGGTAATGATGCCAGATTCTTTTGTAACTAGTTCTAGGTAATGTGTGGTAATGATGCCAGATTCTAACTAGTTCTAGGTAATGTGTGGTAATGATGCCAGATTCTTTTGTAACTAATTCTAGGTAATGTGTGATAATGATGCCATGTTATTTTGTAACTAGTTCTAGGTAATGTGTGGTAATGTTGCCAGATTTTAACTAGTTCTAGGTAATGTGTGGCAATGATGCTAGATTCTAACTAGTTCTAGGTAATGTGTGGTAATGATGCCAGATTCTTTTGTAACTAGTTCTAGGTAATGTGTGGTAATGTTGCCAGATTTTAACTAGTTCTATGTAATGTGTGGTAATGATGCCAGATTCTAACTAGTTCTAGGTAATGTGTGGTAATGATGCCAGATTATTTTTTAACTAGTTCTAGGTAATGTGTGGTAATGATGCCAGATTCTAAATAGTTCTAGGTAATGTGTGGTAATGATGCCAGATTCTAACTAGTTCTAGGTAATGTGTGGTAATTATGCCATGTTATTTGGTAACTAGTTCTAAGTAATGTGTGGTAATGATGCCAGATTCTAACTGGTTCTAGGTAATGTGTGGTAATGATGCCAGATTCTTTTGTAACTAATTCTAGGTAATGTGTGGTAATGATGCCATGTTATTTTGTAACTAGTTCTAGGTAATGTGTGGTAATTATGCCATGTTATTTTGTAACTAGTTCTAGGTAATGTGTGGCAATGATGCTAGATTCTAACTAGTTCTAGGTAATGTGTGGTAATGATGCCAGATTCTTTTGTAACTCGTTCTAGGTAATGTGTGGTAACGATGCCATGTTATTTTGTAACTAGTTCTAGATAATGTGTGGTAATGATGCCATGTTATTTTGTAACTAGTTCTAGGTAATGTGTGGCAATGATGCCAGATTCTAACTAGTTCTAGGTAATGTGTGGTAATGATGCCAGATTCTTTTGTAACTAGTTCTAGGTAATGTGTGGTAATGTTGCCAGATTTTAACTAGTTCTAGGTAATGTGTGGTAATGACGCCAGATTATTTTGTAACTAGTTCTAGGTAATGTGTGGTAATGATGCCAGATTCTAACTAGTTCTAGGTAATGTGTGGTAATGATGCCAGATTCTAACTAGTTCTAGGTAATGTGTGGTAATGATGCCAGATTATTTTGTAACTAGTTCTAGGTAATGTGTGGTAATGATGCCAGATTCTAACTAGTTCTAGGTAATGTGTGGTAATGATGCCAGATTCTAACTAGTTCTAGGTAATGTATGGTAATGATGCCAGATTATTTTGTAACTAGTTCTAGGTAATGTGTGGTAATGATGCCAGAATCTTTTGTAACTAGCTCTAGGTAATGTGTGGTAATGTTGCCAGATTTTAACTCGTTCTAGGTAATGTGTGGTAACGATGCCATGTTATTTTGTAACTAGTTCTAGATAATGTGTGGTAATGATGCCATGTTATTTTGTAACTAGTTCTAGGTAATGTGTGGCAATGATGCTAGATTCTAACTAGTTCTAGGTAATGTGTGGTAATGATGCCAGATTCTTTTGTAACTAGTTCTAGGTAATTTGTGGTAATGTTGCCAGATTTTAACTAGTTCTAGGTAATGTGTGGTAATGACGCCAGATTATTTTGTAACTAGTTCTAGGTAATGTGTGGTAATGATGCCAGATTCTAACTAGTTCTAGGTAATGTGTGGTAATGATGCCAGATTCTAACTAGTTCTAGGTAATGTGTGGTAATGATGCCAGATTATTTTGTAACTAGTTCTAGGTAATGTGTGGTAATGATGCCAGAATCTTTTGTAACTAGCTCTAGGTAATGTGTGGTAATGTTGCCAGATTTTAACTAGTTCTAGGTAATGTGTGGTAATGATGCCAGATTCTTCTGTAACTAGTTCTAGGTAATGTGTGGTAATGATGCCTGATTCTTCTGTAACTAGTTCTAGGTAATGTGTGGTAATGTTGCCAGATTCTAACTGGTTCTAAGTAATGTGTGGTAATGATGCCAGATTCTTCTGTAGCCAGTTCTAGGTAATGTGTGGTAATGATGCCAGATTCTTCTGTAACTAGTTCTAGGTAATGTGTGGTAATGATGCCAGATTCTTCTGTAACTAGTTCTAGGTAATGTGTGGTAATGTTGCTAAATTTTAACTAGTTCTAGGTAATGTGTGGTAATGATGCCATATTATTTTGTAACTAGTTCTAGGTAATGTGTGGTAATGATGCCAGATTCTAACTAGTTATAGGTAATGTGTGGTAATGATGCCAGATTCTTTTGTAACTAGTTCTAGGTAATGTGTGGTAATAATGCTAGATTATTTTGTAACTAGTTCTAGGTAATGTGTGGTAATGATGCCAGATTATAACTAGTCCTAGATAATGTGTGGTAATGATGCCAGAATCTTTTGTAACTAGTTCTAGGTAATGTGTGGTAATGTTGCCAGATTTTAACTAGTTCTAGGTAATGTGTGGTAATGATGCCAGATTCTAACTAGTTCTAGGTAATGTGTGGTAATGATGCCAGATTCTAACTAGTTCTAGGTAATGTGTGGTAATGATGCCAGATTATTTTTTAACTAGTTCTAGGTAATGTGTGGTAATGATGCCAGATTCTAACTAGTTCTAGGTAATGTGTGGTAATGATGCCATGTTATTTTGTAACTAGTTCTAGGTAATGTGTGGTAATGATGCCAGATTCTAACTAGTTCTAGGTAATGTGTGGTAATGATGCCATGTTATTTTGTAACTAGTTCTAGGTAATGTGTGGTAATGTTGCCAGATTCTAACTAGTTCTAGGTAATGTGTGGTAATGATGCCATATTATTTTGTAACTAGTTCTAGGTAATGTGTGGTAATGATGCCAGAATCTTTTGTAACTAGTTCTAGGTAATGTGTGGCAATGATGCTAGATTCTAACTAGTTCTAGGTAATGTGTGGTAATGATGCCAGATTCTTTTGTAACTTGTTCTAGGTAATGTGTGGTAACGATGCCATGTTATTTTGTAACTAGTTCTAGGTAATGTGTGGTAATGATGCCATGTTATTTTGTAACTAGTTCTAGGTAATGTGTGGCAATGATGCTAGATTCTAACTAGTTCTAGGTAATGTGTGGTAATGATGCCAGATTCTTTTGTAACTAGTTTTAGGTAATGTGTGGTAATGTTGCCAGATTTTAACTAGTTCTAGGTAATGTGTGGTAATGATGCCAGATTATTTTGTAACTAGTTCTAGGTAATGTGTGTGCCAGATTCTAACTAGTTCTAGGTAATGTGTGGTAATGATGCCAGATTCTAACTAGTTCTAGGTAATGTGTGGTAATGATGCCAGATTATTTTGTAACTAGTTCTAGGTAATGTGTGGTAATGATGCCAGATTATTTTGTAACTAGTTCTAGGTAATGTGTGGTAATGATGCCAGAATCTTTTGTAACTAGCTCTAGGTAATGTGTGGTAATGTTGCCAGATTTTAACTAGTTCTAGGTAATGTGTGGTAATGATGCCAGATTCTTCTGTAACTAGTTCTAGGTAATGTGTGGTAATGATGCCAGATTCTTCTGTAACTAGTTCTAGGTAATGTGTGGTAATGTTGCCAGATTCTAACTGGTTCTAGGTAATGTGTAGTAATGATGCCAGATTCTTCTGTAGCCAGTTCTAGGTAATGTGTGGTAATGATGCCAGATTCTTCTGTAACTAGTTCTAGGTAATGTGTGGTAATGTTGCCAGATTTTAACTAGTTCTAGGTAATGTGTGGTAATGATGCCATGTTATTTTGTAACTAGTTCTAGGTAATGTGTGGTAATGATGCCATGTTATTTTGTAACTAGTTCTAGGTAATGTGTGGTAATGATGCCAGATTCTAACTAGTTATAGGTAATGTGTGGTAATGATGCCAGATTCTTTTGTAACTAGTTCTAGGTAATGTGTGGTAATGATGCTAGATTATTTTATAACTAGTTCTAGGTAATGTGTGGTAATGATGCCAGATTCTAACTAGTCCTAGATAATGTGTGGTAATGATGCCAGAATCTTTTGTAACTAGTTCTAGGTAATGTGTGGTAATGTTGCCAGATTTTAACTAGTTCTAGGTAATGTGTGGTAATGATGCCAAATTCTAACTAGTTCTAGGTAATGTGTGGTAATGATGCCATGTTATTTTGTAACTAGTTCTAGGTAATGTGTGGTAATGATGCCAGATTCTAACTAGTTCTAGGTAATGTGTGGTAATGATGCCATGTTATTTTGTAACTAGTTCTAGGTAATGTGTGGTAATGTTGCCAGATTCTAACTAGTTCTAGGTAATGTGTGGTAATGATGCCAGATTCTTTTGTAACTAGTTCTAGGTAATGTGTGGTAATGTTGCCAGATTCTAACTAGTTCTAGGTAATGTGTGGTAATGACGCCAGATTATTTTGTAACTAGTTCTAGGTAATGTGTGGTAATGATGCCAGATTCTAACTAGTTCTAGGTAATGTGTGGTAATGATGCCAGATTCTAACTAGTTCTAGGTAATGTGTGGTAATGATGCCAGATTATTTTGTAACTAGTTCTAGGTAATGTGTGGTAATGATGCCAGAATCTTTTGTAACTAGCTCTAGGTAATGTGTGGTAATGTTGCCAGATTTTAACTAGTTCTAGGTAATGTGTGGTAATGATGCCAGATTCTTCTGTAACTAGTTCTAGGTAATGTGTGGTAATGATGCCTGATTCTTCTGTAACTAGTTCTAGGTAATGTGTGGTAATGTTGCCAGATTCTAACTGGTTCTAAGTAATGTGTGGTAATGATGCCAGATTCTTCTGTAGCCAGTTCTAGGTAATGTGTGGTAATGATGCCAGATTCTTCTGTAACTAGTTCTAGGTAATGTGTGGTAATGATGCCAGATTCTTCTGTAACTAGTTCTAGGTAATGTGTGGTAATGTTGCCAAATTTTAACTAGTTCTAGGTAATGTGTGGTAATGATGCCATATTATTTTGTAACTAGTTCTAGGTAATGTGTGGTAATGATGCCAGATTCTAACTAGTTATAGGTAATGTGTGGTAATGATGCCAGATTCTTTTGTAACTAGTTCTAGGTAATGTGTGGTAATAATGCTAGATTATTTTGTAACTAGTTCTAGGTAATGTGTGGTAATGATGCCAGATTATAACTAGTCCTAGATAATGTGTGGTAATGATGCCAGAATCTTTTGTAACTAGTTCTAGGTAATGTGTGGTAATGTTGCCAGATTTTAACTAGTTCTAGGTAATGTGTGGTAATGATGCCAGATTCTAACTAGTTCTAGGTAATGTGTGGTAATGATGCCAGATTCTAACTAGTTCTAGGTAATGTGTGGTAATGATGCCAGATTATTTTTTAACTAGTTCTAGGTAATGTGTGGTAATGATGCCAGATTCTAACTAGTTCTAGGTAATGTGTGGTAATGATGCCATGTTATTTTGTAACTAGTTCTAGGTAATGTGTGGTAATGATGCCAGATTCTAACTAGTTCTAGGTAATGTGTGGTAATGATGCCATGTTATTTTGTAACTAGTTCTAGGTAATGTGTGGTAATGTTGCCAGATTCTAACTAGTTCTAGGTAATGTGTGGTAATGATGCCATATTATTTTGTAACTAGTTCTAGGTAATGTGTGGTAATGATGCCAGAATCTTTTGTAACTAGTTCTAGGTAATGTGTGGCAATGATGCTAGATTCTAACTAGTTCTAGGTAATGTGTGGTAATGATGCCAGATTCTTTTGTAACTTGTTCTAGGTAATGTGTGGTAACGATGCCATGTTATTTTGTAACTAGTTCTAGGTAATGTGTGGTAATGATGCCATGTTATTTTGTAACTAGTTCTAGGTAATGTGTGGCAATGATGCTAGATTCTAACTAGTTCTAGGTAATGTGTGGTAATGATGCCAGATTCTTTTGTAACTAGTTTTAGGTAATGTGTGGTAATGTTGCCAGATTTTAACTAGTTCTAGGTAATGTGTGGTAATGATGCCAGATTATTTTGTAACTAGTTCTAGGTAATGTGTGTGCCAGATTCTAACTAGTTCTAGGTAATGTGTGGTAATGATGCCAGATTCTAACTAGTTCTAGGTAATGTGTGGTAATGATGCCAGATTATTTTGTAACTAGTTCTAGGTAATGTGTGGTAATGATGCCAGATTATTTTGTAACTAGTTCTAGGTAATGTGTGGTAATGATGCCAGAATCTTTTGTAACTAGCTCTAGGTAATGTGTGGTAATGTTGCCAGATTTTAACTAGTTCTAGGTAATGTGTGGTAATGATGCCAGATTCTTCTGTAACTAGTTCTAGGTAATGTGTGGTAATGATGCCAGATTCTTCTGTAACTAGTTCTAGGTAATGTGTGGTAATGTTGCCAGATTCTAACTGGTTCTAGGTAATGTGTAGTAATGATGCCAGATTCTTCTGTAGCCAGTTCTAGGTAATGTGTGGTAATGATGCCAGATTCTTCTGTAACTAGTTCTAGGTAATGTGTGGTAATGTTGCCAGATTTTAACTAGTTCTAGGTAATGTGTGGTAATGATGCCATGTTATTTTGTAACTAGTTCTAGGTAATGTGTGGTAATGATGCCATGTTATTTTGTAACTAGTTCTAGGTAATGTGTGGTAATGATGCCAGATTCTAACTAGTTATAGGTAATGTGTGGTAATGATGCCAGATTCTTTTGTAACTAGTTCTAGGTAATGTGTGGTAATGATGCTAGATTATTTTATAACTAGTTCTAGGTAATGTGTGGTAATGATGCCAGATTCTAACTAGTCCTAGATAATGTGTGGTAATGATGCCAGAATCTTTTGTAACTAGTTCTAGGTAATGTGTGGTAATGTTGCCAGATTTTAACTAGTTCTAGGTAATGTGTGGTAATGATGCCAGATTCTAACTAGTTCTAGGTAATGTGTGGTAATGATGCCAGATTCTAACTAGTTCTAGGTAATGTGTGGTAATGATGCCAGATTATTTTTTTAACTAGTTCTAGGTAATGTGTGGTAATGATGCCAGATTCTAACTAGTTCTAGGTAATGTGTGGTAATGATGCCATGTTATTTTGTAACTAGTTCTAGGTAATGTGTGGTAATGATGCCAGATTCTAACTAGTTCTAGGTAATGTGTGGTAATGATGCCATGTTATTTTGTAACTAGTTCTAGGTAATGTGTGGTAATGTTGCCAGATTCTAACTAGTTCTAGGTAATGTGTGGTAATGATGCCAGATTCTTTTGTAACTAGTTCTAGGTAATGTGTGGTAATGTTGCCAGATTCTAACTAGTTCTAGGTAATGTGTGGTAATGATGCCATATTATTTTGTAACTAGTTCTAGGTAATGTGTGGTAATGATGCCAGAATCTTTTGTAACTAGTTCTAGGTAATGTGTGGTAATGTTGCCAGATTCTAACTAGTTCTAGGTAATGTGTGGTAATGATGTCAGATTATTTTGTAACTAGTTCTAGGTAATGTGCGGTAATGATGCCAGAATCTTTTGTAACTAGTTCTAGGTAATGTGTGGTAATGTTGCCAGATTTTAACTAGTTCTAGGTAATGTACGGTAATGTTGCCACATTTTAACTAGTTCTAGGTAATGTGTGGTAATGATGCCAGATTCTTTTGTAACTAGTTCTAGGTAATGTGTGGTAATGATGCCAGACCCTTTTGTAACTAGTTCTAGGTAATGTGTGGTAATGTTGCCAGATTCTAACTAGTTCTAGGTAATGTGTGGTAATGATGCCAGATTCTAACTAGTTCTAGGTAATGTGTGGTAATGATGCCAGATTCTAACTAGTTCTAGGTAATGTGTGGTAATGATGCCAGATTCTAACTAGTTCTAGGTAATGTGTGGTAATGATGCCAGATTCTTCTGTAGCCAGTTCTAGGTAATGTGTGGTAATGTTGCCAGATTCTAACTAGTTCTAGGTAATGTGTGGTAATGATGCCATGTTATTTTGTAACTAGTTCTAGGTAATGTGTGGTAATGATGCCAGATTCTAACTAGTTATAGGTAATGTGTGGTAATGATGCCAGATTCTTTTGTAACTAGTTCTAGGTAATGTGTGGTAATGATGCTAGATTATTTTATAACTAGTTCTAGGTAATGTGTGGTAATGATGCCAGATTCTAACTAGTCCTAGATAATGTGTGGTAATGATGCCAGAATCTTTTGTAACTAGTTCTAGGTAATGTGTGGTAATGTTGCCAGATTTTAACTAGTTCTAGGTAATGTGTGGTAATGATGCCAAATTCTAACTAGTTCTAGGTAATGTGTGGTAATGATGCCAGATTCTAACTAGTTCTAGGTAATGTGTGGTAATGATGCCAGATTATTTTTTTAACTAGTTCTAGGTAATGTGTGGTAATGATGCCAGATTCTAACTAGTTCTAGGTAATGTGTGGTAATGATGCCATGTTATTTTGTAACTAGTTCTAGGTAATGTGTGGTAATGATGCCAGATTCTAACTAGTTCTAGGTAATGTGTGGTAATGATGCCATGTTATTTTGTAACTAGTTCTAGGTAATGTGTGGTAATGTTGCCAGATTCTGACTAGTTCTAGGTAATGTGTGGTAATGATGCCAGATTCTTTTGTAACTAGTTCTAGGTAATGTGTGGTAATGTTGCCAGATTCTAACTAGTTCTAGGTAATGTGTGGTAATGATGCCATATTATTTTGTAACTAGTTCTAGGTAATGTGTGGTAATGATGCCAGAATCTTTTGTAACTAGTTCTAGGTAATGTGTGGTAATGTTGCCAGATTCTAACTAGTTCTAGGTAATGTGTGGTAATGATGTCAGATTATTTTGTAACTAGTTCTAGGTAATGTGCGGTAATGATGCCAGAATCTTTTGTAACTAGTTCTAGGTAATGTGTGGTAATGTTGCCAGATTTTAACTAGTTCTAGGTAATGTACGGTAATGTTGCCACATTTTAACTAGTTCTAGGTAATGTGTGGTAATGATGCCAGATTCTTTTGTAACTAGTTCTAGGTAATGTGTGGTAATGATGCCAGACCCTTTTGTAACTAGTTCTAGGTAATGTGTGGTAATGTTGCCAGATTCTAACTAGTTCTAGGTAATGTGTGGTAATGATGCCAGATTCTAACTAGTTCTAGGTAATGTGTGGTAATGATGCCAGATTCTAACTAGTTCTAGGTAATGTGTGGTAATGATGCCAGATTCTAACTAGTTCTAGGTAATGTGTGGTAATGATGCCAGATTCTTCTGTAGCCAGTTCTAGGTAATGTGTGGTAATGTTGCCAGATTCTAACTAGTTCTAGGTAATGTGTGGTAATGATGCCAGATTATTTTTTAACTAGTTCTAGGTAATGTGTGGTAATGTTGCCAGATTCTAACTAGTTCTAGGTAATGTGTGGTAATGATGCCAGATTATTTTTTAACTAGTTCTAGGTAATGTGTGGTAATGATGCCAGATTCTAACTAGTTCTAGGTAATGTGTGGTAATGATGCCAGATTCTTTTGTAACTAGTTCTAGGTAATGTGTGGTAATTATGCCAGATTCTAACTGGTTCTAGGTAATTTAAGATTATTCCCTTTATTCCCTTTGTGACATTTAGACCATTAACACACTGTTTTAGCACATTCATGTGTTTAGCAGACAGAATTTGACATGTTTAAGCTTTTAGCAAAATAATAGCACCCCTTTTAGCAATTATTCGTAGCAGATGTTACAATTCCACAAAGGCGCCGTTATTTTGTTTTGATAAAAATATGTATGGCCTCCACTTCAACTTATTAGACCGTTGGAGCTGCCCTGCAGGTAGGGCGTAAGAATTGTACCTGCTGCCCCCATTGCATGATCGTAAGAGGCGACTGAATTTGGGATCTTATCTTTTCTCTTCTTTCTGAACAACTTTCTTCTTCCTAATGTCTCCCTTGACAATGCCTCACTTTTGGCCTATAGTTGAGCGTTCGCCCCTGTGAGGAAGGTTTTGGGTTCTGTTCCCTAGCCGAGACATACCAGAGTCTTTAAAAATGGTAGTTGCTACTCCTGCTTAGCGCTCAGCATATTTGGAGTGGGGCGACTGGTTCGCCCGTTGTCAGTATAATGTGACCGGGTGGGGTGTGCTGCTGGGTGTCTTCGGCAGTATGCTCCAGTGAGGTAGCACTTTAAATCGGCAAAATTTCCGGCCTATCACAAGGAGATTTCACACGAACATACCGCAGCCTCCCAAAGCACACATACGCACTCACAACACGCATGCATGTCGCACGCACGGGAGGCCGTCCTTAAATGACCTTAGCTGTTAATAGGACGTTAAACAAAATAAACCAAACCAAACCAAACCGTTGGAGAGGTAGAATCTGGCGATTTCTTGCCATGCCGTCGTACTAACGTGTGTCCACTTACTTACTGATTCTTGTTAACGGCGATGGCAGCATTTTAAACGTTCCCCACTTCTGCATCACTGCCAAATTCAATGAATATACTAATAATCGATAAGATGCTATAGTTAGTCTGGAAGAACTCAGAGTTATCAATATTCTGTATTGTATCTCCTATGACAATTTCCAGTTAAAGAACTGTATTCTACTTGTGTTCCTAACCTTTGCCTCATTGTCTTAAATATCAATTTAATGGACTACGTGGTAAACGATGTAATGAGGTTAAAATGTAACGATTAAAAAAGATTTAACGAGGTAAACGATAAATGGTGTGATAAATGGCAAACAATGTGATGATGTCAGTGAACCTTGTATATGTATTATATATGCAATCCTTCAGGAATCTGACTTACAAACATTTCAAACTAGTATCACATAAACAGTTACCCTTTAAATATAGTCCAGTCAATTTAAGGCTTGAACACAACATAATTGCAACATTTTTGTGTAAATTTTAACGGAAAATGGTTGAAACAAAGAAAATGAGAATAATTGCTTACTGGATTAACTTTGCAGTCTAATTCTTGTATAACGTTGAATTATTGCGTGAATCACTATATTTCAAGACCAGTCCATGAATATGTCCCTACAGGTAGAGCGCAATGATTGTACCTGCTGTCCAAATTGCATGTTCGTAAGAGGCGACTAAATATCTTTCTAAACAATTTTCTTTCAGCTGGTTGTCTTCGGCAGTACGCTTCAGTGAAGCAGCACTATAAAGTCGACAAAAGTTCCGAACTACCAAAAGGAGACAAACAGGATCTTAGCGTAGCCTCCCAAAACATACAAACTCACCACACACATGCATCTCGCACACAGGGGAGTCCGTCCTTAAATGACCTTTTAGCTATTAGGACGTCAATGCAAAGCCAACGAAAGTCCATTAATAATACAGATTAGCCAAAATCAATAGAAGTATTGCATCAAAAATATCATGCTCAATGATCATTGCTTAAAAACATTCAGATTTTGAACATATTGGCTTCTATTGCATTTTAAGACGGGATGTTTATATCAATAATGCCAATACTAGCTTAAAATAAATATATTGCAATATAGCATAGGTATTTTTTGTTGTTAAATATAATCTTTTGTTTGAATACAATTGCAATGAATTTTATTGACCTTGCAAGTTGGCCGGAGGGGGTGATTTGGAACTACTTCAAAATCCATATTGAATGATTTCCCAAATTATGCAACTTATGTTTAAATAAAATCTAAGCCTGATGCTGAAAAGCTCATGAAACCGTTTCCTGTGCATATTCTCCGAAGCAGATATGTCATATTGCTTAAGATAGCTGGAAATCATAAAAGTCTGGTTGATCAATACATCTGGTGTAAATTTGAACAAACAGTTAAATTGTCATCATTTAATCATTCTGAACAACATAAATGGGTTTATATATATTGTTTCTCATCTGATTGCGAAACATTTTGGCAATAATTACAACAATAATATGTCCTATGTTTTTAGGTTAAAACAATATAAAACAAAATGCCCCCCCCCCCCCCCCCCCCCATTATGCTCTATAGTACCGAGTGGTGGAGGAGAGGGGGAGGGTGGGCAATACAGTTTTGAAGTTGTATTAATGTTAAACTCAAATTTACATCATGAAAACAACCATCATTTCATGAAAAATACCATCATTTCATGAAAAATCAGATAAAATCGGATAAAACTACATTTAGTGTTTTGTTCTTCAGAGAAGTGCACGTATATATTTTTGTTGTTCAGAAAAGTGGACGTTGCTATTCTTTAATATTCAGGAAAAATTGCATACAATGATGTTTTCACTATTGCACCTTCGACACATCTGTAAACTGATCATACCAGAATCAGTATTCTAAATATGAGCAGCTTTTGGGAATTTCGTTTTTTTTAATTACATGTTGCAAAAATTGGTATATCACACAATAATATTGACAAAAATTATTTCAAATCAGCAAAATTGGCCAAATTCGATGTTTATTTTTTGTTACGTCCATGTATCATGGGTCATATAAGAACATTAAATCAAATGCCATGTTTTAGATGTTAAATATATACGTATTTTGCTGTAGAGATTATTAATTTTCTACATTAAAAATACAGCAAAATCCCTTGTCCTTTGTTAAAATGTAGGAACCGAATATTCCTCAAATCAAGACATAATTTCTGCTTATGACTATATTTTCAGTACCTTCTACTATGAACGTAGTCAATCTAGTAAACAAAAATGCGGTTTTTGAGTGTTATCTTCTCATCTCATCACATATATATCAAGGCTACAAGCTATTTCAAATAACCTTCAGCTGTCTCCAATAAATGAGGTTTAACACGCCGTCGATATAAATGCCAGAGATTCTACTCCGCGCCAGTAATGTATCTAGACGAACCTGTGTGGTCTCTGTCAGGTAATCTTGCAGTACGTTTGTTTGGGGTTTTTCTTCTTTTAAACATACCTATCGTTATATTGGTCATTGATACGATATATCAATTTAAACACCATGGAACTAGAACGGTAAGGCAATGGCTAGATAATACTGCACCCAAACTACCCGCCATTTGGGACCATTGCAACCAAATGACACCTATTGTTTTGGAAAATGGGACGATTGTATTTGTTATCTTTCAAACCCTTACATACAAGTTTCCAAATACCACATACCATAGCCTATCATAACACAGAAAAACACGCACGCACATTTGACTGATCAGAAGCCTTCATTATGTTTCCAAAGTAACGGGTCTAAATCGCCTGATGTCTCAAATTATAGGCATTGATAAATTACACCGCATGATCACGATTTAACATAGGGGAAAGCTCTGCAACGCATCCGTGACCTATGACCCTTGACTGATTACCAGTTATTCGTCAGAAGTGTGGCTAACATCAATGCCTACAATATCCCAATGTACATATGCATAAAAATTTATTTCCAAGGTAATAGCCATTGCATACAAATGTTGTACTACAAGGACTGTTTCACATAATGGAATCAATACAAGAAAAAATGATGCAATTCAATAGCTTTTGGGGAGAGACAGGAAAAGCATAATATGTGTGCAGAGTTTCTTTTAATGCCATGCATATATGGTACAAAATTGTATAGACAGACAGCAGTATATCCTAATGGCTTACGTCATTGAGGAGGCATATACAATTATTTATTTTCCTTTTTCCTTGCAGTCCTTCAACTCAAAATCAAAGCTAAGTATTGATTTCAAATATGTCAAAGGTTATAGTATCTATTTAAATACACTGGTTTCCGTAACTTATGATCATTACGTTCTTAACTGCCCATGAACACAGAAAATGTCATTATAGCCAATACATTGGTATTACACGAAACACGATCAAACAAACGAAGTTTGTATTGGTTCTGTTTGGTATTGTATTTTTAACGTTCTTTAATAATCTATGGCCATTTTAGGACGGCCTCTCCTGTGTATTGTGAAATGTCCTTACATTATCTATTTAAGGACGGCCTATGGTGTCCCATCTGTACGAGATGCATGAGTGCAGTGTTTGATATCTGAGGCTATATTATGTTCATGCTTGTATCTGGTGTCGACTTTATAGTAATACTTCACTGTAACCTACTGCCAGACATCTTAAGGACATACCAACCGGTCACATTATACTATTAAAGATGAGCCAGTCGCCCCACTCCCTAAAATTCTGAGCGTAAGGCAGGAGCAGCAACTGCCATTTTTATAGACTCGTGTATGTCTCGGCCAGTCTTCCTCACGCCCTATCTGCATGGCATGATACGACGGCTGATTGATAAGTGGGGAGTCTCGTATTGAAGGAGCTACTCAAGGATATTATTTTTAAGTACTACTATTCTCTGACTATATAGGGCCGTGTATTTGTGAGATATTTAACAACTTCCATTTTGTCCACGATGTATTTTTTTTTTACAATGCTTCCTTCTCAAATGAGTTTATCAAGGATTGCAGCTTAAGGTCAAATGTTAATATCATCGTTACCATGAAATTGGTTTGTGGTCAAGAACTCAACAATCTCTTTTCGCCTTTATCTATTAGTAGAATTTGGGTCGAATGTTTATTTTTCTTCATGGCGGTATTTCAAGAGTTAAAGTAGACTCTGATTAACTTTTTATGTTTCAACTGTGAACACTGCATCAAAGACCTTCATTTCGGTCTCCAGACATAACCCGTCAAGACTAGCTATATTTATATGCCTGTCTTTCGCCATTTAGCAAACTTCAGAAGCCGGGCATTGGTGATATTCAATAAAATAGATAACCCCTTTTTCAAAGATTTTTTATCAAAGTCTAAAAACAAGGAATACCACGGGGCGGTACAAAATACACCAATCGAATGTCGTATAGTGTTTAAAACTATAGTACCGCGGAGCGCAACAGTATACGTCCGTCAAGTGTCAACTATAGAAGTTACATAACGAGTGGTTGTTGGATATGGAATTTATTTCACTCGAGTTATTTTTTAAAGTTACAAAAGACACGAGCTTTTGAAAAAATAACTAGCGAGTGTCAAATAAATTCCATATCCATAAATCACGAGTCGTGTGACCTGTTCCTACCACAATAATATCGGCTTGAATCAAAGGGAGTCATGGCCAAGTCTTATTTCGCGTACGTGACGTCATTCGATCATTGATGACGACAATAAGAATTGCATCTCTGGTCAAAGTATTCCACTATATATATCTAACAGTCGGCACATTTATGCAATGGCTTGAGGGTGGAATAACACAGACTTATGAGTAGTTAACTCATTTAACACAACTTGATATCATTATTTCATTCATTAAAAAAGCATTCGAAAAACATTGACATAAACAAAGCAAATGAGTCTCGGTCACATTATACTTGTATTTAGGTGCAGCATGGCACGACAAAGTCAATGCCGACGTTTATGTTTGGAAAAAAACAAAATGCCATTTCATTGCGTCTGATTCTGATTGTTCGAAATATGCATATTGCTATATTTTAATGAAAATTTGAATAAAGGGGTATGAGAGCACTCCGCCTTCGGCCGCATTGGTGTCGTTGCAAAAGTCACCACATCTGCATCTTCGGAACTTGGGGAGGGGGAGGGGCGTGGCGTTTTGAGGGTTTACGTCCTATCAACAGTAATTATCAGTTAAAGACGACCTCCCCCTGCGGTATATTCGTGTTTGCCTCCTTGTGATATCGTGAAATTGAAGTCGACTTATAGTGAATCATGCCATTTCACTAACACCTCCAGCAGGACACGTTACCCGGTCTAGTCCTCCTACTCTAAGATGTGCTGGGTGTTATGCGAGAGTAAGAACTACCATCTTAATGTATTGTGGTATATTTCTCTACCAGACACAGAGCCCAAAGCCTTTCCCACGGGGTTTAACGCTTAACCAAAGCCCAAACGTGAGGTAGTGTCAAGGAAAACAAAGAAGAAGATACTTGTGACGATAGAAGAGAAATATTGCCATTTACGACCATGCAATGAGGGTAACAGGTAGAAAACTTAAGCCCTGCCTGCAGGTAATGTCATAGAAATGCGGCGTCAACGTGTATGGTACTGATTCAAACTCTTTCGACGCATAGATTATTCTCTCTTCTTTTTGTAAAAAAAAAAAATATTTTCGTTACTCAGGCTTCACACGCGTGAAAAATATCGACATTCTATCATACTCGTGAAATTATCAACGTGAAACCATTCAATATCCTTTATATTTCATATACTATTTAAGATATCATTTTGTAGATTAGAAATCATATATATATATTGACATATTTCACAATATAACCAAGAAAAAGCAAACAAACAAAAAGAAAATTTACGTAATCGTAAATGCTCGTGGGTAGTTTGGGGCGAAATAAGATGGTAATGAGAGTACTGATCACAGTCGACAGCCATAATTAAGTCCGCTGGAAAACCTAGCAAACTTCAATACCATCGGGGATATATATATATATACCATGGTGCAAAATGTCAGTTTTTACCGACGTGTGTACATATTTGAATATTGCAGCAGATAGAATATTTTACTGAAGACTTGAATTATTCATCGCTGTGTTGACACTAAAGAAAATAATCATAACTCATACAGATGTCAATATTTTCTGAATATTTTGACTTACAATTCGGCTTCGTACAGTGTACCTTGTTTCTGTGTTAATTTGATCAAAGTTCTGATATGTATCGGCTGATCTCCTGCTCTACCTTGTGGAACTTGATATCATACAATTGTATATATGGTATAGAGGTTTTCAATACGCGAATCCATGTGCAGCACGAATTATAAAGTGTATATACATACAGCAAGCGTATTGTGTAGTCATGCTATTGAGTTTGTTTTAATTCACAAAAACATGTAATGATTAGAACTATTCACCAAAAATAAACAAGACCTCGCTATTAAGTTTTGACCAATACGCAACAAAAGCCACAATATCACAAAGGAAAAAAAATCTAAATATCAAAACAAGAGAGTAAGACAATTGAGAAATGGCTAATTGAGATTGAAAGAAATATACAACAACCACCTGTTGTAAAAAAAAACCTCTACTTATACCAAATTTGCCAAACTCTGCACAACAGAGAGTTTACCAGGAATACAAGTTTAGGTTTCCTTGACGTACCTTTATTACGGAGAATTAGATATACATGATCACGAGTAACGAAGATGGCATGCTCTTCACTGTGTGTACGGTAAAACGGCTGTTATCTCGTCTCGTTCTATTTAACAGCTGCCGATATCAATTAATATTTACGTGAAATGTAAACGCAATGCAGACATATAAACGATTGACGATAGCATAAACCTTAATGGCTAATGCGATGTCCCTGTTCGTTTTAAGTAGATTCTGCATGAGGAATCAAATAGTTATACTTGTTTTTATTTCACGATGTAGGTGGAGCAATAAAACAACGATTATGATAATGACTGAAATACATCTTGGTTTAACTCAGCCATAGGGTAAATCACGACAGCTTGATGATGTAAATGTTTTGGGTTTTTTTTAATTCGAGACTTAGACATGCATCTGTTCTGTCTGTGAGTGACAGAAATCTGTATTTGATCTGGTAACATTAAGTAGTTTGATCTGGTAGCATTAAGTAGTTTGATCTGGTAACATTAAGTAGTTTGATCTGGTAACATTAAGTAGTTTGATCTGGTAACATTAAGTAGTTTGATCTGGTAACATCAAGTAGTTTGATCTGGTAACATTAAGTAGTTTGATCTGGTAACATTAAGTAGTTTGATCTGGTAACATTAAGTAGTTTGATCTGGTAACATTAAGTAGTTTGATCTGGTAACATTAAGTAGTTTGATCTGGTAACATTAAGTAGTTTGATCTGGTAACATCAAGTAGTTTGATCTGGTAACATTAAGTAGTTTGATCTGGTAACATTAAGTAGTTTGATCTGGTAACATTAAGTAGTTTGATCTGGTAACATTAAGTAGTTTGATCTGGTAACATTAAGTAGTTTGATCTGGTAACATTAAGTAGTTTGATCTGGTAACATCAAGTAGTTTGATCTGGTAACATCAAGTAGTTTGATCTGGTAACATTAAGTAGTTTGATCTGGTAACATTAAGTAGTTTGATCTGGTAACATTAAGTAGTTTGATCTGGTAACATTAAGTAGTTTGATCTGGTAACATTAAGTAGTTTGATCTGGTAACATTAAGTAGTTTGATCTGGTAACATTAAGTAGTTTGGAGTTCTGTACGATTGATTAGGATTAATTGTCTATTACTAAACGTGTTTTAAATGGATTTGACGAGATTTATCAGGACGGTCCTACATTGAAGGGAGACATCTCCTCAACCTTGGTCAAATCAATATATAATTAGTGTTTCACTATATTTTTATTGTAATGGCAGACTATGTACGATATGGCCTAGTGTTGTCTAAGGTTATCGATATGGTCTAGTGTTGTCTAAGGTTATCGGTATGGCCTAGAGTTGTCTAAGGTAATCAGTATGGTCTAGTGTTGTCTAAGGTAATCGATATGGTCTAGTGTTGTCTAAGGTAATCGGCATGGTCCAGTGTTGTCTAAGGTAATCGATATGGTCCAGTGTTGTCTAAGGTAATCGATATGGTCTAGTGTTGTCTAAGGTAATCGGCATGGTCCAGTGTTGTCTAAGGTAATCGATATGGTCCAGTGTTGTCTAAGGTAATCGGTATGGTCTAGAGTTGTCTAAGGTAATAGATGCTGACTTATTTGACGTTTTGTTGTATGACCTTGGTGTGTGTGTGTGTATGTGTGTGTGGAGGGGGGGGGGGGGGGGGGGGGATACGTGTGTGTGTGTGTGTGTGTTTGTGTGTGTGTTTAGAGCCTCAATAATTTAGTCTGTTGTCTGCACTTTTATTTTTTCCGTTTCCAATAGTGTAAAATGGAAAAAGTGCCCTTTTTGAAAGCAATAATAGTGTATATCTTAAAGATAGGATATGACAAAACTGACTTATGATGAAAATGTTAGAGATATCGTCCAGACCAAGCGGATTTGCCAAAGTGAATAGAACTATGGTCGTTTTCCGCTTATCCTGACCTAGGCCACGCATAGCGATAGTTTCTGGACTGAAAATACAGGTAAAATAGCACGTGACACTAGCGATTCCCACAGTACCAAATTAAATGGTGAAAACTATCTTTCAAAAACGATAATAAAAAATCAATGGTATTAAGAAATTTAACAAAACAAATATTTACACCTCGATGTCTTGCTGTCAAATCATTGATATCTATTCTTATCCAAGCTACACTCAGATTTATTCAACTTTCGAGAAGGAGACCTTTTCATCTTACGAATGATTTTCTTGATATCACCTTTTATCAATTTTACCGCCTTTTAACTTTGCTCCCTTTTGAATTCCGGTTCCGCTTGATCCACCTGCCGGGGACACCATGGTGACCTTGGCATCATCTGAGTTTTCCTATGATCGTCCTCGGGTCCCCCAGATTGTATATATTTTTAGACAATCTTCCATTCGCTGTCGATATACTGTGCGCATATCTGATCCATGATGCATAATGGTGTTTCAATTAATACATACAGGGACTATAGGAAATCAGAAAAAAAACAAAAGATTATTACAGGTGAAACCGGAATACCGGGCGAGTTGCACCATGAGTTTATTACTACGTACATGGAATACAATTAGACATTGGTCTTCTCAGTGTCATAAATGATTTGAATGCAGGGAAAGAAACCTCGAAAGTTGCAAATATGGACATTTAATGAAAAATCCATTGAAATTAACAAACACATCTTACGCAAATACGAATATTTATATGTTATAGATTTGAGGTTTGTATTTAAAAAACCTAGTCGTAAACATGTTTTTTTTTCGAAAGAGGACAATATGCGCCCTACATCTTTAGATAAATAAATGAATATTAATAGAAAGTTGCTTTGAGCACGTACACGTATAAATGTATCCTTTCGGTAGCGGTACTTAATTCGTTGATATACCTTATTCCATTTATTTATTTGTTATTTAGAATATAGACCTAGTGACGGAACTACACTAATGTAGAGAAAGACAGATGGACAAATCGGCTGTCCTAACACTATTAAGTAGTACGTATCTAATCAATAACTTGGAAATTATTTTGGAGCGGATCTATGAAAGTCAGCAACAGTTCAATAGATATGACGCCCAAATACAGGTCAGTCCAAATCGTGCTAAGAACCGCTAAGGTTATTTAAGGGCGGGCTCCCGTGCGTGCAACATGCATGCGTGTGGTGAGTACGAATGTGTGTTTTGGGAGGCTGCAGTAGGCTGCAGTAAATTTGTGTTAACCCTACTGTAATAGTCCGGTATTTTTGCTATACCCCACTGAAGAATCAGCCGAAGACACCGCGCAGGACACCCCACCCGGCCACATTATATGACAACGGGCAAACCAGTCATCCCATTCCCCAAATCCCTCAAAATACTGAGCGCCAAGCTGGAGAAGCAACTGCTATTTTTAAAGACTGATATGTCTCAGCAAAAACAGAGGCAGCTGACATGTTTCAATGGGAAACTTTCAGGAACAACTGGGTGTCAATACGTATTCATCTTTCCTCTCTCAAGAACATTTCTGAGTGATCATTGCACACGACTGTGAAAGTAACACGCTATGTAATATTTCTGAAAAAGCGTACTTGCGTCATACTTTATATTAAATTTAAATGGGTAATTATTTTAGTAATTTTTTCTTTTTGATCTTTTTTTATTGCATTAAATTTGAAATTTTTCATGTGACATCAATATAGTAAAATTCCAGTTATAAGTTCAAATCCAGCCGTTCCTAGTTTTGTTTTATGTGAATATACTATCAAGGGTTAGTGTTTTTAAACGAAACGAATAACATGTCATGATAAAATCCCAGAAGCTCTTCTCCGTATACGAGTATCATCAATCACTGAGAAAGGATCACAAACATATAAAATGTATTTAATCAAACATCAACGTATAGTAGACTTGGTTTTATGACGAGAGGGATGTACTTATGAGTGGTTCCGCTCCACATATATGTTTCAATACTGTCTGTGTTACTGGACCAACCTAGGTTCGAATTGAATTGTTGTTCAGGGGAGACTGTCCCTAAATGACCATAGCTGTTGATGCGACAGTAAACAATATAAAACGAGTCTCGTCATATAATCCTTAAAAGTATAATCTTGTACATCGTGTTCAGGTTTGACATTTCGGTGTCATGGCGGGGTCAGCCATCGGTTACTTGATTCAGTTTTGCTAAAATGACATAAAACACTGCCTATCAAACAAGTCGTTTTTGTTTAGCTGTTTTAGTTAACCGTGTCATTGTGTTAACATACACGGTACACAATCCCAAATTAAATTTTGTCGGTCAGCAATAGGATAAGAAAATATCTTGCAATAACTCATGTCGACATGGACATGAACTTCACTATGAACCTTTGGCAAACCGCTGTTGGGACGCCGTGAAAATGTCCGGAAATTGTCTATCAGTGTGTAACAGATGTATCTTGTAACGGCTGGATGGCCGCCGACAAGGTTTATCTAAATCGGGGAGACACAGAGATGGTTGTCTGTTCTCAAAAATACCAACATACACTAGCTAAAGAACGGCACTAAAACTAGTTATACAGTTCCAGCTTTAACACTTTATGTCGTTACTTGGATTTTCAATCAACGTAGAGAAACTGGTTAATGATGATATTGTCACACTTGGACCATTGCGTATATCCGCGAGACATCTCGCTACGATTAATGTAAAGCCTAATTGGATTCTCTTGATACGCCTTGAAACTGCACTCACTCTGACATGGGAATAAGACTTGGTTTTTAGCAAGGATAGTCTGTCATGTAAATGTAAGTAATTTCACGTTTTATATAAAAAGAATATACGGGAAAAAAATCCCAAAGAAAAATATATACATATTATATACATATTTTGCTTATCTTAATTTATTAACAGTTATAGTACAATAATTATTTTTAGCAGATTCACATTTGCTAACAAATATGGTTAAACAAAATGAGAAATACACAGTATGGGACAGATTTACCATACCAGTCAGACAAAATTAGGCATCAACCGTGTGAGTCAGACAGAGTTAGCCTTAAACAGCAAGAGTCAGACAGAATCATTGATATACAGTATGTGTCAGAAGAATTATAAATATACAGTATGGGTCAGACAGAATTATAAATATACAGTATGGGTCAGACAGAATTATAAATATACAGTTAACGCTTCATATTGAATTTGCCTTTGTCCAGTTGGCATTCATCAGCCCATAACTTCCAAATGAAAGCAGTTCAATGCTTATATTAACATTTGACAACGAATTTGAAAGACTATATCCAGGAATTTTACTCTGATAATGAATAAACAAATTATTATCGTCAAAGACGGAACAGCCTTTTCAACAGCAATCTTTCGTTATCGCCGACGTTACAATTATGACGTCACTATAATAATGACGTCATAATTAAGAGTTGGAAGTGATGGACTCATAACTTCCAAGTGAGCTTGGCAAAGTTATATAGTGGGGCTGCAGTGTAAATGTAAATATACAGTATTGGTTAGACAGAATTAAAGATATGCAGTCTGGGTCAGACAGAATTATAAATATACAGTATAGGTCAGACAGAGTTATAAATATACAGTATAGGTCAGACAGAGTTATAAATATACAGTATAGGTCAGACAGAATTATAAATATACAATATGGGTCAGACAGAGTTAGCTTTAAACAGCAAGGGACAGACAGAGTTATTGATATACAGTATGTGTCAGACAGAATTATAAATATACAGTATGGGTCAGACAGATTTATAAATATACAGTATGGGTCAGACAGAATTATAAATATACAGCATGGGTCAGACAGAGTTATAAATATATAGTATTGGGCAGACAGAATTATAAATATATAGTATGGGTCAGACAGAGTTAGCTTTAAACAGCAAGGGTCAGACAGAACTATTGATATACCGTATTGGTTAGACAGAATTAAAGATATGCAGTATGGGTCAGACAGAATTATAAATATACAGTATTGGTCAGACAGAATTATAAATATACAGTATTGGTTAAACAGAATTATAAATATACAGTATGGGTCAGATAGAATTATTGATATACAGTATGGGTCAGACAGAATTATTGATATACAGTATGGGTCAGACAGAACTATTGATATACAGTATGGGTCAGACAGAATTATAAATATACAGTATGTGTCAGACAGAATTATAAATATACAGTATGGGTCAGACAGAATTATAAATATACAGTATGGGTCAGACAGAATTATAAATATATAGTATGGGTCAGACAGAATTATAAATATATAGTATGGGTCAGACAGAGTTATAAATATACAGTATAGGTCAGACAGAGTTATAAATATACAGTATAGGTCAGACAGAATTATAAATATACAATATGGGTCAGACAGAGTTAGCTTTAAACAGCAAGGGACAGACAGAGTTATTGATATACAGTATGTGTCAGACAGAATTATAAATATACAGTATGGGTCAGACAGAGTTATAAATATACAGTATGGGTCAGACAGAATTATAAATATACAGCATGGGTCAGACAGAGTTATAAATATATAGTATTGGTCGACAGAATTATAAATATATAGTATGGGTCAGACAGAGTTAGCTTTAAACAGCAAGGGTCAGACAGAACTATTGATATACCGTATTGGTTAGACAGAATTAAAGATATGCAGTATGGGTCAGACAGAATTATAAATATACAGTATTTGTCAGACAGAATTATAAATATACAGTATTGGTTAGACAGAATAATAAATATACAGTATGGGTCAGACAGAATTATTGATATACAGTATGGGTCAGACAGAATTATTGATATACAGTATGGGTCAGACAGAATTATAAATATACAGTATGTGTCAGACAGAATTATAAATATACAGTATGGGACAGACAGAATTATAAATATACAGTATGGGTCAGACAGAATAATAAATATATAGTATGGGTCAGACAGAATTATAAATATATAGTATGGGTCAGACAGAGTTATAAATATACAGTATGGGTCAGACAGAATTATAAATATATAGTATGGGTCAGACAGAGTTATAAATATACAGTATGGGTCAGACAGAATTATAAATATACAGTATGGGTCAGACAGAGTTATAAATATACAGTATGGGTCAGACAGAATTATAAATATATAGTATGGGTCAGACAGAGTTATAAATATACAGTATGGGTCAGACAGAATTATTGATATATAAAGTATGGGTTAAGACAGAATTAGCTTTAAACAGCAAGGGTCAGACAGAACTATTGATATACCGTATTGGTTAGACAGAATTAAAGATATGCAGTATGGGTCAGACAGAATTATAAATATACAGTATTGGTCAGACAGAATTATAAATATACAGTATTGGTAAGACAGAATTATAAATGTACAGTATGGGTCAGACAGAATTATTGATATACAGTATGGGTCAGACAGGATTATATATATACAGTATGGGTCAGACAGAATTATAAATATACAGTATTGGTTAGACAGAATTAAAGATATGCAGTCTGGGTCAGACAGAATTAATTATATACCATATTTGTAAGACAGAGCTATTGCTATGCAGTATGGATCAGATAAAGTAGGGATATACAGTATAGGTCAGACAGAACTATTGATATACCGTTTGGGTTAGATAGAGTTGGGAAATACAGTATGGGTCAGATAGAGTTGGGAAATACAGTATGGGTCACATAGAGTAGGGGTACACAGTATTGGTCAGATAGAGTAGGGATATACAGTATTGGTCAGATAAAGTAGGGATATACAGTTTTGGTGAAGACATTATAAGTGATATACAATACGGGCCAAGGCAAAGTAAGTGACATTTGCACAAACATATATCTTGTTCAAATATATCAAAACCTGCGATTGATTTAGCCATGATTGACGAACCGTAAGCCATGGCACCATTTCTTTTTCTTTTTCTACACAGTAATATCCAAGTTTACATTTCCCAGTTGATTCGACATTCAAGGACCATTATTTCGATTTTCGTGACAGTTATTGACTACTGAAGGTAAATTAACATAGGGTTTCGAGAGATGCAGCTTGACCACAGACCAGTATATTTTGTATATAACGTCACCCACCACGCTGCCAAGTTTCATAGATGACATAATGATATCGTTCTGAAATATGAAGTCCAACATGTCTGTTGCCTCTAGATATTCTTTATAGTTCATTTGAAAAACTTCTATCTTTCATTTTTAGAATGTGACATAACCCGGGTTTAAACTAGATTATCATGACATTAACTTTTCAGGAACACCTGGTGTGATTATCTTTGCACATTTATCAAGGTTCTCCATGCAAAAGCTTCATTCGTATTTTGTCTTTGCTTTATCGAAGTTTAGTTAATTAAGATTTCGCTATTATGTTGGCATTCTCTGTTATTTTTCTACGATGCCCATGACTACATCAAGTTATATTATTTAGATTTTCAAAACGTATGTTGGCTTTTATTGTTCCAAGTAATACTAAACGCAACAACAAGACCACAACATCGGAGGAGGAGTGTGCAACATTACAACACGAGAAAGAACCTGCATCTGGACTTCCAAACCAATTTGTTTCAAAAACCTGATTTACAAACGACTTGTCTTTTGTTTTGCATGGATATCGATATTTACATTGAAGGACAAAAATACAAGGAGATCGTTTCTTTACTTTCAGTGCCAAAACAGCCATTTATACAATTCTAATCACGATCACCTTGTCTATCATTGTACATTTACATACCACACTCGTTATGGGCACCGCAGTGAGTGAGATACGATACCAATACAGCAGATACGCGTGTTTAATGTGGAATTTATTCTGTCTTCAACAGAGATAAAACAATAAGTTGGGAAGTAAGCACATTGACATAGACAAGGTCAAACAACAGCCGATAGTCCATGAATTAGGGTATTGTTATAGTTTAGCTGACGATCTGCAAATATTGGTCTCCTTCTAAGGGTGCTGAAACAAAACAGTAACTGCAGATCATTTGAAGTACATTGTAATGAACCACATTCGTAGTTTGCTAACTATATGAACATGTTCTTGGTCGATTCAACAATTCTTGTTTTCTTTCTTGCGAGCTATACTAAGTAGACTTTAGAGAACCGACAACAACTTTTCAATTTTTATAATAATGATCCGATAAAAGCCTCTGCATTTTAGCCATTTAATATGGATTAAAAACAGAACTCGGTCATCCCTCAATTTGGTTTCCTTATGTTTACTAATACTTAGTTGGTTTGGCAATATTAAATACCCTACCACAGTACAGTAAGGTCAAATTTGGGCGGAATCGTCTTAAACTGGGTCGAGGTAGGGTAAAGGTTAAAATGTTATGTCGCAGGCAGAATGTCATGACATCTCCCACAATCCATTATGGCAATACCATTATGGTACCAGCTGATAACCTACAGCAATGTTCCTTTGTGAGGCGAGATACATGTACAAATGTATCACTATAAAAGGATATTGAATGGGGGGAGGGGGGAGGGGGGAGGGGGGGGGGGGGTCTTAAACCTCACTTGGTCAGTAGACCTCACTTGGTCAGTAGATGTTCAATTCAATTTTAATCTGAATTTACAACTAGGTAAAAAATCAAGGTCACTTTTTTATATTTTATCACATAAACCATACATTTACATTAAGACAATGGTCACTTCAGTTGACAATCATTCACTTAAACAATCACTTTCATAACACAATACTCAACATTTAATTGTAAAACACACATGTACAACATTTAATCTGATTACAACAATATATTGGTTCCTACTTTATAATTTCAACACATAGTTATCAATATATTATGATCATATCTTTAAATCTTTTATCAACAAAACATTATAATTAATCAATTATCTATTTAAGGGTCATCTATATAGCAAAATAATGTTGATTTGCACAAATATAGTCATGTAATATACAAAAATATTTGTTAGGACAGTAGCTTCTTACAATCACCAATCATTTGCTGTAGACGCTATCAGTTTCTATGGAGTAAGTTTGTGGTAAGATGTAGCATGGAATAATTCTAAGTCATATTTCACAAATATGGCATATCTGAAGGCAATTCAATCAATAAAAACGCTCCTATATCATTCTTTTAAGACATCTGATCATAGTAAGAAGGACATGTTAAAGTCTAATATTTTTTAAACTGGTGAGATTGTGGCCTTTTTCAGAAATATGCATATTTTACCCCAAACTCAACGGTTGCACATTTTTATGTAAAATCAGTCATCTTGCCATTTCTAGAATTCTTTATATTGTCTAATTCGATCATTTTTGATGTTTAGAATACCTCCTTATATGCCATATTTGTGTGATATCATTCACGACCGCCATTTGCATTTCAAGTTCAAAATAAAAACAGTGTTTATACATATAATAAAGTCAAATCTGGTCAAACTAATGCTGCTATTTTGTGCATTTGACAATAGTGAGCAAAACGACATGGTAAATTTGTGCGATGCGAATGAGCTAATTATGCCCCCCCCCCCTCCCCCCACCCCCCACCCCCACCTGAAACATGCATTTTTCGTATGTTTTGTTGAAATTTACAAACAGCTGAACAAATTACATGTCAACAGCAAGTCACACGGTTTGCCATGGGGTCACGTTGCTTCTGTTAAATTGCAGGAATTAATAGGCCTGTAAAATATCACTGTTTTGACACGATTTGCTGTTTAGATGCCCCTTAATAATTCATCGTTTACTTTTTCATTTAGTTGTGTAGTGTCCTATTTATTTTCCTGAATTGACAGATGTGCCGTCAGTCATTCCTAATATGTTTTCCTTCCAAAATAAAGTTAGGGGTAAGTTTGAAGATGTTATTATTTTCCTCAGACTAATCCGCTATTTGATATGCATACAGAATGATGTGTTAAAGTTTCCTCGTATGTTTTACAAAAGTACATAGAATATTTGATTTATTCGTTAAATTAGCTAATGTTTTGTACTTATTATTCTTTTAATAAATCTCAATTGAAAATCCTAAACTTTCCTATCCGCTATTGAGTTTTAGTGGTTTTCTGAAGAAATTGGAAATCTATCACATCATTTTTAGAATATTCTTCTCATTGTTGTATCTGTTCATTTTTCTGGGGATTTTCATACAAAATCATTTTTTCTTTTGAGTTCTGCTTATTTGTACAGATCAGTCTCTGTTTATGTATCAAACATAAGCCATCAGTTATTCGGTATGTATTCTTATTGATGTCATCATTATTACCCAGAGTACATAACCACCTACTTGGTATTGAATTTCTAAAGATTCGAGAACTCTGCAACCAGTTTTGGCAGTTATTTTGTAGTATTTCGGAGGAAATGATTTTTTTTCCATTATGTGTCATATATGTGCAATTTTAGTTATTCCAACTTTTGCATCAGTGTTTTAGCAAAAGTAATTTTTGTTTAAATTATATTTCTATATTTTTTTTTTATTATGTATAAGCTTGTATGTTATTTTAACTTTATTTGATCAACTATATCTTTATCCAACATATCCAAGCGACCTTGATTAGTAACAAGTCTGTTTTGACGAATTTTACTGTTTCATAGAAATTCGCAGAGCAAATTATTTCTTTGGATTTTGTTTTCTTGGGGAATGGTCTTTTGAGACAATTCATATGCAACTTGGGAACATATAAATGATTCAATTACTAGAGTTTTACCTCCTCACTGTGTCAATATATTTCTTATTTTTGTTAATTTAGATTCCCATAACTGAACTTATCAATATTGTATCCGTGATATAAGCCGAGGGCTTTGATATTGTCTTTTACCCATGAGTTATTCAAAAGTTCAGAGGTCTTTGTTTCCATATACCGATGCATTAACCCTTTCCAAATTTAGTTTAGGTCCTAATGTTTTTCATACCTAGTTAGGCGGTGGAAATTATTAGCAAGCAATTTTCACAACTAGCAAAACGCTGGGAGTCGTCGCTTGTCCTGTAAATAACATCAGACAATAATCTTATTCTTCAATATCCCCCCTTAATGAATCCTTTTTGATCACTGTAAATAATTTTTGAAGTAAGAGTTTGATTCTAGCTAATACATCTTTGTTATAATTTTATAATAAGAGGTTAGTAAAGTTATTTGACGACAATTTACTAAAAAACAATTCACTCACCTTTTTGATACATTAAGGTGATAATACCTCTATAGTTTGATAATGACATTTCATTATTACAAAATATTTAATTTCGTTCTTGAGTCAATTCACTTTTAATGGTAAAGATCAAGGGTCTCTGGGTCGCGAGTTCGAAAACCCACGTGGGGGAGTTGCCAGGTACTGACCATAGGCCGGTGGTTTTACTACGGGTACTCCGGTTTCCCCCACCTTTAAAATCTGGCATGTCCTGAAATGACCCTGGCTGGTAATAGGACCTTAAACAACAACAAACCGAATGTTCAGAATTAAAACAGGAAGTCAACTAACAAAATGGTAAGGTCATGTTATAGAGGTCGAGGTCACTGGGTCAGAGGCAAAGGTCCAATTTTGTATCCCTTAACTAATGAACCTTTTGTTTATTTCAATAGCTGTTAACCCGAATATCTTTTCAAAACTGTTAACATACACAATTTTGAACTTTCTAGAATATGTTGGTCTGTATCAAGATTTGAGTAGCCATAGCAGCATTTCCATTATAAACTATGCGTGAGTGTACCAATATATATTCACATCTTTACATGTTCCGTTTGCTAGATGTTATTTGTTATTTTGGCTTTTTTTCTCATCTATTTTTTGGGCAAAAACGAAATATCAAACTGCTGTTGTAAAATCTTTCTCATGTAAGTTGTAGATAACGGTTAATGGTTCATCGCATCGCATAGGGGCTACAGTGGCCGAGTGGTTAAGGTGTCTCGACACTTTATCACCAGCCCTCCACCTCTGGGTTGCGAGTTCGAAACCTACGTGGGGCAGTTGCCAGGTACTGCCTGTAGGCAGGTGGTTTTCTCCAAATACTCCGGCTTCCTCCACCTCCAAAACCTGGCACGTCCTTAAATGACCCTGGCTGTTAAAAGGACGTTAAACAAAAACAAACCAAACAAACCAAACGATGAACTGAGAATACGTTATACATATACAAAACTGTATGTAACGCTCAATGGACGACGGGTAAAGACAACCTTGTATCGTTGATGTTTGCTTCGAATATAATTTACTGTCTACATATCGACTCCATTATATTTTTCCATTGTAATAATAATGTTATAGATACAAATGATTTAAAATCGGCATACACAGTTTAAAATCAGTCGGCTGTTCTCGAACAATATCCTTTTTGATTGTCAGATATTCCGGTATGTCCAGGGACCCTGCAAATATAAGAGGACAAACTGATGTAGTAAAGGAGTTTTTTCGCACAAATCATTGTCCAGATTTCTGCCGACAAGACTTTGTTAGACAGATAGAGAGACGGAACAGATAATTTCTTTCGATATGCCGTTAGCCTAAATATGTTCAAGTGTTAGGTAGATAGCGTCGGCTTCTGCATGAATATTGAAGCATCTTTTGGAAGCCGATTTTCCTAAGCTGCATTAATAGCAACCATGACTGTGGCAATCTGATGATTGGTCCTTAGAATCATCAGTGTAGAATGATTGAAAGTTACTGTATAGTGATTGTAGGTGCAAGAAACATGAACGAAAGACGTAGGGTTCAGTGCCAGATAAGTGACATATCAATATCTTGTGCATTTTCTTTCAAACTGTTATTTGATTATTCAAGTGGGTTTAAAGGAAGTTGGGTTGAACACACATTCCAAGTTTAAGCTTCATGAATACGGCCCAAGAGTCCATATTATTGTCTGTATTTCGGAATTAGTAGTCGAGTATTATACTGGTATACGGTACATGTGTCAACTGTCATCAGTTAGATGAAGCTATACGCTTTTCTACATTGAATGTTCCCGTAATGTCTCTCGAAACTCTATTCTTAGTACATCTACATTTGTCATTAAGAGGATTTCTAAGCTTTAGCCGGTTAGATATTGGTGGAATGAAATGTAAGCGAATGGTCTGACAGCAACATGAATAGAACAGGAATAGCGAGACATATCTCAAATATCCTATTTCTGTACTTTGATAATAATTGAGAATTGATATATTAACATATCTCTACAACACACTCTTATCTATTACTAATTGATGTGCCATAAATATCTTAAGTGTTAGTTACGTAAAAAGCCCTATAGTAGGATATCTTATCGGGTTAAATCAACTTCTAAAATAGCACATACTCTAAAGTAAATGCATTACTAAATAAGGAACAAGCCGATTTATATTTCACATGAATACGGTTTCTAACCTATCATATGTCCGGCATTAGACGTTCATGATAGTAATATACATGTAGCGTATCAGGGATGAAAAACTGATTCTTTCAAGAATACAATGGAGTGTTGGCATATGCAAATCGAAAAGAAACGAGGCCCAGTGGGCTTGTATCAATAACGTGGTTTCATGTAGGATAAGTCATTACAGTTTAATGGATTGAAGATCTCAACAGTTCAAAGATGTAACCCAGAAACTAAGTCCTTGGGTTGGGAAAAGACACCAAGGCGTATATTACCATCATTACTGTGTTTATTTTTGGTTGTCAAGCACTGCTATATATGGTTATGGAATTTGGTTATCAATTTATTCAAATATATAACCCAGAAAGCACACCCCTGATTTGGGAAAGACCCCAAGGGCTATTACATGTATTAACACATGATTGTGTTAATCTTTTGACGCCCCGAGGAATGGAAAGACCTGAGGGACTGGCCCCGATAATTTAACAATTTAAAATCTTTATATCTAGGACATGATACAGTGTATAAATGAAATATCATAGCTACGTAGCTTGATTGTGAATAACAATTATAACCTAAATAGAAGTTTAATCTTTGGACGCGGCGCCACATACTGACCTAAGAACCTGATTTTAACATTTTTGAAATCTACATATTATCTAGGAAATGTTACAAATGAAATAGCGAAGCTCTGTATCGTATCTAGCTTTTACTTGAACTTTGACGTTTGGGTTTTGACCAACTTACTGTCTCAGGGGTCCGATTTTGATAATATTTAAATCTATATGTCAATGATATGATATTAATGAGTTACCAAAGCTATCTAGCTTGTACTTTTTAAGATAAGATTAAAATGTCTTAAATCTTATTTTGGCCCTCAGAGGGATTAGGATGTTTCATGACAAAATCTGAATCCCAACCTGCCAACAATGCTTCAGGCAAAATTTGGTCAAAACCTGTCAAGATTGTTTAATGATGTTGTCTCCTGTCGGTACATCAAAACTGATGTTGAATTTATAGTGGCCTACAAAACAATTCCAGGTGTTTCATCAAGGTATGTCTTAAAAAACAACCTATTTGGAAGTGGGACGACTGGTTTGCCCGTTGTCAGTAAAATGTGACTGAGTAAGGTGCCCTGCTGAGAGTCTTCGGCAATGTACTCCAGTGAGGTTACACTATACATTCAGCGTCAATTCACAGCACGCGTGTATTTATGACCTTAGATATTGATAAGACATTCTACAATACACATCAAACCCACTGGACAAATGTCCGACCGGATAATCGTCATACCGTCTGTCTGTCCCTTATTCTTAATGAACTTCTTGACGTATTTCAATTGAAGCTGGTATAAGACCATAGAGGTAGGATATTTACCATTTGTACGACAGTTTTACGCATCATTTTGTGTACCTCGTAAACGCAAGCTTTTATTGAGTTATTCCATTTCATATTAGCCGAGGAGTATTTCGAGTATTGCTGAGTTGAGTGAACAACGTGTTTCTTACCAATATGTGCATGACTGAATTCAATCACGTTGATGTGTCGCCCATGCCAATTTGCGAGTTGCTCCAGTACAATCAAATATATTACCATACAAATAGATATATGTTATTATTATTGAACGAAAAATTAAGCTTAGATGTCAAAGTACACTTAGAGTACATGGGAGTTGAGAGGGGAAAAAATCAACAAGAAATAGATACCTGTGAAATTAAATGCGATGTTTATTGAACCATGGCTTGCTTGAAACAGACAACGAAGCCTCGTAGACCTGCCTTAAAAAGGAAAAAAAAAAAAAAAAAAAAAACACACACGCCCTCTCCCCAATATATATCACAACTATAGCTTTGAGAAATACATAACCGATAACATGCACGCGTATGTTTGATATGCCATATTGTCATTGGTTTGGTTAGGTTTATTTTGTTTAATGTCCTATTAACAGCTAAAGTCATTTAAGGACGGCCTCCCGTGCATACGACATGTATGCGTGTGGTGAGTGCGTATGTGTGTTTAGGGAGGCTGCGTGCGACATGTATGCGTGTGGTGAGTGCGTATGTGTGTTTAGGGTGGCTGCGTGCGACATGCATGCGTGTGGTGAGTGCGTATGTGTTTTTTTGGAAGGCTGCGGTATGTTCGTGTTAAGTCTCCTTGTGATAGGCCGGAAATTTTGCCTAATTATAGTGCCGTTATAAAAGTAAATGTGAGTAAAATACTGATTGCCATGATTGTATCTGGATTTTAGATACAAAATAAATATACTGGTTTAAAATCACCCCCACCCCGTCCTTTCCGCGTAATTGCTTTTTTAATTGTC
The DNA here is from genome assembly GCF_902652985.1 of Pecten maximus. Classification (NCBI taxonomy): domain Eukaryota; kingdom Metazoa; phylum Mollusca; class Bivalvia; order Pectinida; family Pectinidae; genus Pecten; species Pecten maximus. The sequence goes on from NC_047015.1 coordinate 18,767,309, forward strand.
ATTTAAAGATAACCTTCGTTAAATGAGAGCTATCCTTAAATGACCTTTGTTTTTAATAGAACGATACAAAATAATATAAAAGGGGTTTTATCTGCAACTAGTTTCTTGCAGATCAAAGTATTACGGCCACTCCTACGAGAAGCAATATTATATAAATATATAGAGAATACATGGTTAGTATCTTACAATACAAGGTTTATTTTGGCGAGGGTTAGGAAAGACGAGATGGCGAGCCTTTGGCGAGCCATCTCGTCTTTCCGTTCCGAGCCAAAATAAACCTTGTATTGTAAGATACTTACCATGTATTCTGTTTATCCTGCAACTATTTCACAGTAGCTGACATTCAAGTTAAATGGAAAAAACGTCATTTGTTTACCTTTTTGAACTGAAGCGATGCGTCCGCATTGTGGCGCAGGAATATTTCCATTCATAAGAACTATATTTACTTCCGCCTGTAATGTCACTGCGCTGTTACAATATAGTTCCGATCATTTTTGCTACCTCAAAGTGTAATTTCACACATATGTGTATGAAAATATCACGCAAATACATTTTATTTCTGATAACGAATTGTTTAATACCTTTATAATGACATAATTCATTCAAGTTAAAGTTTTATAATTCGCACTAGAAAATGTTAAGCTTAGTCAGTAAGCTAACAGGGTACGTACCATGTACACACGTGTGTCACTGTTGTAATCGTTACATAACATTGGATTTTACGGAAACATGCATCGACATCAAGGCTATAGCCTTACATTGGATTACTGGTATAGATATTCAGGTTGTTGATATGAAGTGTTGCACCATAAAATATGGAGTTTAATTGAGAATTCGCCTGTGTAATAGAGCTAGTGCTGCTGGCATTGTGCACGGATGGAACATGTGTAAAATTCATTTCGCTGGACGGATTTAAATTAACGGGATTTCCTGTTTCACGGTGAGTGGCTAACATGTTTGAGTAACTTCTTTGTTGTGTTTCGGAAATGGAACTATAATTGATAATTGACTGTACGTTTTTATGTCCACTAATTTGCATAATATCGGTTGGGGGTACATTGGCATCACGTAGTTTCTGAACCAGGTGTTTCCTCGCGCTATGATTAGTAAGTTTTTTGTCCTTGTCCAAGTTTCCTTTTTGTGCCATTGTTTTCATCAGGGATCCAAGTTTTTTTTCTCCGATTCGTTGTTTGATAAACCATTTGTCACTCTTTGTGTTGCTTAGTGGAATTGTCCTTGTACTTATGTAGAAGGGGTCATCACTATTGCTGTAGTCCATGGGCCGATGCGCTGCATAGCGTTTATAGATGTTGATGGGGTCACAATCTGTGTCGTTAGTAGCGAACATTTTAGGCGATACCTGTCTGACGTCACAAAAATTCTCTCCAGTGCGAGTTTTAGTTTGTCTTTCGTTAAGTTCGAGGTATTCTGTACCATCTGAGGCAGATTTCAATTGCACGTCCCCCCATTTCAAGTTATAGTGTTCCTGCACTCCCCTCAAGTTTGTGCGCGTGATCATGAGGTCAACTTGAAAGTAGTTCCGTCAGAGTTGGAAAAAGTTCACGTGAATCCTATTGACGGATAAAGCACTTCGTATTGACGGATAAAGCACAAGTTTATCCGACAGTAGTTATCGGTCAGTGAGTGTGGCAGTTGCAGGATAAAAAACTGACAGTGAATAGGAGGACGGTTCTAGGGTTTTAAGTACATGTACTTTTGTATTCCTGGATTGTCACTGATGATTGAATGTGATGTACTGTAGTTTATGTTCTTCTGATCTTGGTGCTTTAAATTTCAGCCACGTGTCTAAGTCAACCACATCACCATTTTCCTTACAAAATTGAAAATTTGATCGTGTCAAATTAAATATGTTTACATTATTTGATCTTTAATCACATGTGTTAGAAGGAACTTGTCTCAGAAGCCACCGAGTACTACCGATGAATGGGTCTACCTTGACCGTTTCGGTGATTTGTTGAATCTCCCTTTCATGTTCCAAATACAGGCATTTCACTATCGACTGATTAAAATCATGCAACTTCTTTATTACTTTCAGAATCTCCGTTGCGGAAACGAGCAAGGTTTCAGCTCATAATCACTTCGACCAGCTTAACCAGAACGGCCATTTTTGTATTTCTCAGAAATTACGACGGAACCAATAAGAAGTATTCTACTATCCTTTTAAGTATCAAGAATAATATAAAACAATCGATTTAACTTGCTGATTTCAATTAAACAATTTTTAGCAAAAATGCATCAACGAGAATATGTTCGAGCTACCTCCTCTTTCACAAACCGGATAACAAGCATAATTGGTCTTCGCTGACGTTTTTCTGTTATTTATCTATCTCAAACAGGGGTCAACCAAAAAACAGCATGAATAATGTCATGGAATTACAAACGAATTCTTTGCGGAGAGAGATACATGGTGTAGCATGTAGGTTTTTTTTGTTTTTTGTTTGTCTTTCGGTTCCATCCAGAACTCACCACAAGGATTTATCATACAACTAAGCAATATTTGATTCCCCGAGGAATTACGAATGATTTAAGTCTTCGCCAAGGACCTCTAGATGTACACATAACCTAAAAACTCCGATTACTTGTGATTGTTTATTGTCAGTGCAATAATGTCACTATCATAAAGATGGCGATTACTTGAATGACGTGTTCTTATGTCATTTCACCAGACTGTAATATTGTAAGCACTAAAGCATGTCATATCTCAGGTGTGTTCGTGCAATGGCTAAAGTAATGTGAGAACGAGTGTCATGGAGACACCAAAAGAGGAAAACAAAACACAGACATATTAGATATATAAGTCATAGATGGTTGCTTTATTGTACAAGACACACGGAAAAGCCAGCCAAACTCTTACACGAGGAGAGATACCCTGTCCATGGAACAGATTTATTTTTGAATATTTTTTTCACCTACTTAAAAAAATTAACATATTATAGGTATACGACACGGCACGCAAATAACAAACCGATTGTCATGAAAATTGACATGAATGAGCTTTGTGCCACCATTTGTTTTGCTGCAAAAAAACATACTATGCTTTTCCATGCTATTTTTCTAAATATCTAGACTTTTTTTTAGAAATCATGCAATTTCTCAAAAAAAGAGATTATTTCAAAATATAAACTGTACCCAAACGGAGGTCTGACGTTCGATTGTAAATCTCTCGTGAGTGTTTCATATCGCATTAAAAACCGGCTACGTGATAGGTCTAACCCGGGTTAAATCATATCATCATGGGAACTACAAGGTGGTGCAACAGGGCCACTAGGCATATCAGTAAGCATCGAACACGTCAGACGTCATATCACACAGGGAAAACGACTATATCCAAATGATATGATGTTGATAATAAAACTGGGGGCACTTAGTACAAATATTACTGCTATCTTCAGGTTATCTTTTATTGTATTAAATCTAGTACTTATCAGGTAACATCCACAACAACGTCACATAATGCTTTATTATATGGTGTGTGAACATTGCATACAATTCAAATTAGTAACGAACAACCTCGAAAGCCCCTAGCAATGGATATTGAAAAAGAGTACAACAGCTTCCTAACAAGCTCCGTGTTATGAGCCATTGTTGATTCTTGTCTGCGTAATACCGGTCAAGGTTTGGGGCTACAGACGACCATGGTGTCCCCGGTGGTTACTGTTTACCCTTGATTACACGCGCAATACGTTATAATTGGGTGTGCTGACCACTGGTATAATAAATATAGAAAGTTGTCCTGTCGCAATGCAAAAATAAATGAGTTCAATTGTGTAGTCACTCGATACTCCTTCGTTCATATGTTTACAGTAATAGGTTACATTGTAACAGCAACAATTTATTACTTTAGCTCATTCAAAACTGATATATTTATATATATATTTATATTTAATCCTTCTGTATTTCTACTTATATTTACTTGATTCTATTTAAGTGTCTTTGGTTGTTACATCTTACTTCGAAAAGATCAGTTATTAAATGAGGCCCTTGGGCCTTAACTTTTCATAACTGTTTTCCTACTAATGTCTCCCTAGACACTAGACGATTGTATGTATGATTACTCAGTATCAGCATTGTATAATTTACACCATGGTTGCCATAGTGACACTATATAACATGACACAGGATCGTGTGGGAAAAGTTATGGTGCTAGACTTAAAGGACAGGAAGGCATACATAAGTTTGGCATTGCATGTCCAGAATGTTCATTCGACGTTGATTACACCGACTCCATTATGCCTGATGTACCGAGGCATTGCTGATCCAGAAATACAGTTTGACCTTCTAGGTTACAGGATATAAGCCTTAATGACGTATTTCAATTCGTCGAAGCAAAAGAAGCCGTTAAGCGTTCAGCCTCTTGACTATCATACTCTCATCCAGTTGATGCTGCCAGCAGCTCGTACCGAAAAGGCAAGTCTGAAAAATCAAATTCCAAGGACCTCTCCAACAAGTCTGAGTGATGTACATTTATCACAGTGTACCAATCTGCGAGGAGGGCAGGCACTTAACAACATTCATTACTCCATTAGGAAGATACCGATACAAAACTTCATTCAAGGCTACATTACATCTTGCGACGGCTACACAAGGCGCTACGACGAGCTTGTTTCAGACATCCCTTACAAACCAAATTTGACTTTCCAACACCTAGGAATATTACATATGTGTGCTCATGGTTTGGATTGGTCAATCAAGTGTCTTATGCCTTCAGTATGGCTGAGAACATGTATTCCATCCGTCAGTTACTCAAACCTGACCAACCATTTCAGTGAACCGGAGATATCCAACGACTCTTCGAGGAATCTAATGTTGTTATCGCCAACAAGATCTAGGAAGGCGTACAGATTTTCGACTCGAGCTTGCAACAGATTGGTCAAAAACTGGCATAGAGTTTTGGCTAATACAGAGACATTCTTATTGTGCAAATGTCAGTGAGGACACTAAACCGCATAGTTAGGACACAAAGCCACAATTACCCATTCTGTTGGCTCCAAAAACCATACAAGGTACACCACGTTCATCGCCAAATGTTCAACATCTGACACCATCTTTTATCACGGATATCCAGTTGACGTCATCTAGATGCTGATTCCCCTGCAACCAAAATGGCCAAATCCACCACACTGCCAGCTACTACTTTACCTTGATACCTCCGGATGTCTAGTCGTGTCACAAAGGTCAGCTTGGCACTCTGATTACGACATGTCTAAGTGACAGTTGCCTTGTTTCTAACTAGAACATTCCTGAAGTGCTATAATGTTTAATGCTGTGCAATCGTGATTCAGTGTCGATTCAGTTTATCTTTAAACAATTAGTGGGACACTTTTTCATGATTTTTATCTTTTAATTCAGTCTTTGTTTACACCTACTCTATTATCCATGCATACCAAAGACTTTTGGGGAGATAGAGGATTGTATGTATGATAACTCAGTATCAGCATTGTATAATTTGCATCTACTTTATGTATTTTCTGACTGTGTTCATTGCTTAAGAAACACATTGAAGTAAATGGATCCGAGTCCCATTTTGAACTTTTGGCCCTGTGATGAAGGTTTTCGGTTGTATTCTCTGACCTGTGAGGAAGGTTTTTGGTCCTGTCTTCTGATTAGGAAATATCAGAATCTATGAAAATGGTAGTTGCTACTCTAGCTTAACGCTCAGAATGTTATTGAGTGGGACTGGTTCACCCATTGTCAGTATAATGTGTTCGGTTCGGGTGTCCTGATGAGTTTTATCAGCAGTATGCTTCAGTGAGGTAGCAATATAAGCCGACATCAATTTTTCGCTGTCATAAGGAGACAAACACGAATGTACCACAGCATGGTCAAGTTCTCATCATTTCGTTATCGATAACATGTTCTTGAAACTAAAGGTGGGGTTTCAAAATAACCTAAGACGCAAATAAGATAACTTGTACTTGTATGTGCTATTAGTACCCTCCCTAGTCCTACGTTTAAAACAGGCATTTAATTCCAAACATGTACATATGTACATACACAGGAAATTACGCCCTTTTTGTGACAAAAATGAAAAACAAGTATGTTTTTTTGGGGAAGACACTACGATATAAATTTTCATCTTTAAGCAAAAAATAAAAAAAGAAATATTGACTAACTGATAATAACCTGTCAGATATAAATATTGAAACCAAGAGGTTCTTTCAACTGCTGAATCAATTTTCTGACAAAAACGCTATATGCTAGATGTATGCTTTTCTTTTTTAAATAAAAATCCTCCTCGTGTCAACCTTGCACAAGGTCACTTTTTGTCCTTAATTTCGATATATGTTGGTACATCCAAGCAGGTATGGCATAAGTGTTCGCAATATTGGCCTTCGTTTGGAAATTTATTTTTAGTGTTCATTCCAAAGAGAACGGTGTCGAGGTCTGGCCCCCTTCGGAAAATACCAGTCGTTAAAACTGCTGCATAACGCCCAGCCTCTTATGAGTGGAGGGAATGGTTCGCCCGTTTTTAGTTTTTATGTAACCAGGTTGGATGTCCTACTAGGTGTATTCGGTTGTATTTTTTATGCTTTTCTAAAATGCACACTCATAATATCAAAAATGTTATTGGTTGCAAACGTTTTCAATAACAATACTTTATGACAATTGCATGTGGATAAACAAAGATTAATAACAGAGAAACTGTATCAAACTAACTTTCCATTGAAGTAACGCTTTGAAATCTATTTTTTTCAAATCTGCATACTCTATATATCGCGATATGTGGAACTGTAAACGGCTGAGCACAAGCGTGACAATAAGGTTGGTCCTCATAACTTAACAAATAGACGTGTGTAACATTGGCATAGCCTCTACGGTTGATTTGAAAGTACATGAACTTCAAATGATTTACTGTCTGTACTTGAGACCAACGGTTTCGCCAGTTCTTTAAGATATATTTTGTAACAAGTAGTAGAAGTAAAGATGTTTGAAAGGATAAGTGCTGCCTTAGCAGCCTTATCGACCTTTCCATTTCCTCAAATTTCATCATGACCGCGGATCCCAATTATGATGAAGTGACAGAATATAAAGATTCTGCGAATGAAGGAAACTTTCTGCATAAGAATATTCTAAGCATTCCATTTTTTGATACCCTGAATGACCGATAAAGAATCTGAACGCATTATGTGTAATGCTACTGTTTTCAATTTCATTTGAAGCCATCGTTACCCCTACCTTTAAATCAATTAATAGAAACTATCGTATGATGGGCAAAATGAGCAACAATAGACGTTGTATCTAAAAATGGACTCTAGTTTGATACTTCTTAATGTCTGAGTACAGGGCCATGCCATTTCAAGTACATAACGAAGAGCGAGACAGACGTCATTTAAAAGTCTTCTGTTTACTCGAGCCGGGGTCATTACTTACTGGGGCACGAGTGATAATTCCTTGGTTACGATCCAGAATGACCTTAGAGAATCTTGGAAAAGAGTGCGTGTACCTACTTAATCTGCTATCTGAACTCTGTCCCGCTATATATGCAGTTCAAATTACGTACAGCATTTCTGACAATCAAATCACTTTCGGAGCAATAAATATAGTTTAGTACATGCGTTAATGTTCATGGTTATAATAAATTTAAGTGAAACCAAACTAGCACATTTGCTCTGAAAATGTACCTAAACTATCATTTTAATCGATGGAAGAGCATCAAGCGTTTGATTCAATTTTGGAAATGGGATGAGTGGTTCGCCCGTTGATAGTATAATGTGACCGGATTAGGTGTCTTGCTTGGTGTTGTCGGCAGTATACTTTAGTGCGTTAGCTTTTCGAAGTCAGCATCAATTCTGCACTATCACAAGGAAGCAAATACGAACATGCACAGCCTCCCTAAGTACACGAACCTCACATATGCATACATGTACAGCACACAGAGGAGGCCATCCTAAAATTACCACTGTTGTCCATATGACATTTAACTGTACAAAACAGAAACAGAACCAGAGTCTGGTGCTAGAATTATTCGGTAAATCAGAACCGATGACACCAATGACAACATCTGTATCTCCACATTACAATCCAATAAGTTTTAACCCGTGCAGGAAGGGTGCAATAACCCTGCTACTGTTTATCAATTCAGGTCAAGAGAGGTAACTAACTGTTTTCTCGCCACCCGCAGAATCGTGTTTGTCTTTCTGTCCGGCTCAGGGACATGGAGGACATCGACGTCTTAATTGCAGCAAACAGAAAGTTTATCTTTTCCTTTCTGTTATTGTTCTGTCTATTTTTCTCTGTGTGTTACATTATTTTTCAGTATGCCCTCGAGACCTGTTAACAAGTAACTACATTCCTAACGACCCAATAATCATAGGTCATAAGGGCCAAAAACAGCGAATACCATGGAAACGAAACATCAAACAAACGGAATATGTAAAGAATAACTGTATTGATATATTGTGTACATAAATGTGGCTATGTAATTCACCTCCTGTGCTAGACCGACAGTTTTTAGTTCAAAATTTGGTATATGTCAAAAGTGATCATTCACCGATAATTGCTTCAATGGAGTGGCATTTGTTTTTCTACCTATTTTTTCCATTCCTTTTGTAAATGTGATGCTTAAATTAAATTACAAAATATAGTTTAAAATAGGAATAATGAAGTTAAAAATCAGTTGAATGATGTGATGATGCCGGTTTTGCGGCGCGTTATGCTCTTTTATTACAAGGTATTCATGTATATGACGTATATCCAGCAACCCAGAATATGAATCTGATATGAGTAACACGAGGTATTATTATGAAGTAAAACTTATATTTTCTCGGGAGATTGACCGGATTTCTGTTGTTAAGAGTGTTAAACATAGAAAATAGCTCTAGGTGCATCTTTAGTTTTCATATGTCCAAGTGTGACAACATCCTCTTCACCCATTTAGTTTTAGTTATGGGTCTTTTCCATATCAATGTCCTGTAAAGATGCGTCAAAGTCGATGAGGCATAAAATATGTTTTTACGTCAGATCTTTTAAAACAATTCAAATTTGCGAATCTTTTAATATACAATACTGTATAGCGTCTAGCGTTATCGTGCGATGTTATTTAAGAAATAATTAACGATGACTCGTGTATTATTGCAGGATATACAACGAGGACGAGGATATTTTGCAATTAAATTAATAACGAAGGCCGCAGGCCTGAGTTATTAATTAAAATTGCAAAATATCCGAGTCCGAGTTGTATATCCTGCAACAATACACGAGTCAAAGTTGATTATTTCTATTCTACCATGTACTGTTTAGTTCTGAGATCGACCTCTTTCTAATAGAAAAACAGCAAAGAAACCCCGGGAAAACCTTGTAATTTATTTCTTGAGTATTGCATTATTTGTTGATGAAATATACAGGCAATACAGTACTACGATCAAGAGCATCTATCATATGGCATTGATTTTAAAAATTAAAAAAAAAAAAGGATAAAAAAAAAAGGAAAAAAAAGTGGGGGCCTCCATAGGATTCGAACTCGCGTCGTGATAAAAATATATTGAAAGACTAACCCATTAGCCCACTCGGCTATAGTAACTTTTTATGAAACGGGCGAATATTAGATATTTAAAATTGTAACAGCCCTGACTCACGAGCGTGTATTATTGGCACGAGCGTGGGTTATTGGAAAATAATACATGGTTTTTAACCAATCAAAACTGGCGTTACATAGCAAACACGGTAGAATTGATATTCACTACGCTTAGAATGTGAACATTTATGTACCGGTTAAACTGTACAATAAACGTTTACCGAAAGAAATGCATGTGTGTGCAACTAATTGTTTTTATATCAATGACCTTATAGCTTTATCTTTAATGTTTTTTAAGTTGAATGTATTTCTGTAAATGTATTTTTCTTGCGCTGTTTAACCCAAAACACTCTTAATGTCGATGGATTCTAGAAAAATGTAATCAAAGTTTGGCGAATTGCAGAAAATGAACAAGCTATCGACATGGACAAATGTCAGCTGGTGGGTCGAACATGAATACATCTTAAACAATGGTTATTGAGCCAAATTTATCTGTACTCAACTTACTCGAACTCACTGACTGTATTTAAACTCACCGCAGTAGCGGAAATAATTTGAACACTGTTAATGAGTGATATGTCTACATTAATTTCTTACTTAACGATAACCAAGCCGCTACTTTTAAACACCTTTTATTGAGTCATTGCGCCACTTTGGATTGCACTAGGTATAGCTTTAAAATATCCAGTACCCTAATGGAATATGTAAGGTGTTTAGATTTATTCGAACAAATCCTATCAATTTTAACACAAAGCTTTACTTCAATTCCGTGTATGTAGGTTAATACATTTCAGTTCAAACTCAGCGTAATGCAAGTGTTCTCAATGCATTTACTTTCAATTTGTATTTAGCATTTGCATATGGAAATTGACCCAGATACAATAACCAAATGCAATATACCAGTTTCCAGTGCTTTATATGCAAGAATTTCTAATCTTAATGTCGACTCTTAATAAAACCTTAATCATGCTATCAAATGCTTAAATAGGAGAGGCTGACATGTAAATCAGAAAGAGATTGTGAAGCTGCCCTTTTAGCGGGAAAACTAGCACGCCGTTACACATACCAGAAGGATTTGGCTCGAATTTCCAGCTCTCGGTCAATATATTTAGAATCGTATTAAGAGTAGCAACCCGTCGGAAGAGAAACCCGTACAATGATTATCTACTGCGTTGGACCTTATCTGTGGACGACAGAAGTACTTCACTACCTGAACGATTGTTAAGTGTATTGAATGTACTGACACAACTAGTAATCCACATCCTACTCATGTTACGAGGGCGGTGATTGGTTGTACTTGAAGTAGACAGAGTTGACAACACCGGGAAATAAAACATAAATTCGGCACATGGTTTTGTATTCACGCATGTCCACATTGATAAAAATAACGACAGAAATTAGGGGTTTTGAAATATCCAAATTAACATTAATATCGACAGCATATCTGTTTTGTCGTTCGGCCGATCGAGTTCAGATCGCAGGTAAACCTGTGGCTACCCCCGACGTGTTTGTGTACCGCCATGATCAGGCCCACCGTTAGTACCAGTACTGTAACAACTAAATCTACGATCTGTATCGGTGTCGTCGTTGAAATGAATTTGCGGTTTACCTTGTGGTCAGGGCTGTTATGTGTTTATATGTTATATGAATCAATAATCACATACATTGGCACGAATCCCTATGATCACATCAAACAGGGGCCCGCTAGGCCTAGATGTTGTTTACAAAAAGTTTGTCGCTCATGCGTACTTAAATCATTAAATACGAAGCGAGGTTGTAGTCAGGAATATTCGTCAGCTTGGTCTAACTTGTTTCAAATGAGCAACAAAATGTTGTTGTTGTTGTTTTTTTCTAACCGGAAAGAAGCTTCCTAGTTACCAGTGAACCATCGGTACACCCAATCACACGGGTGTCGTCATTTAAGCAAATACTGCAAGTTCGAATTCTCCCTACGTAGGAACACACATAGCCGGACGAACAGACAAGATTGAGTGATAGGTTGCTGTCTTTTGTCTGTGAAATTGTGGGGGTGCAACGCACAATTTTTGATGAGCTATGGACATCACATTTAATTTCCGTTCATTCCGTCGCTTAAAAACCACATGCGCAGTGAGATTCAATGATGGATTAAGGGAAAAACACAAAATTACATTAAATTTCATTCCTATAGGCGACGAAGATATTTGCACGGAATGAATCATTAATTCACCCAACAAGTATTTCTTAGTGAGTACGGACACACGAGCACAACAAGTCGGTGTCCTTTAAGCCCCGCCTACTTTTTATTAAGCGAACAGTCCGCTGAGTAAAATTTTTACTCTCTGAAGCTGCGGTTTATTTGTATTGGATAATGTTCTACTTATAATGTTTCTAAAAGTGTTATACTTTCATCATCCAAAGATAGGGTTCAACGGCAGTAATGTGTATTTGTTATGTATTACATATCGTTAATTCCACTTTATCATATACCACTACATTTATAAATGTTTCTTTCAAACGAGTGTCCACATAAAGAAATTGGCCAAGTTCTTAGAACATTTATGATCTAACACATTTGAAAAAGTAGGTCGGTGTTTCCCTGTCCACCGGAATGTGACCCGGGTCGCTAATGGGTAGCTAGGTAAGTCAAAGACATGCGAGGCTTTGTGATTTCAACCTGGTTTCCGCAACACAGACGGGTCATAACAATACCTTAGTAAGATAGGTGAACTATGTTAGTATACGTGTGTTTGCTATTGATATCTAGCTACCTATTAGCGACCTGGGTTGCATTCCGGCGGACAGGGAAATGTCTACATAGCCCAATCCACCTACTGTTTTCAATTTGTTATGTCATAACTTTCTCAATACTTGGCCAATGTCTTCGTGTGAACACTCGTAAAAGGAATGAACAATCTCAGTGGTATATAAAAAACATCCTTATCAGGTTTTCTCTTCCGGGGAGTTACTACACTCCACACAATATATATAGAGGAAGCGTGGGTTGGAATTTGGACAAAGTCCCTGTATACAACTTTCCCGTGGAAATTGCTGCCTATGACTCTCTTCGCTCAGATCCAGGATCCAGGCATTACGAGATAAATCACAATGAACTGTAGGGGGGGGGTATTTTGTCAGAGTACAGTAATAACATTGATTTTCATCGATCATAGTCTATGATGTGTTGTCGTTCATGAGAGACATTTGTACTAGGTAGGTATTGCCTAATGTTGCCGTATCCTTACATCATTCAATCATGTTGATATTGTTCTAAAGGCGAGGCAAAAGTTAGTGAATTACCGAATGTCTGTCACTAGGAGCCATAATGTACGTGCACTTTCCTAATTTAATTTAAAATGTGAGGTTGGTTGTCACTTTCCACTCTACAACGGTAAGATCCATTGTCTGGTCAGAACAGGACTAATCACAATAATACAGAAATTCATTCCAATCTACGACCGTAATAGCCGATCCTCTACGCAATAAATATGGTGCTCATCCAGGATACACGGCTTTGAATTAAATACTCCAGACAGGAACAATTTCAGCCTTTTCTTATATGTCACGTATTTGTAGTTACGACTGTGACTACGACGGGTCCTGATACAAATTGTATAAACAAGCGCAGCTGGACGGGTCTTATTCACGTCATTTTCACTTGTATGTTTTGTTAATCCTTTGATACTGGTTTTGGCGATCATACTGATAATAAACCATACATTTATACTGATAATTAAACGTACGTCTATACTGATATAATGATCACAATTCATACATTTATACTGAAATAATGATAACAATACATACATTTATACTAATAACGCCGTTATTAACGACATACTGTAATTGAAGACGAATGTATATAGCTATACATGTAGGTATAATGTAAGCTACACTAAAGCTGAATCATTCAGTGAGAAGAAGGAAGGTCAAAAGTGCGGATTGCGGGATGAAAAATAAGAAAAGTTGGGGCGCACTGATTGTGTTATTGATATTATTATTATCATTTTATTCATAATTACGGCCCATCAACACAAAAAAGATCTTTGAAAAAAATCGGCAAAAACGGAACAGCAAGTAAATGAAACATGTAAACATATATTGGCTATGGTTACTCAAATATTGTGATATACCAACAGCTTTTAGATTGTTCAGAATTTTGTATAACAGGTTTGAAAAGAAATTTTAGACTTCCCATACTGTTGTAAAAACTTTCTTTTTTTTATGTTTTTTAAATTAATGCAACCCAATAAAAAGTGTTCAACGGTAAACGGTTTTCTGCATGTGATAATCTGAAGCTGGCCCTCAAGCTTCAATAGGTCTTCGACGAGCAAGGAAAACTTCGTATAGGCGATTGTCTCTGTTAACAAGGATACCATTTACCGATTAGTATTTTTTACTTGAGTTAACTAATTATCTACGACCGACCCCATTTATTGTGTCACTGTTATAATAAAACAAATAGTTACTAATGGTTTAAAATCGGTAATATGAAGTTAAATCAGTTCTTTGAATTGATAATGCTACTTTTGTACCGCGATCTGCGTATTCCTTGCTAGATATTCCTGTATGTCAAGGGAACCAGAAAAATATGATAGTTTGAGGAAAGATTATATATGTAAAATAAGAATTTGTCTTACAGTGTGTATCTACAGCTGTATGTACAAACTTGCAAATAGTGTGGTTTGAAGACCCCCTAATGGGAGCCGCATACCCTGATGTTGGACAGTATCTCATATTTTCAGACATGATTTTCTAGCGGAAACATAGGTTTGGGTTAAGTTTAGTATTCTTTATCGTACTATCAACTGCTAAGGTCTCCTTGCACTAGTGTCGAACAAATGCCTACTTACTTAATAGTGCTACTTAACTGAAGCATACTGCCGAAGATAATACCAGGATACTCCAGCTGGTCACATGATACGGAGAATGAGTGAATCATTCGTTCCACTCCCAATAAGAATGCTGAGCGCTAAGCAGAAGTAGAACTACCTTTTTTATAGACTCTGGTATGTCTTGGCAAGGGAACAGAAACTAAAGTCTTCCTCAAAGGGAAGAAGAGAAAAATGAGACCATAGACAATGGAACTGTATTCAAAATTAGATCCACGGGCTGTGTAAAGTCTTAGCAAAACCCTCCTAGCAGACCCACATTGAGTTGTCTGTCAAATGCCATGCCTGGAAATTCAGTTTCTTCATTGGCATAAGTGTACCATCAAGGAAGAGACTCGTGTGTCTTGCATACACTTTACCAAGAAAATTTGGAGTATATTCAAACATCGTTGTAATCGTCTTTGAAATGGTATTCATATTTTATTTATCTACAACATGTATGAAAGTACTGAAGGGGCACATTTTGACAATGCTGTTTATTTTCAGCCCAAAGAGTGTACCAGGGAGAATACTCACCTGTTCATGGACGTCGGTCTGTAACGAACCTGGAATGTTATATATCTGATATGAAGTTTGAAATAAAAGCAATTTCCTTCAAACACCTACATGTATGGTAGCACACTACAGTAGGACAGGCTGGCCATGGGCGATTTTTTTTGTTAAGCAAATAACTCCTGTATTATGATATGCATAAAAAATGAAAAAAAATAATGTACACTATAATTGGTATATTCGGTATGAAGTAGTACATACAGGCTTCACATTTGTTAAAACAAAAGTTAATAAATTGGTTCCGGATTTTAAATTTCCGGATTTTCCGAAAGTGTGTTTAGGACTCACACAACTAAATCAGCCAATCAGCTGGTGTTTCACCTGAACCAAGTCCCTGAGGAAAATGTGTTTCTTAGGTTTGAAGCTGTTTTCTTGAGTAAATAACATATGGAATGGATACTTTCTATATACGAGAATAAAGTGTAGGGTATTGAGGTTTGGAAAATCAAAAATATACACTCCTACTGAAAATAGAATGGCGTACGATTCGATGTGTAAAAAGGCGGGAATTCCCCAGGTGGGGGTACCCCATTGTACTGTTAATGTCAGAGTTACTTTCTTTCGAGTACCCGTGTGCTCTAATATGCCATTAAACATATACAATAACAACATTTATCCGATAGAAAAAAACTTTAAACTTTAATTTGATATATGTTTCACATCATTTGAACTTCAAACGAGCGAATAAAGGGATGGGGTCACTAGTTATAATATATAGTAAATTATTTAGTTGTGTGAGTCCTTTACACAGGAAAGTTAGTTTTGCCTATAGCGAAAAATGGAAGCCCACCGAAAAGGTAAAATAGCAGGAAAACTTAATTTACAACATATGTCAAAACAAGATTAATTCTGTCTTTTGGATAGAAAGATATTTAATTTCAAATAGGTTTCAGAAAAAAAATTGTGTAGAGAATTGTGTCATTTTGTGTCAAGCTGTTACCATGGTATTCACAGCTCTAAAAATCACAGAAAATATAAGTTTACTTATCCTTCAGAACTGTATTAAAATTGCAAATTTTGTACAGATTTCAAATATATATACTTTATTAGAGGTAATATGTAGGGTTAACTGGCAATGTTTACATATCTAAAGCATGTGCCATATTTTTCAGAATTGGGCATTTTTACTGTACACTACTACCTATGTCATGGACGTCTTTCAGCAAGGCATATTTCCGCGTCTTGTCGTTGTCTTTTTCAAATGGAAGAAGACATCAATAAGTAGCTATGCTAGTGAATGTTTTAGGGTGGTACCTAGTTTAGTGAATGCTTTTCGGCTGAAGCTATGCTAGTGAATGCTTTTCGGCTGTAGCTATGCTAGTGAATGCTTTTCGGCTTTAGCTAGACTAGGGAATCTTTTTGGGCTGTAGCTATGCTAGTAAATGCTTTTCGGCTGTGGCTATGCTAGTTAATGTTTTTGGGTGGTACCTAGTTTAGTGAATGCTTTTGGGCTGTGGCCAGGATAGGGGAAGTTTTTGGGCTAAAGCCATGCTAATTAATGCTTTTAGACTAGGCTAGGCTAGTGGATGCTTCTGGGTGGTAGCTCGGCTAAGGAATGTTTTCGGGATGTAGCAAGGTTAGCGAGGCTTTCGCATGGTAGCTAGGCATGTGAATTCGTCTTGGCAGTAGCTAGGTGGTTTGTGAATGTTTTTGGGTGGTAGCTAGACAATCTAGATAATCATGGTGTGTTTTTGAAGTGTAGGAATTTAAAGTTCGTTGTCTGTTCGTGCAATTTTATCAGTCTTAGGTAAGACATTTTTTGAGGCTGGTTTCTTAAATGAAGCATTCAGGTACAGTTGTGGATGCATCAACATGGACACTATGTAATTCATCTAAATTGGAAATGTTTTCTTGAAAATGTTGATTTCTCCAATTTTAGTATAAATGATAAAAAGTAGGCTCTCCCGAGAAAAAATATCAACAATCCAGCGTCAGACCTAAGTCCTAGTAGAGCTTGCAAGGATTAATCTCCATGTCAGCGCTGATAGATATCAAAAGTAGGCATGGGACTTGTTGGGAAAACGACAGAGCAACGTGATAGAGATAACTCCCTTATAAGATGAAAAAACCCCACAATATTATTTTATGTCCATGGAAAGGTTATGTTTTTATCTATTTATAATCCAACAGGGCAAGAAACGTAAGAAATAACCCGTTCATGACAAAATGTCTTTTTGCAAAATTTGTTCAAATTTCACTATTTTGGTGAAATAAAAGTGCCTTCCAAATCATGTACTACCTTTTAGGTAACGTTTGGTAAATATTATTATCTTTGTAACCATTATATATGCTTAGATAATTTTGTCATTTTTGTTCTTAGTTTGCAATAATTCACCCAGCCCCCCCCCCCCCCCCCCCCCCCCCCCTTTTTTTTTTTTTTTATTTAATTGCATTTCCCCAAAAAAGTCTTTAAAAAAGTGAAACAAAGAATTCGAAGTATACGAGAAAGCAATTGATTGCGCCAAGATCAATCATGTCAACTTTCAATTCGTATCCCCTTAAGCGTAGAATATAACGTACAGATGTACATTGGGCGGTTCGAGTAAGGACAATTTTTTTTCATGGAAAATCGACTGCAAATTATGCAGGGAGATGATTTCCTTTCCTGCGACAAAATATGGCACTGTCGTAACTGTTGTACTTAACATCTACACTAGCCAGAGTACACCTTGGATGCATATTTTACTTTACTTGACGATGTATTTTCTGATCATTCACAACTATCCCTCCATAATTGTGACAAATTGCTCAATATCGCGGATTTTATTCCAGTTTTCAAAGTAATTCCTCAATTAAAGTATAATATAAGGCGGGTCAGTTCAGTTTTCTGTAAAAATTGAAGTGTAACGTGAAGACACTGATGTGTTTACGAATGCTTGTACACATTTATTTGTACTTCCCGGAATATCGCCCTCGGGGATTTGGTGTACCTCTTCGGTATATGGTTTGGGTTGTCGCCCCTGCTACTGAATGACTGTGTTTTGAATTCAGCTCAACTTCATTGTGGTTTTTTTTGGTGAGTTTCCTCTTAATTTACACTGATTTGAACAATTTGAACTGTTTCCGCAGTGATACTATTCTTGTGGTACATATTACCGCATCGAACTGCGTTTGTTATGGATCAACAGGTCAGTACAGACCCTTTGAACAACCAGGCTGCGGCAATGTATGTAAGTGAGGTAATGGCGGTCGGTAACATTACCCCTGTCGCTACGACTTCTGAGAATGTAACCACAGATACGAAGGGTTCAGAAACCCCTGACACAAGAAAACGTAAAGCCGGTGCCGATAACGGACACAATATTGACAATGAGAATAAAAAGCAAAAGAACTGTAATGACTCAGAGTGTTCCCTACCCACCCCCACACAACACTCGAACTCCGATATGGCCGAACTCAGGCACCTGATACAACAATTAACAACTCGCCTCAACACCATTCATGGCAGCTTAAGTGATAGAATGGTAGCTTTAGAAGATAATTTGACTGATAAACTTTCACAAATTATTGACACCAAGATCGACAAAAAACTTCAAACAGCTAAACAGAATTTGACCTCCTATGTAAACACAGAAATAAACAAAGTGAAACAGGACATGAACGATAAAATAAAAGATCTACACACCGATGTCCATGGAGTTATCAACAACAGAATTAATTCATCAGGTGACACAGAAAATATCAATAGGAAAACCAACATAGTCATCAGAAACCTAAAGGAGCTCCAACAGGAAAAGGGTGAGGGAGGACCCGAGTTCACAAAACAAAAAGTGAATGCGATGATTAGAGATGGCCTCCGGCTACCAAACATAAACATTGTACAGGCTGAACGTAAACAACGTAGAGGTGACAAACCAGGGGTAGTAATTGCTACTATCGAGACATTAACTCAAAAACAAACAGTAATGAAGAAAAAGAACACTTTGAAACAATCTCGCGATTACTCAAGTGTATATATTGACAATGACATGTCTAAAAGTGAGTTGGATACCCAGCGCTCTTTACACACTGTTTTGCGCGAAATTGGTAAACAACACGACTACAAGGTG
The DNA here is from genome assembly GCF_902652985.1 of Pecten maximus. Taxonomy (NCBI): domain Eukaryota; kingdom Metazoa; phylum Mollusca; class Bivalvia; order Pectinida; family Pectinidae; genus Pecten; species Pecten maximus. The sequence goes on from NC_047015.1 coordinate 18,786,316, forward strand.
TATGGTAACAGACTAGTAAAGGTAAAGGAACCGGAGCGTGACGACACACGTAACATGCATAGCGAGTCGGATGGATGGAGGACCGTACGGCGCAGACACTCGCCCGCTCGTGACGTACCTCGCGATAATCGCAATCATGGTTTTTCTAATGACAGCCGTAATGACCAACGTCAAGGTCGACGTCATCATCAGCGTGATAATCACACTACGCAAGGTCAAAACCGCTTTGAGCGCCGTTAGGCCAGTCTTCGACTAGGTGGTTGGAACGTAAACGGTTGGTCCAGGCATGAAAATGATAACTCTCGGTTTAGAGGTACAGTTATTCAACACTTTAATCTCGACGTTATTGCATTGTGTGAAACGTTTTTAACGAACAACGAACAAATAGCCGTTGATGGGTATAGTTTCTTTGGTCACAACAGAGCTAACATTCATACGCGCGCCAAACGCGGTTCTGGAGGGGTAGGATTCCTTCTGAAAACATCTATACTGAACTATTTCGTTGTATCTGATCTAAATAAAGACAAAGACGATGTTTATTGGATAAAAATGAGATCTAAGTCTGACGATTTTACCATCTGCCTGTGTGTGTGTTACTTCCCCCCTGAAAACTCAACTCATTCACATGATCCCTGCATTGCCTATTCAGAACTTTTACATCAAGTACACATGTACCAAAATGAAGGTCACGTGTTTATTTTTGGAGATTTCAATGCTAGAACTGGTGACCTATCCGATTATATCGAAGGCGTTGACCGTGTTCAACACAGACATTCCATAGATACTACTTTAAACTCTTATGGTGATCATTTTGTTGACTTCTGTATTGATTCAAACATGTGTATTCTGAACGGCCGTTATAATGACGATGATAATAACTTCACATGTATATCCGCCAGGGGAAGATCGGTAGTCGATTATATGATTGTACCGCACGATCAGCTGCAATTCGTTACGGACTTTAAAGTCAGGACTATGTCTGCAGTGATTGAGAGCATTGACGGTATTCCAGCTATGTCATACCCGGATCACTCTCTATTGGAATGCGCTCTGCTACTTCCCGTGAATGTTAATATTTCCAATATGCAGTGTAATCACGAGATTGGTGGTAGCGTGACTTCTGGCACCCGATATAACGCCAAAAAAGTTCCAAATGACTTCCTACTCGGACACCAATACCTATCCAATATAAACGCAACTATTGAACGCCTGGAAAACCATTTAAGCAATAGAGCAGATGTTAATTCTGCATATGACGATTTTGTTGACTTTTTACATCTTAATATGGACAATGCCGGTATGAGAGTCCACGCGAAAACCAACATCGACTCTTCCGTAAAACCGACTACAAAACCATATTGGAACGATGAGTTGAAGAGTAAATGGAACTCCGTTGCTACCAAGGAGCGTGCTTGGCTTAGATGTATAGATACTAATAAATCTCAAAAACGCCGTTTGAAGCAATTGTTTTGTACAGAACGGAAAGAATTCGATAAGTTACACAGGAAAGTCAAACGTCAGTTTCAGGCAAAACAAGTGAATGATCTACATGATAAATTAGAGCAACCTAACTCAAGGGATTTTTGGAAGGATATCGGGAATATAGGAATCGCTAATCACAGAACTTCACATATACCTCTATTTGTTAAAGATGACGACGGAAACATCATTAGTAACAGACACGATGTTCTGGAACGTTGGCGAACAGACTACGAAAGTCTATACGCGCCAAACGACGTAGAAGCTACAACGTACGATGATGATCACCTTGAGATGGTGAAGGGTCGTGTTACAAATAATACAGTGCCATTAAACAACAACCAGGATGTATCAAACCTCAACGCACCTATACAACGACAGGAGGTGCTGGACGCAATATGTCGTACCAAAGTAGGTAAGGCGGCTGGAGTCGACGGTATTCCGGCGGAAGTGTTAAAAAACGACGCCTGCGTGGATATCATGTTCTCATTGATCAGCTATTGTTTCGACCATGGAATCGTCCCTGATAAATGGAAGCAGGGTATCATCAACCCTCTTGTCAAACCAAATAGTACCGATCCTATGGACCCTTTGTCTTACCGAGGTATAACCCTATTGTCCGTTCCTTGTAAAGTTTATTGCGATATCCTCAACCGTCGTCTTTCTTCCTGGCTAGAGGAAAATAATATCCTACACGACGCGCAGAATGGTTTTAGGAAGGATAGAAGTTGTCAGGACTACGTGTATTCGCTATACAGCGTCGTGAAAAATCGCATCAACGCTAAACAGTCGACCTATTCATGCTTTATAGACCTACGCAAAGCCTTTGATACGGTCGTCAGAGACTGTTTATGGTATAAACTTTTACAGACTGGAATAAAAGGTGAGATTTTCAAGGCTGTTTTTGCTCTTTATGATGGTGTTTCTTGCTGCGTGCGCGTCAACAACCTACACACTGATTGGCTATCTGTGTCACGTGGGGTAAAACAAGGTTGTTTAGCCTCCCCAACACTCTTTGCAATTTACATTAATGACTTGATTGAGGAACTTAACGCTTCAGAATTTGGTATTGACATCGATGGTGTCTTGCTTAGCTGTCTCTTTTACGCCGACGACATTGTGTTAATGACGTCATCAGAAGAGGGTCTCCAATCCCTTCTGAACATTGTCTCATCTTGGTGTTCTCGATGGCGCCTTTCTGTTAACGCTGGAAAGACTAAAGTCATGCATTTTAGACATAAAAGTATACCTGCTACTCAGTTTTCGTTCACCTGTAATGGACACTCTCTTGAACGTAAAGACCGTTATAAATACTTAGGACTCTGGTTCGACGATTACGCCGATATGAACATCGCGGTGAAAGAACTGTCTAAATCCGCAAGCCGAGCCCTCGGTCTCCTCATCTCTAAGTTTTATAGTGCCGGTGGAATGACTTATTCAGTATTCACAAAGTTATATGAGAGTCTTGTTGAGCCTGTCCTTCTTTACTGTTCCGGTATTTGGGGACAGCCCCAAAGAAAAGAGATAAACAATGTCCAAAATCGCGCTATGAGAGTTTTTATGGGTGCATCCAAGAACACCTCTAACGTCGGCATGATTGGAGACATGGGATGGTTATCTACGCAAAGTAAGCAACACATCGAAGTATTTCGTCTATACTGTCGAGTTAACTCTGTTAATAGTGATCGTTTACTCAATAAAATTCATTTGTGGTCCAAGCGGAGAGGAACTTCCTGGGATTCGCGGGCACTTCGGCTTAGCCGCAAATATGATTCCCAAGACATCGTAGGATCTGGAGCCAAACCCACGAAACAAATCATGAACATGATCAAATCTAAAATTAGACATAAAGACGAAAGTGAGTGGTTTGGCCAGATGTGGAATGACCGTGGCAACCCTAATGGAAATAAATTACGGACTTACAGGATTTATAAGAAAGACCGAATAACCGAGCAATATGTGAACATTTACATGCCTAGAGCTTACCGAAGCGCGCTAACCAAGGTGAGATGTGGTAGTGCACCATTAATGGTAGAGACTGGTCGCTACAATAGACCTCCTACTCCATTAAACGAGAGATATTGTCCGTTCTGTGAGGATGTAGTCGAAAACGAAATGCATTTTTTGTGTGTCTGTAATACATATAGTGACTTAAGAGTTAATCTTTTTAATCAAATGGAACATAGTGATGTAAATTTTAAAAATTGTGATCATATTGGAAAGTTTAATTTATTAATGACAAATTCAGATGTCCAATTTTTACTTGCCAAAACTGTATTTTTAATGTTACGTAGAAGAAGAACGCTTATGCAATTTATTTAATATCTGTTTCTTATTTTCCGTGTCTGTTAATAGCCTTTTAATTCATAAAATTGATATAGTTAAGACACATTTTATAATTATTGTATGCTGTCTATGTTTTTTTAGTCATAATGATATCCACATATATCTTATGTATAAATTTATAAATTTTATGATGATAGTATTAGCATGTACATAAATGATAGAGATGTTGATATTTATACCATATCTAACCTGTCACTCTGAAAGAGTATTCAGTGATGGGATTTGTGCGACTTGTCGGTAGGGATAGGCTCAACCACTCTCGTGCTTCTCCCATCACTGGCTTTGGTACAGGTGTATTTTCAAACAAGTACTAGTCATAATATAGTTGCTATCATTTTTAATTATTTATACATTCCGTCCATATATGTGCGTATGCAGTTATATTTTAAAACCGATAATGACTCTTTTAAGAACTAGATCTTTGTACTTTTAGTTTGTCTATTATGATTTCTGATTCGTATTGATATATTGTATGATATTATATATTTATTTAATAGTGTATATAGATAATGTTCTAATAGTGTCTCATAAGCCAAAATTGGCTGGATGTCGATATCAATTTTATGCTAAGTCTCAAATGCTGTTTTATTATGATTGTATTGACATGTGACACTTTAATAAAATATGATTGATTGGTATAAGGGTTTAATCCTGTTTCTCCCAAAACTGAAAATCCAGGTAAAACTTTTTGGGGAGAAACAGGATTTGTTTACACAGGGGTCTAATTATTAAGTAAACACAGAAGGTAATTATCTCTATCATTCATTTATTGCAAAATCCAGGTAAATACAGGTAGATAGGTGATAGAACCATAAAAATTTCAATTTAATGTTATACTTTGAGATGTTAAATTATATATTAAATTTCATTGACATAATCATATACATTTTGTATATGTGAATATATATTTCAAAACATATTCTACACTTTGAAAAGTTAAAAATAATGCATATACAAACTGTATATGTAATTTTTACTGATGATATAATACTTGTACAATGGATAACTAATATGCACTATTATCTTCAAAATACAATAATAAGCGCCACATATACATTCATACATACATTACAAATTAGCACTATTTATATCATAAATAAACCAATAGTTTACTTTCTCTGTACACTATTTGTACTTTATTACAAAAGATGAATTTATATTTAGGATGATACATTGTTAACAGAACTATATGTAACTACATATATGTAGTATGTTTTATTTCACTCCATATGTAATAAATATGTTACTCAGTCGCCATAGTAGATGTAGTCGATGTCGCCGTTGCGTAGAAGGGTTTTCAGTTTGGTCAAACGGTTGTTTAGTTGTCGGTATCTGCGTCTCTTGGGCATTGGCAGTCCTCCGGGAGCAAGCGGAAGTCGGGTGATGTCGTTTGTAGCCTGGGTTTTTTTGAGTACACGAATGAAGATGTAAATGTTTGGGTGTGCGTGTGGGATCCTCTTGGTTGCTGGTAGTGGCAAAAGCTAGCATGCGTTGGTTGTCTGTGTTGTCATCAAAGAGAAGTAAGTCTTCACCGTTATTGGTTCGAGTTCATTCATCTTCCAAAATGATGTCTGCCAAGGGTGTCGGTAGCTTTGGTAGTAGTTTGCTTCTGGAGTGGTAAAGGGATGTCTTACAGGTTGCGTAGGTGGGAATCTGCTCAAGTAGTGGTCTGTCAGCTGCCCAGTCCTGTGTCTGTAGTTTGGATACTTCTTCGTCGTAGATGTCGGGTATGGGTTTGAGTTTCTTCCTACACCTCTTCTTGATGCTGTTCATTATCTTCTGAACTTCCCCCTGGAAATGGTTGGGTGGGTGGTTGTGTTAATGACCGAATTGTACAGGAATATCGTTGGTAGTGTTGATGGTTGAAGGGCAGTCTTCATCACAGCATCTGCAGTAGGTAGTGTCTCTGTAGTTGCTCTTCGCCATGTACGGTATCCAGCCTGGAGTAGAGTCCTACCACCATGTTTGTTTGTAGTAAACTGGACGTGTACTTGATAGTTAGCCATACTGAGAATGATGCATTTTCTGGTGATAGACTGCTATATATACTTATTTTTAAACTTGGGTGTTCAGTGCATGGCATGTAGCTTGGGTGTTCAATTTTCTTCATTAGCTTAAATTAGTTACATCTCTCCTGAAGATGAACATAGCCTAATTAGTGACACCTCTCCTGAAGTTGATGATTTGTAATATGGGGGATACATATACAAATAAGTCAATTATATCAAAAATGTTAAAATATAAATAACTTTAAACAATTTATCATCTAATTAAAGTGCATGTTTTATTTTTAAATTAAAACCATCTGTGAATATATGGATAAATCTATATTTTTATTTATTTATTTGTCAACTGATACATTCAGTAATATACACCTTAATTTACCTGTACAGGTAACTGGAAAGTTGATTTACCTGTACAGGTAGCAGTTAACTTAAATGTTAAAACAACACTCCTCCTAAATTGTTTACATGTACATAAGTTTTTGGGAGAACCAGGATATATATTTTTCAGTTTTGGGAGAAACAGGATGACACCGGTATAAGAGAGCTTTCAGCATGGGTGTGGGTAGGCGGGTTAGAATAATTGGAGTCTGTACAAACACGTTTCATATGACTAGAATTCTCCACACTAAAATGAATGTAATTTTATGAAATATCGGAACACTATCTCTCCTCGAATAAATCTCTAAAGTGTTATTATAAACCGGAAGTTTTTTCATTATCATATTACATGTACGCGGTCAGGTTTTTCCGTTGATGCCCCATGGATATCGACAGAGGATAAAGTGATTAGAGGCTTTCTCTTCTACATAATCCAATATTGTAAACAACACAAATACAGCTACTCTATTTCACAGCTATACATGTAGGAAATGACTGTTTTGTTTATTAAAAGCATTATGGTTTAAAAAGCAATGTCACAAAAATACACATTTCGCACACATCATACAAATTCATCACCTAACTTGTTTATCTCTTAAATAGAAAAAACCCAAAATAATCATTTGTGTTCGCTGTTATCTGTGTCGCCTGAATGACAAGTATAATTTATACCTATACCATTTGCACGTGCAGACACCGGTAGCGCGCCACCTATTGGCGTATCTCATACCAAAGAGAACATAATGATGTATCAACCTGTTGAAATTATATTCGTATCAACAAAACGTGTGTCAGGAATGATAACTCTTACTAAAACTATTCCTTCTTTGGTTTCAAAATTAGCAACAACTGAATTCTTCAGGAATGGGAATATTTGAGTAGTCTTTGTAGTAATAAAATCTATTCTATAAATTTGTAATAGTGCAGTTGATTACCTTAATCAAGACCGCGAAAACTTGTTAAACATATTAGTTTTCCTTGATCAAAGACTTAGATAATACGTGAATTAAAACTATGATCACTTTCTTTATCTGACGCACATGTCTTTCAGATTGCTTTCATACTTTTGATGTTAAATATTTTTGTTTTATTTATCATACGTCACAGGGTGAATAATAACTCAAAATAATTCATCTTCCTATTGATTCGTTACTTGACCGGATAACTTTACCATTAACAAAACAAAAATTAAAACTCAAATACAAATGTAGTCAATTACAATGTAGGCAGTGCTATATATACACAAAGCGATTCGAAAATGACAACCCGACGACCGTTTCTTTTATACTCAACTCTTGAGGTTTAGCAGATAGATATACTATTACTATTACAACATCCCTTTAAAGTATTAATTTATATCATATATTTACCTTCCAAGATAGTCAGTATTCTGATAATATAGTTGTCGAAAAACCTGTCATACTTGTAGGTAAGGACCCCTGATGATGTGTCAGCCAAGGACCCCTGATGATGTGCCAGCTACACTGTAAGGACACCTGGTGATGTGTCAGCTAAGGACCCCTGATGATGCGTCAGCTAAGGAACAATGATGATGTGTCAGATAAGGACCCCTGGTGATGTGTCAGCTAATGACACCTGATGACGTGTCAGCTAAGGACACCTGATGATGTGTCAGCTAAGGACAACTGGTGATGTGTCAGCTAAGGACCCCTGATGATGTGTCAGCTAAGGACACCTGATGATGTGTCAGCTAAGGACAACTGGTGATGTGTCAGCTAAGGACCCCTGATGATGTGTCAGCTAAGGACAACTGGTGATGTGTCAGCTAAGGACCCCTGATGATGTGTCAGATAAGGACCCTTGATTATGTGTCAGCTTAGGACCCCTGATGATGTGTCAGATAAGGACACCTGATGATGTGTCAGATAAGGACCCCTGATTATGTGTCAGCTTAGGACCCCTGGTGATATGTCAGATAAGGACACCTGATGATGTGTCAGCTAAGGACCCCTGATGATGTGTCAGCTAAGGACCCCTGATGATGTGTCAGATAAGGATCCCTGGTGATATGTCAGCTAAGGACCCCTGATGATGTGTCAGCTAAGGACCCCTGATGATGTGTCAGCTAAGGATCCCTGGTGATATGTCAGCTAAGGACACCTGATGATGTGTCAGCTAAGGACCCTTGATGATGTGTCAGCTAAGGACCCCTGATGATGTGTCAGCTAAGGACCCCTGATGATGTGTCAGCTAAGGACCCCTGATTATGTGTCAGATTAAGACCCCTGGTGATATGTCAGCTTAGAACCCCTGGTGATATGTCAGATAAGGACACCTGATTATGTGTCAGCTTAGGAACCCTGATGATGTGTCAGCTAGGGACACCTGATGATGTGTCAGCTAAGGACCCCTGATGATGTGTCAGATAAGGACACCTAATAATGTGTCAGCTAAGGACACCTCATGACGTGTCAGCTAAGGACACCTGATGATGTGTCAGATAAGGACACCTGATGATGTGTCAGATAAGGACACCTGATGATGTTTCAGATAAGGACACCTGATGATGTGTCAGCTAAGGACACCTGATGATGTGTCAGATAAGGACCCCTGATTATGTGTCAGCTTAGGACCCCTGATGATGTGTCAGCTAGGGACACATGATGATGTGTCAGCTTAGGACCCCTGATGATGTGTCAGATAAGGACCCCTGATGATGTGTCAGATAAGGACACCTGATGATGTGTCAGCTAAGGACCCCTGATTATGTGTCAGCTTAGGATCCCTGGTGATATGTCAGCTAAGGACCCCTGATGATGTGTCAGCTTAGGACCCCTGATGATGTTTCAGCTAGGGACACCTGATGATATGTCAGCTAAGGACCCCTGATGATGTGTCAGCTAAGGACCCCTGATGATGTGTCAGCTAAGGACCCTTGATTATGTGTCAGCTTAGGACCTCTGGTGATATGTCAGCTAAGGACCCCTGATGATGTGTCAGCTAAGGACCCCTGATGATGTGTCAGATAAGGACACCTGATGATGTGTCAGATAAGGACACCTGATGATGTGTCAGCTAAGGACACCTGGTGATATGTCAGCTAAGGACACCTGATGATGTGTCAGCTAAGGACCCCTGATTATGTGTCAGCATAAGACCCCTGGTGATATGTCAGCTTAGAACCCCTGGTGATATGTCAGCTAAGGACCCCTGATTATGTGTCAGCTTAGGACCGCTGATGATGTGTCAGCTAAGGACCCCTGATGATGTGTCAGATAAGGACACCTAATAATGTGTCAGCTAAGGACACCTGATGATGTGTCAGCTAGGGACAACTGATGATGTGTCAGCTAAGGACCCCTGATGACGTCTCAGCTAAGGACACCTGATGACGTGTCAGCTAAGGACCCCTGATGATGTGTCAGATAAGGACACCTAATAATGTGTCAGCTAAGGACACCTGATGATGTGTCAGCTAAGGACACCTGATGATGTGTCAGATAAGGACACCTGATGATGTGTCAGATAAGGACACCTGATGACGTGTCAGCTAAGGACACCTGATGATGTGTCAGCTAAGGACACCTGATGATGTGTCAGCTAAGGACACCTGATGATGTGTCAGATAAGGACACCTGATGATGTGTCAGCTAAGGACACCTGATGATGTGTCAGCTAGGGACACCTGATGATGTGTCAGCTAAGGACCCCTGATGACGTGTCAGCTAAGGACACCTGATGACGTGTCAGCTAAGGACCCCTGATGATGTGTCAGATAAGGACACCTAATAATGTGTCAGCTAAGGACACCTGATGATGTGTCAGCTAAGGACACCTGATGATGTGTCAGATAAGGACACCTGATGATGTGTCAGATAAGGACACCTGATGACGTGTCAGATAAGGACACCTAATAATGTGTCAGCTAAGGACACCTGATGATGTGTCAGCTAAGGACACCTGATGATGTGTCAGATAAGGACCCCTGATTATGTGTCAGCTTAGGACCCCTGATGATGTGTCAGCTAGGGACACATGATGATGTGTCAGCTTAGGACCCCTGATGATGTGTCAGATAAGGACCCCTGATGATGTGTCAGATAAGGACACCTGATGATGTGTCAGCTAAGGACCCCTGATTATGTGTCAGCTTAGGATCCCTGATGATGTTTCAGCTAGGGACACCTGATGATATGTCAGCTAAGGACCCCTGATGATGTGTCAGCTAAGGACCCCTGATGATGTGTCAGCTAAGGACCCTTGATTATGTGTCAGCTTAGGACCCCTGGTGATATGTCAGCTAAGGACCCCTGATGATGTGTCAGCTAAGGACCCCTGATGATGTGTCAGATAAGGACACCTGATGATGTGTCAGATAAGGACACCTGATGATGTGTCAGCTAAGGACACCTGGTGATATGTCAGCTAAGGACACCTGATGATGTGTCAGCTAAGGACCCCTGATTATGTGTCAGCATAAGACCCCTGGTGATATGTCAGCTTAGAACCCCTGGTGATATGTCAGCTAAGGACCCCTGATTATGTGTCAGCTTAGGACCGCTGATGATGTATCAGCTAAGGACCCCTGATGATGTGTCAGATAAGGACACCTAATAATGTGTCAGCTAAGGACACCTGATGATGTGTCAGCTAGGGACACCTGATGATGTGTCAGCTAAGGACCCCTGATGACGTGTCAGCTAAGGACACCTGATGATGTGTCAGCTAAGGACCCCTGATGATGTGTCAGATAAGGACACCTAATAATGTGTCAGCTAAGGACACCTGATGATGTGTCAGCTAAGGACACCTGATGATGTGTCAGATAAGGACACCTGATGATGTGTCAGATAAGGACACCTGATGATGTGTCAGCTAAGGACACCTGATGATGTGTCAGATAAGGACACCTGATGATGTGTCAGCTAAGGACACCTGATGATGTGTCAGATAAGGACACCTGATGATGTGTCAGCTAAGGACACCTGATGATGTGTCAGCTAGGGACACCTGATGATGTGTCAGCTAAGGACCCCTGATGACGTGTCAGCTAAGGACACCTGATGATGTGTCAGCTAAGGACCCCTGATGATGTGTCAGATAAGGACACCTAATAATGTGTCAGCTAAGGACACCTGATGATGTGTCAGATAAGGACACCTGATGATGTGTCAGATAAGGACACCTGATGATGTGTCAGATAAGGACACCTGATGACGTGTCAGATAAGGACACCTAATAATGTGTCAGCTAAGGACACCTGATGATGTGTCAGCTAAGGACACCTGATGATGTGTCAGATAAGGACCCCTGATTATGTGTCAGCTTAGGACCCCTGATGATGTGTCAGCTAGGGACACATGATGATGTGTCAGCTTAGGACCCCTGATGATGTGTCAGATAAGGACCCCTGATGATGTGTCAGATAAGGACACCTGATGATGTGTCAGCTAAGGACCCCTGATTATGTGTCAGCTTAGGATCCCTGATGATGTTTCAGCTAGGGACACCTGATGATATGTCAGCTAAGGACCCCTGATGATGTGTCAGCTAAGGACCCCTGATGATGTGTCAGCTAAGGACCCTTGATTATGTGTCAGCTTAGGACCCCTGGTAATATGTCAGCTAAGGACCCCTGATGATGTGTCAGCTAAGGACCCCTGATGATGTGTCAGATAAGGACACCTGATGATGTGTCAGATAAGGACACCTGGTGATATGTCAGCTAAGGACACCTGATGATGTGTCAGCTAAGGACCCCTGATTATGTGTCAGCATAAGACCCCTGGTGATATGTCAGCTTAGAACCCCTGGTGATATGTCAGCTAAGGACCCCTGATTATGTGTCAGCTTAGGACCGCTGATGATGTGTCAGCTAAGGACCCCTGATGATGTGTTAGATAAGGACACCTAATAATGTGTCAGCTAAGGACACCTGATGATGTGTCAGCTAGGGACACCTGATGATGTGTCAGCTAAGGACCCCTGATGACGTGTCAGCTAAGGACACCTGATGACGTGTCAGCTAAGGACCCCTGATGATGTGTCAGATAAGGACACCTAATAATGTGTCAGCTAAGGACACCTGATGATGTGTCAGCTAAGGACACCTGATGATGTGTCAGATAAGGACACCTGATGATGTGTCAGATAAGGACACCTGATGACGTGTCAGCTAAGGACACCTGATGATGTGTCAGATAAGGACACCTGATGATGTGTCAGCTAAGGACACCTGATGATGTGTCAGATAAGGACACCTGATGATGTGTCAGCTAAGGACACCTGATGATGTGTCAGCTAGGGACACCTGATGATGTGTCAGCTAAGGACCCCTGATGACGTGTCAGCTAAGGACACCTGATGATGTGTCAGCTAAGGACCCCTGATGATGTGTCAGATAAGGACACCTAATAATGTGTCAGCTAAGGACACCTGATGATGTGTCAGCTAAGGACACCTGATGATGTGTCAGATAAGGACACCTGATGATGTGTCAGATAAGGACACCTGATGACGTGTCAGATAAGGACACCTAATAATGTGTCAGCTAAGGACACCTGATGATGTGTCAGCTAAGGACACCTGATGATGTGTCAGATAAGGACACCTAATAATGTGTCAGCTAAGGACACCTGATGATGTGTCAGCTAAGGACACCTGATGATGTGTCAGATAAGGACACCTGATGATGTGTCAGATAAGGACACCTGATGACGTGTCAGCTAAGGACACCTGATGATGTGTCAGATAAGGACACCTGATGATGTGTCAGCTAATGACACCTGATGATGTGTCAGATAAGGACCCCTGATGATGTGTCAGCTAAGGACACCTGATGATGTGTCAGATAAGGACACCTGATGATGTGTCAGATAAGGACCTCTGATGATGTGTCAGCTAAGGACACCTGATAATGTGTCAGATAAGGACCCCTGATGATGTGTCAGATAAGGACACCTAATAATGTGTCCTTTGATATGCACGACTAACTGTGGCGTTCGCACTAATTGTAATGGGTTCCATTAAGCTGTCATTCACTTTTGCATGCTTTCTCTCACTTTCACACCTAATCTATATATAAGTAAAAAAAAAAACATGACATTGAGATATACAAGACGACCACTGGACTACACGGGTAAGACTCACAACCTTACTGTAAATAGACAAGGTAATTTGCACGTTAAAATAAACAATACAATACATATGTACAGCACAAGACTAAGAACACAATACAAATTAACTTGTACATTTTAATTAGAATATCTATTGATTTTTACTTGTGGTACATACGTTTATATGTAAAATATAATTGGGCCAAAAAAAACTATTTTATTTTATTGGCCCATCGACAATTTGAGTCATTTAGGAAGAAACAAGACGAGATAAACTGACACACAGACCGAAAACATATTAAACTCAATTTAAATGTTGAAAGGTCAGAATTATAAAGATCATTGATAATGGTTGCAAAACAATTTGTATTTTATTATACAATACAAATATAGGTATGGCCAATGGGCAAACCCGAGAGATCTCTGACCAATGATCTTGCCAGTTCAATTTTATTAGGTTCGTAATCAATGGTTTAAATCAGGAATAAAGCAGACGAATTTCGTTTTGTTGTAAGTTAAACGAAAAATAAGGGGCATACATGTATATTATGACATTTTCAACATCAATACAAGATAAAGGAACATCGGGCGGCTTCGTTTGTTTTTAATGTTCTATTAAGTACAAATGATATTTGAGATTGAAGACCCTGGAAGATGGCGCGACAGTCGGATAATATCACACACAGAATCGGTTGCGCGGCACCACAAATAGCCCAACACACACACACATATTTCTCTCGGTACAACTACGACAGGAAATTCAAATCTATATCTTCGGATCACCAACACATAGTGTATATGATACAAAAATTACATTGTGCTAATAAATAGATATACAGCTTAGAAACACAAATGACAAAGGAAGACAACTTTTTGACTCGTGCCCTGACTGGGCCTCGATATACCTACAACTGGCGAGTCTTACGCTTTACCTTTCTGTCGTAGCACCTTTTTCGCTCTCTTTCTCTTTTTGTTAAGTCGCCCTTGATGCTGCCCTACATTTGGCTTCAGCTTAAATTGTATGTGTTTGGTGACATACCCTTTTGTGATGGTGCATCCTGACGAAAGGGCTGGTCTGGTTTAGTCATTTAAGGACGGGCTTCCTCTGCGTGGGAGATGCGTGCGTGTCGTGAGTGCGTGTGTGTTTTAGAAGGCTGGCGTATACTGGATGCGGGGTGGTCTAGTGGTAGGAGGCAGGGCTACGTGACCAAAGTGTCGCTAAGTGGAGTCACGCCAATGGCGATGTGTTTACTTCGTTGTGTTCCAGTTAACTCAGCTGTAATTGAGTGCATGGTAGGGCAGTGCGAGAGATTTCGTGTGTAAGCTGTTAGCGTCGAAGTGGCAGCTCCAGATGTAGAATTTCCATGACGTTAACCACGGATACTAATATATAAACTGTGATATAGTGGTATATTAAACGTCAAATGATTACCATATAATTATTTGTTTGCATACCTAGGGAACACGATAAACCTACAATTTGGATTCGAGAGAAAGATTCATGATGATATTTCTGAGAACTGTCGATTAAAAACTGTACAAAATGTAAAAAAAAAAAAAGCTAAATGGACACTTTTCGGCCATTTTTCGGATTTTTTTTCTTCTTAATATCGATCAGTCTCAAACATTGAACATGCATAATTAGGAACAAACGGAAACATACGTATGGAATTTGAAAGATATCCGTCTACTTATCGGGAACAAGGGTTCTTTACGGACTGACTAAGGACGATTTGATGAACCCTCCATCTGCTAAAGGTGGGATAGATTGATTAATTAACTGATAAAAGTCTTAATGACGGATTTTAGATATTTCCCCTTTTACTTCCTGGTGGTATTTCGAAACAATTTATTTAAAACTACATTCACCTAAAGAGGAAGGTCGTAATGATAACTTGTCCATAGTGATTTTTAAATGCTACATTGGTCAAAAAGGTGAACATAGATATTATACCAGAAATGAGTCATAGAGTAATTATCAAAAATACCTTATATAACCATCCACTCAGTCGCCTCAATCCTAATACAGGTACTTGCAATGAACAACTCAATATTTTGACTAGTTCGGACATGATGTGAAATCTTATAACAATGTATTTTTGATTGTTGTAAGCACATGGATTCATGGGAAAATAAGGACCCAACCCTTCCTGCTTAAGAACCAAATAAAATCAAGTTGACGTTGTCATCGGTTACGTTTACAAACTAAAGTAAAACGCCAATTACGGCCAACTTTACAGATAGACTACAGAATATCGGAAAACAGGTACGAGTGTGCTAGAATTTATGTAATATCATACTTTATATATATACATGACATAGTGCCAAAATAGTTTGGACAGTTCTATGTTAGTAACATCCGTCTTGCCAGTCGTTGTTTTGACCAATAGCCACATCGTGCATCATGTGATGAATTGCCGATCATTTCCTTTGGGACAGCAGGTCGCCATCTCAATACCCAAGGGTCTGCTCTATCGTCGGCTATATTGATCATGGTTTATCAAAATACCTGGTAATTTTATTTCTGAGCGTTAGCTTTTAGGACACACGGGGACGCTAAGAGAATTGTGTACCGCATGATAAATGAAACGTAAGTATCAGTCTAAAGAGAGAATGTAAATTGTATTATTCTGACCGTCATCATCTGGTAAGACCGATAATAAGTTGACAAGATCACCAGAACTTCTCATTTTTCGGAATCAGCTCTTTACATGTACTTCGACTCGACTGAAGACCGACTAGTCATCAAACTGTATTTGAATGTATGAAATTGTATTATATTTGACTACATATAACGTTAAGACATAAAAAACAAGTCGGTATCAATGACAACATCTAACAATGTAATGTAGACCGATATAACTCTGATTAAGATCAAGTAGAACTCGAACAATACTTATTGAAATACACATTTATTACAAAACACTCCAATAAAATAACACTGACCACACTTTTGTCTGTAATAAAAAGCATTTTTCCGCATGTGATTCTATTCCATAAAACCACTATAAACATTAATTAAACTAGTCTATTGTGTTCTGTAATCTTCACACCATTTGTTTGGAACTGTAGAAGTCTTCGAGCTGATTATCATGAAATTCTTCGGTTATCTCGAGAGCACGACCCTGCTGTAATTTGTCTTCAAGATACACTTCTTAAAAAAGACACCAATTTAGAATTAAAGAGATGCTCTATTTTCAACACCTTTGGTCCTGATGGTAATAAAGCAAATGGGGGAGCTGCAAACCTTGTTAATAACTTAACCGCACACAGGGTTATTCAATTAAGCACAACTTAACAGGCAGTCTCTGTTTGTGTATTCGTCTAGAACGCTAACATCATGCTCAATATATCCCATATAATTCCAAAATGTCATGCCCTGAATTTGATGATCTTTTAGAACAGCTTCTCATTAATTTTGTTTTTTAGGCGTTTTTAATGGCGATAACAACCTTTTGGGTTCGCCCGACAACATGTGTTCATTTGATAATGAATCTCCAGCACACTTGCATCTGTCTTCTGGAACGACTGCACATTTAGATTTGACATTATGACATCCATCACTACTCATGGACTATGACTGGAAAGTGCACGATGACCTCTGTGGAAGCGAGCACTTTCTTATTTTGGTCCTTCCATGGAGGACAATGTGCCAAACTAGAAGTATTTAAATTTAATTAGGATGCACTTTTCTAATTGTCCTTATAGCTTTAGCCCGCAATATCATATAGTTGTTCAAATTGGTGTGGGTGGGTTAGTTTAAATTCTCTCAAGGAAGTTTCCCTTAGTTTAATAGCTTTATTACAGTCTTCGTTATTTCACAGTTTAGAGTTTTGTTTGCCTGAGGATTTTGGTATGCATTGTTTGCTATCGCGGAAAGTTGTTTGCAAAACCATTCTTATTTGTCTTTCTTTCGAACTCGAAATTTCCCTCTGATAATAACGAGCATTATAATCAACCATTTACTATGCTGGAACTCAAGGAATCACTACAGCGATCGAGTGATTCATCCAATCTAATTAAAATTATACTTGTAATCACCAATCTAAGTAAAATTGGACTTGGTATTTCCACTCCTCTACGATACTCTACGATGCATCGTAGAGTGCATCGTAGAGTATCTTAGAGGAGTTGAAATTACGTGTACAAGTATAATTTTGATTAGATTGTTGATTCATCCACATGTCCACATCACACCCACTATTAGTTCCTGAAACACCTTCCAAATTCTTCGCTCAAAAAAAACAACAACAAAACAAATAAAACAATAAAAAAAATGCTTTTAAATGTTTTCAATGACATGTACACAAATGGCAAGCCCGTGTTAGATTAAAATTGGACTACGCTTCCATTTTCTATAGTTCCGATAGAAAACAGTATCTGAATATATGAGATACTGTACATCATCAGGGTCTGCGACTCGCTCTTTGAGCCTTCAAAACCGCACCAACTGCGATTCCCGAAGTAGAGGCAAATGAACCATTACTGTATAATCGTCGCAAAAAAATTTCACTGCAAAACGCACTTCAATTAAAATCGAACCTACCAAGCCCTGCCTATTCCTTTGTATTCGATCAACAATTGAAGGTTTTGCTTCAAAATAAACGTTTGGAGTACGGGTCTCCTCTCTTTAAATGACTGCCCAAATTAATGTCGAAACAATTGAATCCTGTCGAACAATCGACATTCCTCCATGGTCTTTTTAAATACTTAAGATTGACCTCTCTCTTTATGAAACAATTAAATCTGATACTGATCCTCATATCTTTCTTTCTTCATTCTTTGAGCTGCAGTCAAAATACATTTGCTTTCAATTATTCTACTCCGATGCTTCTTAGAACGATCATAAGGTAGCCGCAGCCATAGTTCTGAGAAATGCAACCTTGAGACGCAGCTTCAAAATGGCGCTTCAATATTCTCTGCAGAAGCTCATGCCTCACCCTCGAACAATTGAAACAAAACATGTAACGAGAGCAATTATCTATTCTGACTCACTGTTTTACAGAGTCTTAGTAACAGAAATATTTCTATTAGAAAAATACTGGTTGTATTGCGTAGTCTCGGCTTAGATTGTCATATTACATTTTGCTGGGTTCCAGGACACAATGGAATACCTGGAAATGGAAAAGCAGATCTTGCCACTAAAGCAGTAGTATAACATATACGGATATGAAATTCATTTTACCGATTTAAAATTTTATCACCACAGTGGCAAAATGAATTGAATCAATATGTAGACAGTGATATACTCTTATATCCTCCGACCCTGGCGTTATGAAATTAAAAATATTTTTAGAAAATATTTTAGCCACAATGCAAACAATTAACTGTTCATCCAGGCTTTTTTGTGTCTGTATATCACAGGTAGGTTTTCACTTTTATTGTGCGTAAAAGCCCTGGGGTGTTTTGACTTCCAAATTACTAGCGGGGTCAGTTTCTCTCCTGTTTATGAGGCACACAAAGCCACTGTGATTCTTTCTTTCGATCGTTTACCGCCTGAACAATCAACCCCTTTCAGATGGAATGTTGTCCTAGTTATGTCCCCAGTTTCGTCCATATCAAAATATTCTCCGGTGAATATTCACGACATGATTCCGGAATTTTCTTTTTCCAGTCGCCAACGATTTCTTTATTAACATCGCCACGTTCGCCACTTTGGGTTCCGAAAACAATGTTGTGTCTTTTCAAAAAACTATCCAACCATCCATTCGGTACTTTAAAATTATATCTTCCCAAATCAGAAGCGAATTTCAGTGCTTTCTCCTTAATCATTGGTCCGTTTACAATAATTTTGCACGCAATCTTGAAACCAGTTCCAGGTACAAAAATGTAGTTTCGTTGATTTCTTCGTTGCCAGTGACATGGCGACTCTTTTTTTCGAGTGGATGATGCATTTTTGTCGTAGCCCTCAAGTACGTCGATTTTACGTTTAAAAATGTTTTGGACTTGGCTCCTCCCTATTTTGAAATCACACGATCCTCTAGAGTCAAAACGTTCCGTTTACTAGGAATGCGATCCATCTCCTTTGAAAAACGATAGTACACTGATACATCTATGTAATTGTAGAACTATTTAATACGTTAAAAACAACTCACTTACCTGAAATCCTGTTTTCAAAGCTTGACCAGTGTGAAGGGTTCTATGCGGAGATTATCGATAGCAAAAACAAATCACGTGACGATCGATAACAATACCTGGTCATGTGATCATCGCGGACGTCTACTTCTGGACAAAATGGCCGCTTAATACAGGACGATGTAACGACTCGGTGCAGATTTTTGTGGCTGTTGGCCGCGTAAGACAGGTGACCGCTTATTTAAGGTTCATTTTATAGTGTTTTCTATCGGGCAGACCACAGACTGGCCGCTTAACGGAGATAGCCGCTTATTCAAGATAGCCGTTAGAGCAGGTTTGACTGTACAATCGATCAAAGGAAACATTGGTGACTGCATGATCTTGCTACAGAGATAATCGCCAAGACGAGATTGTTCTAGCCCGTCTTAGGATAGGCTATACATATAAAACGCCTTCCTACTTATTGAAACGTGAGGACAAGTCTTAATGCATCGCGTGCAATGAACCATTTACCGTTAAACACTTTACACTGTATTGCATTGATCTACAAACTACAAGAGAGAGTTTTCACAACAGCATGGCAAGTCTGAAGGTATTTACGGGTCTGTTAGTATATACAAAATTATCTGAAAGCTGTTTGTTTGTATCACTTTATCAACTGATTTATTTTCAACTAATCGTGTGTGTATCAATATATATTTATATGTTTATACATGTATGTTTCGTTTGCTTTTACACCAACCGGGAGTGATATCAAGTCATCTGGGTTCTTCACTCCGGGTTTTAGTTTAACGTCTAAACGCTTAGGTTTCTGGCACAGACGATAGGCTTGTGCTCAACAACAATATGGTGAGTAGTCTGCGAACAACAGAGAGAATTTCAAATTTTCTAGCAGCTTGCATTATCCAATTCGATGAGCTTATATATTGAGAAGGACAATATAAATAAATCTGTAGGTGATGGTTTTACGGGAGTCAGTGTCGAAGGCAGGGGAAGGAGAGGATGAGTCAAAAATGAGGATTGTTGACAAACTATTTCTTGACAAAATGTAGGTTACAACCAGGGATCTACACCCGGCCCAATTCTATCCGGAGCACCAACCATGAAGGCAGATAATTTTCAATGAAAATAAATAAATTAAAAAAAAAAAAAAGGAAAAAAAAGAACGAGATTCAGATAGTGATTAACTTTAAAGTGTGGTAATTCACAAGGACTGATCAGCTACCGTCACTTCTATTGAATTGTTAATTCATTTCTTTGTTTGTTTTTGTTTTTTTGTTTTTTTGGGTTTTTTTTCAAAATGTGTGATAAAAAGGTTAAAATATACGACAATTTTGATATCAAACAATTTATCGGCCCTTGACCTGATATTAGCCTGTGCTATCAAAATTGTCATATACCTTTTCTACATTTATATTCAAGTGTAATCACAGGTATCTGGATCTGGTCAGTATTTTAAGAAAAAATATTAGCCCCCTACTTCTACTATTTCAACAAGGTGTAAACCCTGAAAAGTCGGAGTGAGGGTGAGCTTCGATTTACTTTGAATTTCAGTTTAATCCGACTAAAATATCAATTGCACACTTACTTCAGTTAAGTGTCCTTCTATTGATGATCTAATTGTCTAATTGAGCAACTGATATATAATTAATTAAATGAGTATTTAAAACTATATGAATGCATGCTATATGGGATTATGGCTTAATCTGAATATAAGCCTGTTTTCATTGGCTGATATTCAAAGCTCAAAGGTCATGCTGAGAATACCTCCTACAGGGTGTTGTTAGATCTTGTATTGCAGTGTATCGTAGAGAGGCGGAAATTACAAGTGTAATTTTAATTAGATTTGGTGATAATTCGAACTTTATCCTGTTTTTAGTGTGAAACAGTTATATTACCTCCCTGTTGTCCCGTATCTCGTAGAACGATACTGTCAATGAAATAATCTAGTTAATCAGCACACATTACGATGCCATAATTGTATTTGTTGATCTCTTAGACGACTTGATTCAATCAGTACGTTTCAAATTATTAGACCTGTTGTTCATAATATGTTTCAATCCATCTTTTTGTGAGCTTTATTTGCATATGCTGTCTTGTTTCTTAATTGTAAATTACATTCGTTATCGTCTTCGGAGGTCCTTTAACAGTTTTTCACTGCCTTCATACACATCCAGGGGCTAGTTTCGAATAAGGTTTATGGTGCAGTTCAGCGTTCATTATTCGGCATATTTAAATTATATTTCAATTCCACTTTTAATGACATTCAAAATCCTTGGTCTTGATTTGAAAAAGGTCCCTGGGAGTTGATAACCTTTAGCACCACTTTTCTTGGGACCGCCAAAATTGAGGGCCTCCCGAAAAATCTGTTAGTGATGTATTCATTCTTCGGCATATATTATTAAAGGGGCTAGTCACTTGTGTGCCTTTTGTAAGAATTCTTGCGATTTCGTTGTCACTACGGGGCTAACTTTGAGAGAGTGGCATTGCCTTATTAAGGCTAGGTTCTGATGCAATAGGTAGGAGTTTTTTTAAGTACCGAGGTTTTTACTTCACGTGGTATAAAATTAAAATGCATTTTGCTTGATTGACATGGATACCCCTTACCTTTAGGGTATATCCTCACATCTATCTGATACACACGTTGACACAAACATGCCAATAGTTGTTCTATTTTAGTAGAAATAACGAGTTCTTTTGTTGTTGTTTTTTCAGAAATTACGTACTCGCGTGGAAGAAATGCCAGTGTTTTGTCGATACCAGCGAAGTTTAACTATCCGGAACGTTACCAATAATACCAAATGGCATTGGTTTACCGGATTTCGTTCATACATCAATATAACAGCAGACGTTTACCTTTTGGTCTTAATCTCCAAATGATTCTCTCAAATGGTTTGTTTTTTCGGTATTAATGCAATGATCAGTGTCATATGAGGCCAGGCGTCAAGGAAACACTGAAAGGGAAGGAAAAGGACATATTTCAGTGCTGGAATGGGGTCACGAGAACTAATTTGGTCTCCTCAAATGAAAGACACGAAAGAAAATTTTTCAGTTTCTCACATGTCCCTTGAACATGCGAGAGGGAGGGGGGGGGCACAATTAGTCGCCTCATACGACACATGCTTTCCTTGCTCGGGTTTTCTCGAGTGGTATTCGTGTCAGGTTGTGAAAAGATATCTAATGAACCCCTTGACAGCTTTAGTTCATATTCTGCAAATAACAGCACAGCATGAAATGTTCTACATATATAACCTGTGTTTCGGTCAGCATTATTTGATGCTATACAGCGTATGCAGTATGATTACCACTTATGAAATCCAATCAGCATGACGTACCAAAATGATTGTTTTCCTCGACAAGAACTGAATTTCTTTCCAGACAAATCATGGTCATAAGTCGTTTCTATAACACAATATTCACAGACGCTTGACAGCACACCAGCATTATAGGCAAGATACGACATCAACAATAGAGCAGAATGTATTTACAAAACTCCAATCAGGCCGGTGGCATTTTCAGGTTATGAAGAGGCAAATGTCTGTTTACGTAATAACTATAACATAAAACACCAGGCGTTATTTTTTAATAAAGAAGAAATACAATATTTCGTCTGAAAACAAAGCGGCAAAGTTCATCACAAACGGGATATTGACTTTTATTTATATTGATTATTTGTAACATAATTATTTTTGTAAATGCTGTTATTATGTCATAAGATATGTAGTGCATCTAAGGCAGGCCATGATCATAAATGAAACAATATGAGGAAGTACAATGTAATAAATGGCCTCTCGCTGGTCAGGGATAATAATCCTGTGGTATGCATTCGACACTGTTTAGTTAAGGTGTGGTTTCCAGCAATGTTTATATCCATCTAGGGCTGACACAAATATTTTTTATAACTAACACTAACCCTGACCAAAGATCAAACTTTGCCATTTGTACAAAGTGTTGATTTTTTGGCTTTGATGTGTGTAACCCAATGACTGTTGCAACAATAGTGGACATAACAAAAACTTTGTAACGATCTAAACCTTAGGTTACACATATGTCATTCATATTATATAACAACTCGTAGTACGCATACGGGTAATGCCGACATGTGTATGCCACGTCCTAAGTTACCATCGCTGTAAATCATAACTGGAACGTTAAATACGATATAGCACGACCGAGAGTGACAATTCGTGCAACTATATATTCTCTTAAAGTAAATAGCTTCTATGTCCATGATTGGAAATATTATATTCAATCGCTTCTATATATCCTATTTATAAAATCGCGTAAGACGGAGACTATAAACACCTAACAAAGTACCAATAGGTGTGTAAATATGAGTTGTAAAGTTATCTTTCGGAGACATGTTAAAACAAAAACAAAAATGCTAGAAACAAGACTTCCCCAGCACCTTTATTAGCTTGATGTTTTAAAAGCAGATTACAATAACTTTACTGATTATCAGAGTTAGAGATTGACATATGTTCGATTTATTTGAAAAAAAATTACCAGAAACGAAAGCAGCAGCCTTAAGATCAAATCGTTTGTGTTGATGATAATATGTGGCGGACCATACCATTATTATAACCATATACCATAACGTTGATTAAAAGAAAAATGTCGACTTCACAGCTACCTTCCAAATAAAATAAAAGGAAAGCATTAACGACCTTTTCGAGACATCACATATGCTATCTGCGTTTCTCCTCTGTGGATGATGCAGATTGTGAAGGCTGGACAGGTTTAACAAAAACACAGTTTCAAGAAATTCTTCCACATTGCTCATCCTGCTCGACAATTCAAAAAACGAGGATGCACTACTGATATTCCGGGCAAAAGTAATGATGGACATATCGTGGAAACAGTGTACAAAAAATGTTAACATGTCAGTATGTCGAAAATATTTTACTTCATAGTAAAAGCAATAGATATAATTACTGTTCGATCGTTCTTTGGTCAACATCCTGAACGAGAAAACATTCAAGAGCACAACACAGTATTCTCAGCAGCGGTTTTGGGCAAGCGGGCGACTGTCTTACTGGACGGTATATATCTTAATCCTAAGAGTTCTGATCACAAGATCCAGATAATCGCCATCTGTCGCCAGAAGAAGTGGAACTATTTGAATTTCATGAACAAAACCCTGCCTGATAGTTACATTCTGGACACAGTAGTTCCATGTTTGGAAACGATAATGATCGATGCGAAGATTACAAAAGCCAAAGTTTTAGTCTCTCCTGACTTGAGATAGATGACAATGCCGTTGTTTGTCGAAGGTTTAGGGATGCTTTGTCCAGATTTGGCTTCACATGGTTTGGCAACAAAGATGCCGTCTTATCTAATACATGGGCAGACTCAACATGATGACTTACAAGCTAGCCTTGATAGATTCATAACTAAATCCAGATGGGTAGCGGAATCATAACATACACGATTCAAGCAATGACAGTTTTTCAAAACACAACTTGCCTCCAACTTATTCATTGATGTCATCGAGTCACTCCATAGAATAATAACAGCTTGTCTCAATGTTATCCGAGGACCCATATATGTTAGAACACTAGAGCGAGACGCAAATGAAAGGGCGCTGACTGCCAAAATGAAAGCCCTCCTTAGTACTTACAAAACCTAAGCTCGGCGTGTTAAAGATGAGACAGATCTTACCAGAAGTGCAAAGACACTATTTGTTAAACTAGATGCGACTAACCGATAATTGTGACTTTCCAAAGTCAGACATGGAATACCTTCGGACAATATCCTCTGGCATATACTAAATATCACTGGCAGCTGGCTATATCTGTGAGCACCTCAGTGGTAAGGATGACTACGCTATCTAGATATATCGGCACTCACGAGATATTGTACGATGTCAGATGCACTCGAGGCATAGGAGCAGTGTAAAGGAAAATGCTGGGATCCAGCTGCAACACTATTAATCCCATAAATGATGTATCGTCAGTGCCCTACTGGACAGAAAACCATTGGGTTATGTGCCCAGGTAACCAATATCATATACAACCCTCAAGTTATGTAGATTTCGCTACAAACTGTTATCTTCCAGGTATAAGATTTGTCGACTTGGGCGATGAGAACTACGATGCAGAGCAACATTGACAGGGCAAATCAGATTCTCGGACGAGGAAGCCATATTGGATTCTAGATTAGGTTGATACATGTGTAAACCAACATAAATGTAGCATGTAATGTTCTTGTCAGAAAACTTATTCAGCACTTGTAACATTTGATATTTGTGGCTATCACGGAACATGACGGTCATTTTGAAAGTCGAAATTTTGCTTTAATCTTGAATATGTACATGTTTGGATTTAAATAGCTATTTGCAAACGCAGGACCACATAGGCTACCAATAAGCCATACAAACTATCGTATTTGCTTCTTTTTGAAACCCGATCTTTACGTACATATAGGTACAGAACTTATCGATAGCGAGGGATTTTGTCTTCTCGGACAGTTTGATTCAAAATAAGTGAAAGAATGGCCAATTTGACAAATTATTTCTTTTATGTCTTTCGGTGCTTTAATTTCTTACTCTAGGTGTCTCCTCGACACCGGTCCTCATTTGGCCCTGGCTAATGCCTTTTGTTTTCTCCAGTGACCTTGGCTCTCTTGTATTTGAGTTGCCTTCTGAAAAAAACTGTAAAGATAACATCCATGGATTTCTATTGTACATACATGAACATTTTAAGTGTTAGAATTACATTAAAAATGTTCCTTGATATACATAAGGTTATATAATCCTATGTTTAAAGTGAAAATGCTATCTTCAGCTTGAATCTTAAAAAGTGTTTGGATACGCTTACAATGTTTATCCCACATGCTCTACTTTTTTGTACCTAAATCATTGTGCGATGTTACCATAAACGAACTTCTTGGCTTTTTGCATATATTTAACAAACTTTAGTACAGATGTGTTCTGTTATTTGAAGGTTCGGTTTTCGGAAGTTGCACTGTAGTACCTTCAATGATTTTGTCAATAATTGACATGGTTAAGTTTGGTTTGTGCCTTTTCAAACAATTAAAATGAATAAAATTGAATAAATGAAACATAATGATTAACTATCAAAGTTTAACATTAGGATTTTATTAAAAAAGATGATAAAACAAAACAAAATTTAAACTGAATGAGTAATCAAATTACAACATGAAAATAAAAACTTTGTACTTCAGAACTTCCATATACATGTATATCTAGGTAAGTTTTTATGACTAATATTAGTTGACTGACAACACTGTAACTGTCAGTCTGGTTCAGATTCAAAGCAGTTGGTAAGGACCGTTTGATCATCCTTCGATGATGCCAATAGCATATAACTGAGTGGCGTGAAATTCACAATTTCGGTGAATCACCATAAAACCCTCTATCTATGGAGAGTTTTTGATTCTACCTTATTTGCGTCTCGAAAAGAGTTTTTTTTCTTTTCAATTTCAGTCCTTACAATCTGACAGGGCAAACGTTTTAAATTTCAATAGATATTCAAAAAATGAAAGTCAAAAATGTAATTTCCATATACAAACGATATAAAAGTTTACCCTCTCACCAGAGGAAAACGTGATATCCCAGGGTAATAAAATTCACATTTTGGAATACCACCTTAAGACCCTTCCATCTATAATTTGTTTTTATTCTATTCTATTTGGATCTTGAGAAGACGAGTTTTGAAATGTCAATCAATTTGTCCCTGCCCCTCGGTCCCTTTGGGGCTGAGACATAAACATTTAATTTTGCTTCAAATTTGGCCATAGATGGTTTCTGCAAAACTTTGATGACTTTTGCTCTGAGAAGAAGTCATAAATGTTTATAACAAAATACTAAAATGATCTTTAACAAAATAAAAAGATTATATATGCTGCTGAATTACTCAGCCTTGTCGTTGAAATTAAATAAGCTGTAAAAAATGTGAAACACGCTAAGCCCTTAGACACCAAGTATGCAACTGCTTTTGCACTATAATGACTGACAATAGACATAGGTGCCTCATAAGCTTTGAAGAGTCCGTAGTAATGTGGTTATCCTCATTGACAAATGAGCAAGTCAACGGGTTCCAGTTACGTCTGTTGGTAAAAGTAGCAACCCGTCACCAACAGCGTATATACTTCTCAGGAGACCATGATTGGTTTTTGTGCTGTGTGTTGTGAAAGTAATATAGACCAGTAAGTGAAGACATGAACATCCCATACAGTTTATTCTTCTTGAAGACATCCCGAAAGCTAACCCTAGAAGGTGCGCAAGGCAATGCACATTTGTTATCTCCTGGTTATATCTGTTCAGTGAAGCTTCCTACTCGCTCTTTATGTCACTACGAGGTGCAACTGGTTTACCTACTAAAACAATACAAACAAACGTCTATAACAATTGTAGCTGCTACTTTGGGAGAGAGACGACTTTCTCGCACTCTGTCAGCAAAATGTGACTGAGCGGGACGTTTTGCTAAGGAAGGTCTCCCCTAAGTGCGAATTGTTTTGGGGGGTTCGGTATGCTTGAATCTTTGTGATAGGAAGGAACATATGCCGACTTTATAGTGCTATCGCACAGACGTTTGCTGCAAGCATTAAGCAAGATAACTCTGATGAAAGTCTTTTTACGTAATGACACCAAACTGCAAAAATTCCTAGTCCAATATTTAAGGATATTTTTTCTGGTAACTCTCAGAGTACGTATTTCACTATCCATATATACCGATGGTTCTAAAATATCTGAGGATGTAGATGCAGCATGTATTCATGGCACTGGCCACTGCTCTCTTGTAGTCTAAGCAGGCGATATGGCAGAAATCTCAGATAATTTATTTATTGCTTAAATTTATTCGACAGCTATTATCAACATGCAGTGGTGATACGCATCTTGAGTTACCTATGGACTCTCCAATGTCCTCTTTGCAGAATATGTAAAGAAAACCTATCCCGACCTACAAACGACACCTCCCAATTGGTCGTCTCTTACGACATGCAGTCAGATACGGAAGATTCTTTCTCCGTACCTCAGGGAATAATAAAAATATATTGATTGAAATGCTTTACTTTTCACTAGTGTTCTTTCTTCTACCACCAGTCACACATTTATCTCCCGTTTAACCTCATCAAGATTTCTTTGCTTCCCCTAAGGTATGACTGATATCACTTGTTGTCGTTCTGAACCGGAAGTTTTTCGGAATTACTTTTACACAAACCGTGTGCTAGTATCTATCAAATAGCGTGATGGGAGAAGAAAAGAGTCATCACATTGCTTAACGGAGAGATATCCCATCCTCGAGGTAATATTCACGAGTGTCTAACCCGAGGTTCGCGTCAATCAAGACTTTCTCTACTCGGGTTAGAAATATGTCTGTCACATCTCCAAGGAATGGTATAGGCTTCTAATATTCCCTGTTGGTTTGTGACAAAGTGCGGAAAAGTTGGGAATATGAACCTTATCTTCATTACTACAGTGATTTCCCCATATACCATGTCCAAAATACATTGCCACTGTTCAGACAAAAACGATTTAATAATATCACTATGCTGCAATTAGTGTCTAGAATAAGTTACTCGTCCTATTTTGCAGTGATATTGACAATGTATCAGATTATAGATAAGACTTTATCATTAACGATAGGTTGTCGATAAATCTGGTTTACATCCATGCTTCATAATTCGTAGCTGGGATGAAAAGTAACTGATAGACGTATCAATCCTAGTGTTTGTCTCCTCTGTGACGGCATGGCGTTACTTTGCATTCGACGGAGACGTCACCTTTTCACCCCAAAGTTTTGCATTTACCTAACTCGGTCCTCATCACAGACATACATCTTGAACACAGGAGATGCTGTCCTTTAATGACCTTAGTTGTTAATAGGACGCCAAATATTAGTAAACCAAACTGAAGCAAACCAAACCAAACATGGTCTATAGATTGATCACATAGTTAACCCCAAAGATCTCTTCATTGTCGGAATATCATTCAGAATTTCAGTATTAACGGTCCGGCGACTCTGGGAATTAGGAATGCTGGTAATTTGCCTTAAACGTTTTCTGTTTATATCAGTTTCTATATTATCTGCGAATGAACAAAACCTCGCAAAATTTAGAAGTCTTCATTTCCCGTAAAACCTACTGAAAGAAGGACAGACGAGACACATCAAGAAGATGTCACTAATTGCTTTGGCTATGACTGGGCATAATGAGTATTGTTAATGATCACATCACGAACGTGTTACCTTGTGTGTAAGACACTATGTTAAGTGTGTGCTACTTAACTGGACATCCTCATGGAATAACCGCAATCGATTATATGAAATTAGGAAGAGGGTCTTTATGATTAGTTAGATTTCCATTAGTCAATAACGCACTTGTGTAGTGACTACTTTCTAGAAAGTCATGTCCAATGTATCATAATTCATTACCAAGAGAGAATTGCATGTGAATTGGCATTAGCGCTGTACGACAAACAACTCATATGACGACCATAAATGACACTAGCACTTTTATCTTTGTCCGGGGGAAAGCTAGCATGATATTTGGGTTTTTTCCTGTGATAAATCCTTGATTTCCAGACAGAAACAGTCGTTAGATTTCTTTGAAAAATATATACCCATATATTCAGATCTTTGATGGATAGCTCTTCGTAAGTAATGTTATAACCTAATGACTTGGAAAGAAAACAACCCTGGTATAATTTTCGGGGTATTTTTGTTTATCAATAATTGATCTGAAAACCAAATAAATCATTAAACTCCATCTTGGTGGATTTTCCATAGGCCACGAGGAATAGTTCGATATTTCTATTCTTCTTTCATTGTTTGATCTCGCAGTGAAAATATTAAAATGCTTTTTATTTTATTACGAAAGAATTTGAAGGTTTAAGGTGAGTGTGCAAAGAGAAATATAACTTTAAACATTTGCCTTTCTTACAAGGGAGTATACATGTACGTCTATTAAACGGGGACAAGCACACATTTCAACACAAGTCAGGGTGGTAATGATTTCTGATGTACAAACGAAAACCCGTAGCAAATATCCCATGGAAGCCATTGCTGTGACACAGATGTATATCCTACACATAATATCAATTATGTTCTTCTTTATTTCCATTTTCAGAAGAAAATACAACAGACGACACTGATTGGCCTCTATAAAATGTTCATTGATTTGTTTGCTTAAACTCAATTTCAGGTTTCTACGTCTGACCTTTTGCTGCCTGTTAACGTAGATTTCCCTGTATGCTGGTTTTTATAACTGTTTATTGAAAGTTGCGTTGTCCAGTATTTTATTACTGAGAGGCAAGGTCAATCAGTAATTGGCCATCAATAAAAGCGACGGTACAGGACTTGGAAATCATCGGATTGATAACACCGCTAGAGACGTATTTAGGTCGATGTTCAATCGATGAGGCTTTATCGTCTGGGTGTTTCTAGGCAATTCACTAGCAGTATAGTTTATATATGTTTTCAGGAAATATTCCGGCCAGACTGTTATAATCATGACATTTTCTAAGTAATTGATAAGTAATATTATTACTATTAGGTAATAAATTCGGTTGTCTAGGTGTACTTGACTACACGTATATTTCAAGTAAGTCTAACGGCTTTTTTTTCTGTCCTAATGACTTTTACATTATTGATAGTCCGTTAGAAATGTATGACTTAACTTACTCATTATTCGACACTGGTGTTACATTCCAATTTAATGGTGCATTTTAATGTCTTTTGTGACAGTCCCGTCATCGTATCGGAGGATGTAATCAATAAAGGCACCATCTCTTTTCCGCTTCAAATCTGCGCCATATTGATCTTTCTTCAAAACTGTCGAACGTATTAATCTAATACGCCGAAATGGTGCGTGATATTTTAAGAAATTCGTTCTCTCAACCCTTATATCTGCCGTACTCCATTCTAATAGACACATTTGTGCCATATAAAGAAGACCCTTATATACAAAAGTATATTCCGTATTGATCTGTAAGGTCATGTTGATATATTTGAACAAAGGACCTGTCGAATATGTATAATCAACGGACATAAGTGATATGTATCTTAGACATGCATGTACTAAATCATCAACCTAATACAACAGCTCCATCAACCTAATACAACAGCTCGACATCAATTTTAATACACGCTTAATTGCCTCTACATGTAATTCTGAACATTATTCGTTTCATTATGTAAAGAACCCGCTGGTCCTTGCCCGTCTTATGATGGGCCACACACACACACACACACGCACACACGCACGCACACCCGCACGCACACACGCACACACACACACACACACACACACACACACACACATTTTTACTTACGTGGGAATACGCCCAATACACTAAACATTATCACATAATAATAACACTTACACTCATTCTCGCATCAATGCCCTAATGACCTTTTCATTGTTTATTAAGATTTAATAATAACCATAAAGAGTCTACATCTACAGATATTGATACTCGTGTTAAGATGCAATTAGTTGTATGATATCAGTTCGTTTATCAAAACAAGACACCTTATTCTGTTAGGTCTACAGTGATGTATAATATCACGAAAAAACCCAGATAACCAACCTGATAGAAAACGGATGGCGTCTCATCCCATATATGCTATGATCATCGTAAGAGACTGGTGGCACACCAGTTCGGGTATTTATATCGCACTGCTCATTTGAAAACGGTACAAGCACTCTGGCGACGTAGCCCTGAATCCATAACTGTCAAGCATTCTTATATCGGCATAGTATTTCTGGACCAACACATAGACAAATAACATGGGGGTGTATTCCGAGATATCGAATGCGTTTACGATTCCTTCAGATTAAACTATTCATAGATAATTTCAAACCTGTAAAGTGGCTTTCCTTATTCGTTAACCAACTTAATTTTAGTCATAGCCACTATTTCATTTTTCTTACTCTGGTTTGCAAACCAGAAGACCATTCTGAGTTGAAAGGGGCTGTGTTGTACTTGTCGATACTAAATACACTGTGATCGGGGGTTAACAGCAACCCAAAGATACTGAAGGAATGAAGTTGATACAGTGCTGATAATTACTATTATTATTATATTCTTAAAGGCCCATTGAACATTGCAAAGGTAATTCAGGTAATTTATGGCAATCGCAAAATCCGTATCGATGTCCATAGCTGTTGATAGGACGTTAATTAATGCAAAACAATAATATGTTACCTTTTTTTAAATGTAATAATGTATCATTCATGTCAATTGATTACCAATATTATACAGTCACCACCTTAGGAATCATGCTATTTAAAACTTAGTTTTCACTACCAATTTTTTATTTTGAATTTCTGAGGATGTGAAAGTTATCTTAGTTTTCGATAATTTATGACAAATGGACGATATCAACATCAATTATTATAATTGAAATCATTCTACAAAGGGACGAATGAAATGCAATAAATCATTTTTAAATTTTGTTGAAAGTATTACAGATTTGATATACAAAATATTCCCAAGTAGAACATTCATATTACATACAAATGTATTTGCCCTTTGGCTCGACTCGGTTTACCTAATAACGTGCTTGATCTTATGTTAATTCGGTATGAGTAATAACATCATGTCTGAAGATTTCGGGTAAACAGAAAGGTTCTGTCTGACTTTTGACAATTTGACAGCTGCCATGCGTAACCTTGCTTCAGTCACTCATTTACTGTATACAATTTACATAGGACTACATATCTTTCGCGGTTTTTGTCAGATTTCTGGGTCTGTATTATAACATACCCACACGTTTAATAAACCTAAAAACATACACAACATTTGACTCCATTGTCCTGTCTACAAACACACCCACCATAATCTAAACGTGACTACAAAACTGTGTAGGTCACAAAGCGTGATAAGCATTAGTACCTTTCAGATGTACTGTCACTACTGATGTTCTGCCGTTCAGGTATCATTTTGTTTGGTGTTTTTTTTATATGTATACAAGAAATGTCAACCAGACTATTCAGTTATGTTCTGATTGCAATCGTTTTAAATCAACCATATAAACAAACACATGCTATAAGTCCCCTACCTTGGACTAGGAGTTGAGGAAAGCCGGAGTACCCGAAGAAAGACCACCAGCCTACGGTCAGTACAATGTAACTGCCCCACGTGGGTTTCGAACTCGTGACTTAGAGTTGAATAGCTAGTGATAAAGTGTCGGGACACCTTAACCACTCGGCCACCGCCGGAGGTGAATAAAGTGTGTGTGTGTGTGTGTGTGTGTCTGTCTGCCCGGATATTGGTTCGATAACTTGAATGATGGATGGAGTTGAATGAAACTTAATGCAATGCAAGGTTATGAAGTAAACATATTGGGATTGAATTTCGGGTCACAAGGCTAGTAACGTAGGTCATTCTTGCTAAAAATACAATGTTAAATTGGTTCAGTATAGGTTCTGTTTTTTTTTTTTTTTTTTTTTGCTCATTCCATCCGTCATATACATTCAGATCAATTTAAGTACATATTCATTTCATTGTCTAAATCATCTGCGCATTATATCATTGACAATCATTTGGCATGTCACCATCATCCAAATCTAAGTCTACGTTGTTAGTATTTCAGCTCTTTTAATGACATGCACTATGCCTTCATATCACAGTATATTATAATCTATCATGTTTATTGTTTGCGTTTGAATACCCAGAAACAGTGTTACATGCCAAAGTGATAAAACCCCTTTATAAACCCTAAACCTTCATAGTTAAACTGTTTTCTGTTTCTATCTGGGAAACCAATTATCAGGTATGTGCACTGGGGATCTGTTCCAGACGGTATAAATAAAGGAGCCATTAAGGAAACTATTCCTCATTGTCAATGGCTGCCGGAAGGGACACCGTGACGTAATAGTTCAGTGTGTAGATGGCGCCTCAACACACTACTCACAGCAGTCCTGTATAACGTATTTCGTCAATCACTGGGTTTAATTCTCCAGAGTATATATATATAGCACTGTCTCTTTCTACACACTAAGCCCTTCGATTATAACCTTTTCTCAGTGACCAGAGTTCGCCTGCGTCCATCCTTACGTACCCCAGTATAAAGATAATAGCTGATGGTAATTAGATCGTGTCAATCCACCATGCGTATCAATTGAGGAAAGTGAGTTGATAAGAATAAATCAAGGACCAGTCTTTTAGTGTCCCGAATGTACCAAGTGAATAACTACATTATTGTCCCAATTATTTTGATATAGGTTTTTACTACCAATCTAGTTTACGATATCCCACTCCGTGCCTTCTACTTCGGGGACATCGAACAGACAAATATATATATCTTCTTCTCTCATTGTAACACTAATGACCATAATCTCTACTTTCTGTCCTATACAGTTCTGTGCTGTGTTTTTCTTCTATCGGTGTCCTCTGAATACCCGATCTGCAATGATGTTACATCCTTATAAACAAACTTATGGCTTCACAAAAATTAATTCGGTCTATTAGTTCACAATGCTACTCAACAAAATGTTTTTGTAAACAAACATTACCCCAATTTTTCTACATGAAAACTTACTCCTCATACCAGCTAGATAAGGCATGCTATTTGAAATGAACAGTTAATCTTTAGATGGTTTTCTGAAGTTGATTACTGATATTCATAATAACATTTAAAAGTCATAATTTTCTTTTTATTATCTTTGTTCCATAATTACTGATGATAAGAACATTCACGTATATGATTAAAAATATAAATGTGGCTATGCCACACTGTACTCGCATATTGTGACAGAGACTGACATTTTTTAGAGTTTAAACTTTTGTATATGTTAACAGTTTCGAAAAGAAGTTTTATATTGTCATATCGATTAAAAGCAACAACAGAAATAATTGCTGAGATGACGTTGTCAGTGTCTGTCTTAGGGACGGCCATACATATATAACGCTTTGTTACTTAGCCCAACCTCAGTACATTGCATGCATTGGACCATTTACAGTTATCTACCCATACAAGAGAACGTTTCTTTTTCACCATAACAAATCTATAACTTCTTTTCGAAACTGTTAAGATATACAAACTTTTGAACTAACAACTGTCGGTCTATAACACAGTATATGAATAACCTTAGCCACTTTTATCATTTTAAACTTTACACAGGCAAAATGTCTAAATGTCAATTCAGATAAAATTGAACTGAAAAGAGCGTAATAGTCAATTCATGTCAAGAAATTGGCCTGAATGTAACCCGAAATTGACTTGATTTGACCCAAAATTGACAGGACAAATATTTCATGTCAAATTCAGCTTAATTTCTTGACATGAAATTGACCTGAAATAACTTCCATGTTAGGTTCAGGTTACTTTCAGGTCAATTTCAGGTTACTTTCAGGTCATTCTTATAGATCGATTTGTATCCTTTACAGTGACTTCTGGTGAGGATTTCACGTCCTTATTGTACCGATTGGAATCTATACCAATAGTTTTCCCGAGAAGAAGGTACACTTGTGTAGTAAATACAGTTTTGTAGAAATATGTCTGCAGAATAAAACACAATGATATTGAAATGTGTCAAAGATTTGATTCAAATTTAACATGTCACAATCTTTCTTTCTTTCCTCTTCTTTGACACAGCTTTGTAATTAGGGTTTTATTCAGATCCACCGTCAATAACGGAGTGATTTAGAAAATAACTACATTTGTTCAAATGGCCCGTTTGAGTTTGTTTAAACTGGTAGGACCTAGTCACTTTTAAAATGCATCGATACTATCATCTTTTTATAACGTTTCACTTGTTGCGGTTATCAAAAACCTATGATGTAAATAAATGGATATCTGTAATTTGATTTAAAGCATATTTTGATTCCGGATTCAACAATAGTTTATTCAAACTGATATTAAATTAAATGGGTAAAAACCCAAACAGTTTTCCCTTATTGACCTGAAAATTTTTCCTGAATTCTCATGAATTTTGACCTGAAATGTACCTTAAATTGACATGAATATTTGTTCAGGTCAAGTTCACCTGAAAATGTATTCATGTGAAATTGACCTCATTCTCAGGTTAATTTCACGTCAATATTTTTCAGGTTTAATTTACCTCTAGACACTTTTCCTGTGTTTCCGTGAGCTTACCGATGATGTTTTGTTTTATACCCATGTTTTCAATATTTTGTTTTGCTCAATGACCTTTACAGTCTCGCCATACCAAAAGTGCTGAGCTCTAAGATAGAGATGTGACTACCAATTTTAGCGACTCCTAAAAGTTTCTAACAGGGGCGAACGCTCAAATAACGACCAAAGGTGAGACAGTGTCAAGGGACACAATAGAAAGATGTTCAAAAATAAGAGAAAAGACAACATCCCATATTGCCATAATTATCATGCATTTATACAGGTGCTTTATCATGATTTGCTATGGTGCATATGATATGATGGCGTTGTTCTTAGATTTCCAATCAAATACCTATATATGGAGTACTATTACCAGATCAGGCGTAAAACAAAAATAAATAATAAAACAAAAAGAATAAAAAGAGAAAGAACACAATGTTTCTCCGTCTCCATGACTGCTTAAAGGCAGGGCATTCCGTCGGGATGTCTCTTTCCTAATAGCTTTGTATACACGTATTTAAATGAGTCCATGAAAACATTAAAAAAAAACGTCGAATGTTACCACTGAGAATCATGCAATACGATACTCAACTCTCGGGAGTATCTGGCAATGCGATAGCTATCAACTTGTCCGCTCTGATAAAACGCGCTATCGTTGATGAGAAAATAAACCCAAAGCGATTCTAGAATAGCCTATGGTTCGAATGAGCGAATCAAAAAGTGTCTGATTAGTAAAACTGCTTTGTAAAAATTTTCTAAGATAACCATCAAGCGTTTAAAGAGATTTGCATGATTGAATTGTTTTCTTCGGTCTAACTGAGTGCTATTTGGAGGTTTTTTGTTGATTTATCGATTTAATTTCGTATTGTTTAACGTTCTATCTACAGCTGTGTAAGGACGGATGGCCTCCCATGTGTGCAATGTCGTATGAGGGCGACCAATTGTGAGGCCGGTGATTTTTTTTCTCCGGGTAACCAGCTTTCCTCCCCCTAGGACGTTTAACAATATAAACCAAACTAAACTCTTCTTCATAGATATAAGGGACTTAAGGTGTTTTACTGAATTGTGAATTCCGTGACCCTAAGGTAGGGCGTTTACCAGTGAGGACGGGGGTGGATAAACTAAACTATAGTTTATATAGGGAAATTTGCGAGCATTATTTGTTTAATTGTCAATGAAAACATTACAATTTTAGAATTAGGAATATTTGATGGCAGTTTGATGGTATGCACATGCTGGTCCTGATTGATCCTCAAGGGTGATCAGACTGACCGGAATATTTTAGAACTCAGGCGGCCGTTAAGGCCTTTTGATGCATTATTTTTGCCGCACAGCGACCTTCCCAGGGTATTTCTTTTTGCCTCCATAATGATTATGAGAAATAAAATAGGACAACCTGTCTCAAGAATATGACCTTGTATGTAAGAAATTACTGCTTTGAGTACACCAGAACATATCCTTAGTGTTCTTTACATATTGAAGATAATCATCATGGACAACGATTCTGCTGCCTTTTTCACTTGAAAACATGTAATCGTAATCCTCAATTCAGAATTAACAGCACTGGAATCTTACACATCGCGTGACTTTTAACGTGGAAATCGTTACTTACATGTAGTGTCCTCTACTATCGCGATTCCCGACGTGGCGTGCAGTGTGACGGTAATGAGAGAGCGAAACGGAAGAGGACATGCATGATACATAGATGTTTATATCCCTTCAGCATTTCAATACTAATACGCTATTGTACAATATGTCAATATACATGTAATTTGTAAATAAATATGTACTAAGCAGTTTATTAGGCAATGAGCTTCCTTGGATGGCGTCATAATCTTAATAATCCATATAACAGTCTGTTAAGTTTCTAGTCACAAGTACAGGTATATTCTCAAATTCATCTGACCTAACTAATTCATTCTTTTTCCATGTGGTTCCGGATGTGCACCTTTCCTTGAGAGATCAAGAGTGCATTCCGAATGTTGTTTTAATCGGTAGCATAGCAGGCTGCCTTATTATGCCTGGGACCTTATAACAGTTTAAGTATGGCACTAAGGCCATAAACTGAGGTCAAATTCTGTATATTCCAGTTCCTAGATCGTGAAATCAAAAAGAAGCTTCTTTTGCAACTAAAGAAGGTCAATAACTGCAAAATGATTCCGAGATATCGGGCACCATCAACACTCCATAACACATGGTGTAGGAATCGGGTTCATATTATCTGCATCAAGAGGATACGCTGATACTGTTAAAAAATGTAAACTTTCATATCAACATTAAGGGGATGTAAGTGGCCGAGAGATAGAAAAGTGTCGTCTATGAATTAAACACAACCCTGATTTCTACCACGACTACCTACAGAAGAAAAATGAAGGGTTTGACGTAAGGAACCAGAAAGGGGGCACTAAACCTATACGACAGCTGATCGTCAGAGAAACAGGAAAGCTCCAAGAAGATTTAGACTGACAAAATCGGCAAACCCTGCCTAACTTCCGATTTATATGATTCAAGGAAGCAATTTGAATGAGAATTAACGATAGGCAGGGCGGAGGAATGCAAGAAATGGTAAACGAGTTAAAACGCGATTTGAAAAATGAGAAGCTTAAGAATGCGCAAAAACTAGCTAAGGGCTACAGAAAAGGATAAAAAAAAAGACAAAAGGAAAGAACACAAGTACGAGGCAGTAGTTTATGAAAAAAAGGGATAAGTTTTAACAATTTAATCATAATGGAAATACGAAGAAATAATGGACTTCTCAAAGCCTTAAAAGGAAAGGCAAATAATGTAACCACGAGACCCATGGGATTAAACGGTCATCGGAGTTCTGAAATACATTATGATAGCTGATGTATTTTCTTGTTTTTAAATAAAAAATTAGTTGAATGTAGGTTAAGGTCATACAATTGACTAAACTTTTCGGTGTTTTATCAAAGCATGCCACTTTCCCAATAGTATGACACTGGACCTCATGGGTTATTGAGAAGTCTTAAATACTTTAATACAAACTACGTAGCCGATCCTCCCAGTATGCTACTGGCCCGATATCATGACCCTAAGCCTCATGGTTACAGAGAAGTCATTTAAAGAGTTTTTAACACATTTCACCATTTAGCTATATCAAGGTCATTTGAACAAACTTTTAAGCAACTCCTCCAAGTATGTTACTTGCCCAATATCACGACCCTTGGTATCTTGGTTTTTGAAAAGAAGTCGAAAATATAAATTTTTTATGACGCACGACATCGGACAAAATGCGATCGCAATTGATTATTTGTCATGCGACCTAAAACTCTTGTCGGCAAATGTACTGAAAAACAAGTAATGAAGTTCCTGAAAATCCTGGAAGCATGCTAATTTGACGAAGGGAAAGACATTTGAAAGCAAAAGCCAAATTCAACGGACTATTTAGGAAAATGATAAGGAGCCTCAGCACTTATCATGACCTTGATATAAACTCAAAATGCCTTGAAAATGGAGTAGTTTTACCAGAAATGGCTTAAAAAATGAAATTTAAAAAATCTTACAATAAAACGGCCTTAAATTGAATACATCGGATGTGTTGAATGCACTTTGTTTAGTCCCGATTTATCTCAGCTTCGAACATGTTGAATCGAATACAGCTGAAGAAATTATTACATTCAGAACATCTATATTAAGACACAATTATATATTGAATTTCATTCCGGTATACTACATTGATTTCTATGGCTATTTTAGCTGTATAGTTGTAGAAGATGTTTTGCTTTTCCAATGTTTGTCCAATGCGTGTTAGAAAGCGTTTATATTTTATGCAAATACAACAGTTTCTGGTAGACTGAATGTTCCTATTCTTATTGAGAAAGTGTTTTTCATTGTTGCCGATGTTGCTCGCTTGGGATATGCTTTCTTTGAGTTTCATCTTCCGCTATGACTCCTCGATACGTCCTCTCATAGTTTGATGGTATTACAACATTCCTTGGTGTATGGTCCATTTAGCATCTTGTATAATTCGATCATGTCTCCTGAACACGCCGATAGGTGAGTGTCGGAAGCTTAATCTTTCCAATCTTTCGCTGTAGGCGAGATTTTTCAGGCCTTGAAGGAATTTCTGTGCTTTTCATTGGAATTCTTCTATCATATGCATATGCTAATTTCGAAATGTATGTACTATTGGATGTACAAGACATTTATAAAGAGAAACAAATGTTTTTGTATCCATAAACTGGGATTTTCTTCTTAGGAGAACATAGAATTTGCTTTTTTAACTTTCTCGCTGATGTGGGCTTCAAATGAGAGATCAGAATCTATCATAAAGCAAACTATTTTTTCTTGTGTTGTTGTTGCTTCGTTCAAGGTTGTATATGGCTTCTTGTAGAACTTGACCCTCTGTTGATTATCTTCCAATTCTCATTTGTTCAGGTGCATTTTGAGGAGCTATTTATCATTTTTAAAGAGGTCTATCTGAATAAAAAATGTCTAACAGATCGTTTTTAAATATTACAAATAGTATTGGCCCTATGACCTATATCTGAAATTCTGAAATTATATTACATCGTTATGAATCTTCGTCATTCACTTTTAAATTTCTGGCTGTTAGAAATGATAATATCCAGGAGATGATTTGTTCTGA
The DNA here is from genome assembly GCF_902652985.1 of Pecten maximus. Classification (NCBI taxonomy): domain Eukaryota; kingdom Metazoa; phylum Mollusca; class Bivalvia; order Pectinida; family Pectinidae; genus Pecten; species Pecten maximus. The sequence goes on from NC_047015.1 coordinate 18,827,330, forward strand.
AAAATGATACGCCTTTAGCTTGTTGACTTATCTCTTATGTGAGACAGTGTCAAACGCTTTTTGGTAATCCATATAAATACAATCAATAATTTAACTATTTTCCAGGTCTTCGGTCAATTTGTCTAATACCTCCAGAAGTTGGAGGCAGGTGGATCCTCGCGATAAAAAGCTATATTGCTTCGGCGAAAAATAATTGTTGGCCTTCATACAACTGTTATGTGTTCCCTTATAATCGTTTCCAAAACATTACACAGAAGTTAGACTGACTGGTTTACATTTCTCCGAATTCAGTAGTTTCATCCTCCACAGTTAGGCATTTGAGCATTTCTTCTTTTATTTTCATTTCTTGCATTTCCAGTGAGGGTCCTTTGAGGCCTTTAACAAACAACACTACTGAAAAAGTTACAGAGTATCTTTGCTTTTCCTGTTGTTATTTTGACTTATTGATTATCTGTTGTGTCGAGATAGAGATCTGAAAAGTCAGACTTGGTAGATGATTCCGACATAATGTAGTTCCAAATTACCTTAGGACCGGTGTTGCCTGGCCCGCTGGAAAACTGCATGTTGTTTCTCTCATTTTTTGGGGGGGATAAATATTCCATTCACGATCCTCTTGAATTGATTCATCGTCATTGCTTGACGGTTGTATTATCTCTTTCTAGTTTGTATTCCCTAATACCTCATTAATCATTGTGTAGTAAGCTTCTTTAAGATATGTTTTAATTTTTCGTTTCAGACTTAAATTTATATTATATAATCTATTGAAAAGTAACAAGCAATGACCGCTTTTGCCAAATGCACTCTGGTATCTTACTGGTGAGAGTGGGGTTTCTTCCTTTTTATAACAAGGTCAATGATGTGTGGATTGTAAATTCGTCGCCATCTGGTAGCTTAGTGTATATGATGGAGTAGAAATTTATCTTGTAGTTTTCGTATAAAATTGTATTGATGAATTTCGATGTTTTCTCCTTCTGATATTCCGTTTTTCCTAGTTTATTCCTGAAGAATTAAAATCTCCCTTCAAGACTGATTTCTAGTGCCCTTTTCCACCTGCTTCTTTAAATAACACCAGCAAAGCGTAGTTATTCTCGGCAGATGCCGATGGTGACCTGTATACTACAACTAAAAGAATTGACTTTGTCTTGTCAATTCGAATTTGTAAAAAGATGTTTTCTTGAAATAACGTAATTATTACTACTTCTGCGGTATCAAAATCTACCGGGGAGTAGCATTTCTCTTCCCTGGTCATTTTCAATATTCTTGCTAAATGTTTTGTAGTTTGGTTCTCTTCTATACGGGGCCGCGGTGGCCGAATGGTTAAGGTGTCCCGACACTTTAACACTAGCCCTCCACCTCTGGGTTGCGAGTTCGAAACCTACGTGGGCCAGTTGCCAGGTACTGACCGTAGACCGGTGGTTTTTCTCCGGGTACTCCGGCTTTCCTCCACCTCCAAAACCTGGCACGTCCCTAAATGACCGTGGCTGTTAAAAGGCGTTAAACAAAAAAAAACAAAAAACTCTTCTATACTAAATTATGATGCTATCATAATATTCAGACGGTTTATTTACTTCTCTTATGCTTATACTATTTAGTCGCTATTCGGACATTCTTCCGGGTCGAACTTTGAAGATGTAATTGCTCGACGATTGTTTTGTTTTCAATGTGGCTTGTTCCCAGAAAACTTACTCTTGCTCTCTTTCCGATTTTGTTAGGATGTTGCTAATCCCAATGTTAGGATCTTCATTCTCGCCTGATTTTCAAATGTGTTTAAGCCTTTTCACGCCCCCTGACTTAACCGGCATACTCTGTACCTTAAAAATTCATTAATTGGTTTAATATTTTTGGGGTTTTTTTTTTTTTTTTTTTTGTTTTTAATTTTTATGTGTTTGTTAATTTGTTTTTGTTTTTTGTTTTTGCTTTATTAAAGCTGAGATAAGTATAACATTGATCATTCCTTCAGACCAAATAACGATAATTCAATGGTGGGCGCCAATATCCCACGGAGAACTCTTGTTATTGTGGTAATACTAGTAGACACCTTTGAACTATCATTGTATCATAGCATAATGATCACCTGAGATCAGAAATGAAATATGAGACAGTGTATCAAACTTTGTCGAAGCGTTTTATGATGTTATCACTACACTGTATGACAATACAGAATACCGACAAATTACATGTTATCGGTCTAATTCTATATTATTTTAGCCCACCATCATCAGATTGTGATCTATTTAAAGTCAAAATATCTCCGTCACCTATATAGCTACGGAAATTTAGTGTAATTTTGATTGTCTACACACAATTCAGATTAATTTGTACACCCGACAGATCGATCCCGTCCGTTCGTCCCAAAACAAATCTTGTTACGCAAATTTCTCAGAAATTAATGTCTGTATTGTTCTCAAATTCTATATGAAGGTTCCCTATGGTCCCAGTTGTCCATGTTGAAACTTATCCGAAACAAAATAGCCGACATTACCGCATATTTACATACGAGGTATTTTAGAGAAGGAAATGTAAAACCAAATTTAATAGAGTGAATAAATGTTTTCGAAGACACTTACTATAATGCTTTCTCTAACTGGAATGCCTGTCAATGGATCTACATGGGATTTTAATGAGGCATCTTCATGGGGATTGTCATCATCATCGGATAGAACTTCACAGGTCACAAAATGAACGGAACTGATATGTAGACAATAAACAACACTCGATCAAAGGAAATTTCGCGGGGCTGAACGGTCGCCTTGCTACAGAGACAACCGCCGTGGCTACGTTGTTCTTGCTAGTCTTACTATGGGCCATACACATAACGCATTACTGCTTATTGAAGCGTGAGGACCAACGTCAGTGCATCACCATTTACCGTAACACACTTCCTTAAATGCATTGATCTAAAACTTAAAAAAGAGCCTAAAGGTTCTTTTCGGGTCTGTTAGTAAACACGAAATTTTGAATTATCTGAAAGATGTTGGTATGTATCACAAAATTGGAGAAACTCTAGACACTTTTTTTATTTTAACTAATCGTGAGTGTACAGATATATATTTACATTTTTAAATGTATCGTTTTCTTGATGTCGTCACGTTTTTTGGCATTTTTTTCTCATAATTGGCCCTAATGACCTTTATAGTGTTAATTGGCCGTTAAGAACTTATAGCTAGCTATCTTCCTAATCAAGCCTATTTTGCAATGCATTTATGTATTTGTCATCAAAGTAACACATGGGAAAATCAGGGAACAAAGTCATTCCTTTGTGGAGACATCTTCCAGACTCCAAAGGTTCTGTCAATGACACAGCTAGTAGCACAGGGAACTCCATTATACATCCGATCTGCAGGTTTTGCTAGTGTAAATTTTGGTGTCATAAGCTAAGGTCTGAGATCATAGCCACTGTTCCCATGGAGAAAGCCAATAGCTATTTTACCAAAACGTCATTTGTTCCAAATGCGAGATTCATGTAAGAAAATTGTAGATTGTGTCGCCAACGCCCTGCTCAAAGGATGAAATCCTTTTCTTCAAAAGCCAACAGGTGCTTTTTTTTTGGATGGTGTATTCTGAAATCCTTTTTTTTACTGTAGGTTAAAAGAAATTTCATATATGGCCTAATTCTGCTTGCAAAGAAGAGCGATACACACATTGTACCTGATGGCGCGATATACAGTCATCTTGCTAACACAGTGGGCGTCTGCTGTCGCCTGTAACTTACACACAATTTGAAATAGCATTATACCATATAGTAATGATTGGTTCCAAAGAAATATGGAGAGCAATATTTCTATTGGTTGTCATTGTCAGCTTATTTTGAAGCAAATAACAAAGTTCCTAAATACTCTCGTGTGCAGACGATAATCATATATTGTAGCGTGGTCTCTCAGTCTACTGAGGTTTGACAATCTCTGTCCGGTAAACAATTGCTTAATTACTGGTCACAAGTGCATGCAGATTCATTCTCTTTAAAGCCATACTTCTTGCCTGAGATCACTAATGTGTTTAGAGAGCGTGATGAACGGCCATATGCACCCTTATGCTAACAGATTATGTGAGTACTTGCAACATCTGGTTACGCCCTGAATCGCAACGGAGGGGTTTAGAATTGCATTACAAACATCTTAGAATATACGAGTGGTTCTAGCTAAAGATAAGGTGTGCAAAGTGGACGCAAGGAGGATACGAACAAGCAAGATTACTTCCAGTTACACCCTTAGTGCTTAACACAAGCCTAAGGGAGCTTCTATTAACTGGCACCTGGACCTGTTCAATGCAGCAAGCGTATACACAATGTAACTTCAAGAACCTCTAGATTTGATACGTGACATTTTTTTTTACATAAACCTGCAACAAATGCAATGTATAAGTTCGTACGTGTGTGTAGAACCATCAGTATCGGTCAGCTACTGGCGGGTAAAAGTTTTAAAATGACACATTTCCAGGAATGGTATTTTTAATACCTACAGTACCTGTGCCGGTACATGACCGGTATCAAAACTAATTCACGGCGGAATAATTTATCCGTGGACATGTTTTGTTTCATGCCCATTTTTAAACCACAATTTAGGCTCTAAGGATCTTTACAGTTTTTATTGGTCATTAAGAATTCATGACATTCTAACATAGTAGCCCATTCAGAGGCTTGTTACAACTCGAAATGAATGTTAACATCAAAATCTTTATAAGAGTAAGGTCTCGAGGAAATATAATCATGAGTTTTTTGCAAATAATCCTTTTTATAGATAAACGGTAATTGTTTTATAAAGATTTTTTTTGAAACGCACCAAGTGAAGCCAAAACCCTGGCACGTCCTCAAATGACCCTGGCTGTTAGTAGGACGTTAAACAAAAAACAAACAAACAAACAAACCAAGTGAAGTTTGAAATCGCCGCATCATTCCTGAATTGTATATTTATGCGCGGAAAACAGCGTGCCACCTCCTCACAATTAACAGGAAAGCATCAACATATTGTTATGGCTTGGCTAGGCGTCATAATGTAAACTTTTCTCAATTAGACGAACGATGAACTAAAGGCCAGAACGAAGCAAATGTCCCCTCTCATCTGGCGGGATCAGCGGATACAATTATTACGTCCAACCTACAAGGCAAAGTCCCTAAGTAAGTTATAGGAAAACCATGACCTAGAAATTTAATGAGTTATTCCAAGATTTCTTACTTGGGCCTGTTCAAAAATACTATAACTAGATAATCGACATTTTCGTCAAAGCCATGTAGTTTGATCAGTAAGTTTAATTCACCTATGAAATAAGCGTCTCGCTTTCTTCCATGGATAATTTGATTTCAAACTCTACAGAAACATCCTTTACACGCATGGAGATCATTGGTTCAAAGTCCTTTCGAAAGGAGATGATGGGCTAAAAAAATAATGAGTTCTACAATGGGAGATTTAACTCTTTAAAGTCCACACTCTCCCCGTATCCGAAATCTAATCATAGTCGTCTGTGCGGTAGAGGGCTATTGTTCAAAACATAAACATATCCTCTGTACTGTATAGTTATTGCATTATATGGGTGTGAGGGAAATGTATTGTCCCTGAGTTTATGTCAAGGGGGGTGGGGGCAATAAAAGTGCTATTTCCAGAAATACCCATATAATTACTGTTTTATTATACCAGTATTTAAATAAGTCCATTTTTCTCTCGAAGCAGAGTTCATATCCTCCACTGTTCCTATTGTTTTTTCCCGAAGATAGTTTTTCAGCATATTAGCTACCGTTTCTATTTTTTGTTGTGTGTTGTGCGCTGTCTTTTTTCAAAAAAAAAAACCTCTCCAGCACTTCTTCCTCCACATTATCGAAACTTGTAGGCAAAGCCATTTTTCGAACTGTTCCTGTAGCATTTAGTTGAAGGATCTTTGTAAACAAACTCTGTTTATTATAATACACGGGTTTGCGGTAGAGACAATACGAAGGGATATTACAATAAATGCATTGTCCAATTTGAATGAACGAAAACAACCGCGAAAATATGAATGCGCTCAATCCGAGTAGATAGTACTTTGACTATTAACTAGGTAAAAAGCATTTTTGGAGGATGTGGTTCAAAAATAGTTCTACTGTCTACTTTCTTAAAAGTGTTAAATAAGGAATTATTTTTTTAAAGTAATAAATATTTTAAGTAATCGGAGGTACAAAAGGTTGCAGATAAAAGACTAGAGTGGTTAGATATGCAATGTCATGGAATATAAAGATTTCTAGTGTTCTAGTATGTCTTAGTATCAATTAACATTTACGTGATTCGTAAAATGTCGAAATGTATGTGATAATATGTATATTTATTGTTTATCAAGTAAATACTATTTTCCTTCTGTGAAAAATGATACGAATTATCATCTCCCCAACTCTCAGAAAAATTTCGGATCGCAATAGATGAAACATTGGTTTATCATTTTCCGCGCTTCGTTCATTTTGACCTTAAACTACAGATAATGTGTCTTTGACCCTAAACATCGGTTATGTAGTTTACCGGTGTCATGGATACCATTTTACGATCTTTACTCTCTTCAGTGTGTTTGGCAAACTAATTTTATCACAGTTCATGGGATTGTAATGTCCTAGCCATGTTTAATTTAGCCAATTGGGGAGACAAAAGCAATGAATAGCAGTTTAAAAAAACGATAGACTAACAGATACCTCACGTAAATAACACGCAGATATCTATGTGATAAAAATATCTTTTTTAGACATTCAAGATGTCTGTAATGAAGGATATGTATTGGATAGCTATACAGTCCCTGAATATCCAGCCCTACATCACTATTATGTATCAGTTAAAGTTCTGATAGCTACAAAACACGTTACACTTCATTTGATTTACATCAGTATGTATTAACATAGTTGCTGGGTATAATTTTATTTTTCAGCCAAACACAAATGGACTTTTGGACACCTTTATGTGTTAAAACTCAGATATCCTCAAACCAAGCAGTTATTTAAGATCAGAATGCTGATTCGAAGTTTTTGTTTTACTTGCATAAAATATTTGTTGTAGACACATACGTGTGTATATAACTGTACTGGACGGACGCCCTTACAAATAATTTGCTATTTTATACAATTTGTTACAATATCCGTTTACAGTTGGACAGTAAGATCGAGAGTAAAACCTTTCAAGGAACGCATCAAAGAGCGAACACCCATATAAAACGAAACCTTAATTATAATTTCAAAATCGATCAATAAAGGGCGAATACGAACAGGGAAAATAAATGCATAGAGAACCTTGACAAGATCATTTAAAGGTTTCAGTGCCGCCTTATTGTGCCATTTCACTGAAATACGTTGCAGACACATTGACATGAAATATCTTCTCGACCATTACTGAGACAGCAATAGGCTAGTTACGTCTCCCACTGTGCATCCATTTCATTGCTGTGTGTCAAGCTGGGAACATAAAGTACCGTTTTGATGACTTCGGTATGTAACGCTTGGTAAACAGAACCAAGTCTCATAGGGACGAGCACTCAAATCAAAAGTGAGGCTGTGGGAGATCTAGGAAAGAAAAAATATTAAGAAAAAAAAACCCGAATAGTTATAAGTTATTGCATCCCTAACGGCAAATCAACATTGATCTTAAGGGCCAAAAAAGGTGAGCAAAAATGGATAAAAAAAAATTACATCAAACAGAAGAAATATGTACAAAATATATCGGTATACTCAATTATATAGTTTTAAGTGAGACAGTTGGCTATGGTTGGTCTTACTATGGGGTACAAACCAACAGTTTTCGGAAAGTTCATGATTGTATATGTAACAGTATGGGACTTGTTATACTTTTACAGAAACGTTATGTTGTAGCTTGTAGATAAATATATTAACGTGTAAATGGTTCATTGTGTGCCGTACGCTAAGACTGGTCCAAACGCTGCAATACACAAGAATGCATTATATATGAAGAGCCTATTATAATGCAGGCAATAGCAACCTCGTCTCGGCGAATGTACCTCTAGCATGCAGACAATTCATCAATAGCTGGTAAAGAGGACTGTACAATCAGTTGGCGCAAGAGTTAAAAAGAGGTAGGATGTCCATTGCTTCGTTGCATTATACGAGAAATTAAATGGAAGGCACAGGTACCGTGTTGCACTACCTGCTAGCAGTTAATGACCAGATGGCCCAGTCTTTCCAGGTCAAGTTTGTTAACTGGATCCCCGGCTTTATTTTCCGTACAGAAGTATAAGTTAAAATTCCTACTGGAATTTTCGTTCATATCGTTCATTCATGCGTTATACAATGTTTTGCTTCCAAACAAGGAGAAATTGTTGTACGTTTTTAATTGTCGTTTTCGTAGTTTATCAATTGTTATATGTTATACGCTTGCTTTGGGATGTACTGCCCTCTATTGTCTAGCAGGAATCATATTTGCTGCGTACTTGCTTGAAATAGTGTTATGTATGCTTTTAAAAGCTAAACCTTGTCAGAAAGCAATTAATTTTTCCTTGTTAGCTCCTCTCTGTCATTGACATGTTTATCATAGTACATTGTATACTGAGTGTTGGAATCTCCTTGAAAGCCGCGAATATAATCATGACTGTTGCCGTCTCGCATACCATTTACAATATATCACCCTCGCTGTTGGCGTCTCACATACCATTTACAATATATCACCCTCGCTGTTGGCGCCTCACATACAATTTACAATATATCACCCTCGCTGTTGGCGTCTCACATACCATTTACAATATATCACCCTCGCTGTTGGCGTCTCACATACCATTTACAATATATCACCCTCGCTGTTGGCGTCTCACATACCATTTACAATATATCACCCTCGCTGTTGGCGCCTCACATACCATTTACAATATATCACCCTCGCTGTTGGCGTCTCATATACCATTTACAATATATCTCCCTCGCTGTTGGCGACTCACATACCATTTACAATATATCACCCTCGCTGTTGGCGACTCACATACCATTTACAATATATCACCCTCGCTGTTGGCGTCTCACATTCCATTTACAATATATCACCCTCGCTGTTGGCGCCTCACATACAATTTACAATATATCACCCTCGCTGTTGGCGACTCACATACCATTTACAATATATCACCCTCGCTGTTGGCGACTCTCATACCATTTACAATATATCACCCTCGCTGTTGGCGTCTCACATACCATTTACAATATATCACCCTCGCTGTTGGCGACTCACATACCATTTACAATATATCACCCTCGCTGTTGCCGTCTTACATACCATTTACAATATATCACCCTCGCTGTTGGCGTCCCACATTCCATTTACAATATATCACCATCGCTGTTGGCGTCTCACATACCTTTTATAATATATCACCCTCGCTGTTGGCGTCCCACATTCCATTTACAATATATCACCCTCGCTGTTGGCGCCTCACATACAATTTACAATATATCACCATCGCTGTTGGCGTCTCACATACCATTAACAATATACCACTCTCGCTGTTGGCTTCTCATTGACACCAGTCCCTATATATCCAGGGCAGTTTCGAGGTCGTGAACTTCGTCAAGTAGCATACATTTGACCAGACAATACTATTTACATAGTACCATTTTCACATACGCTGTATTATTTTTCTTTGCCGTAGTAAACCGGGCAATTTCATATTGCGTTTCTTTTTAGTATATATTTTGCAATCCTGTGAGAATAATGGGACAATAACTTTAAAGTAAGGCTGCTTGATACTTATACCTCAGTTTTTAATTTCCGTTTTCCATTTAGTCAACCTGTAGCAGTTCTATCGCATTCCAACGTGAAACTTTGCGACGGACCTTTCCTTGAGGCATCAGCGTTGTGAGTAAACGTCGGTTCAAAAATGGTTTACAGAAAGCACACAAAACTTTGATTTAAATAATTTAATCCATGTTTTCCAACGTGAGGATATTCACCTTTTATACGATATTACTACATTAATTGTTTCGAATTATCTTAACTTTCGTTACGTCAACATACTTTAATACTTAATATAGGGACGTCAATCCAAACAATGTATTTGCCACGAATAGAGTCTTCATATCAGTACAACAATGGGAGCTATGGTAGCACACTACAGTAGGACAGGCTGGCCATGGGCGATTTTTTGTTAAGCAAATAACTCCTGTATCATGATATGCATAAAAAAATGAAAAAATAAATGTACACTATAATTGGTATATTCAGTATGAAGTAGTACAAACAGGCTTCACATTTGTTAAAACAAAAATTAATGAATTGGTTCCGGATTTTAAATTTCCGGATTTTCCGGAAGTGTGTTAACGCAGGAAATTAAATTTTACCTGCAGCGAAAAATGGAAGCCAGCGGAAAAGGTAAGATAGCAGAAAAACTTAATTTACAACATATGTCAAAACAAGATTAATTCTGTTTTTGGGATAGAGATATTTTATTTCAAATAGGTTTCAGAAAAAAAATTGTGTAGAGAATTGTGTCATTTTGGGTCAAATATCATGATATTTTGCAATTTTTGAGCATTTTTTTAAGCTGTTACCATGGTATTCACAGCTCTAAAAATCACAGAAAATATAAGTTTACTTATCCTTCAGAGCTGTATTAAAATTGCAAATGTTGTACAGATTACAAATATATATACTTTATTAGAGGTAATATGTAGGGTTAACTGACAATGTTTACATATCTAAAACATGTGCCATATTTTTTTAGAATTGGGTATTTTTACTGTACTCTGCTACCTATGTGAGAATCAAAATATGATAACTTTCGTAAGGTTATAAAGTGATGAAGCAGAGGAAATTGAAATATAAGATTATAATCTCACACGCTACATTGAAATATACAGTGTACCATCCTTTTAAAAAAAATCAATACTTTACACTTATGCGAGGTTTTCACAGTATTTATATAGACGGGATATTTGCAAATTGTTACTGTCATTTACATTAATATCAGTCATGAATTCCCTATAACATCCACTTATAACAGGAAACAGTGTGTGTAACATTCTTCATTACATTGACACGTTTCCATGTCTGAAAACTTTCATGTTTTTTTCTAAAACGCGAAACAGACAGCGAAGTTTCCAGAGAGTCCGGAAATAGTCAGAAAGAACCGAAACGAAAAATGTCCGTAAAACAGTGACTGCATATCGCCGACTAGTATACACTACTTTTCATAAAGAAGCAAAAAGGCACTCAAGTAAAGAAATATAACAATGTTTATGGAAATTCTTTTTCTCTTAATGTCGTTTGGCTGACAGCTTAACACAATACTGGCCCATATCTAGCTCCCGAATTCCGAAATGCACTGCGAAAACGTGTGCTGTTGTAAACGAAAAAAAAACTCGCTTTCGACACTCTGCCAAAATTAATGCAAGCATTTTCGTGGTCAAGCTAAACACTTGATCGCCAAATACAAAAACGTAACATCAAACGTTGGATTGTACATCTGGAGACAAAAACTATTTATGCGTGAAATTTGATGAAATTGTGGTATTTAAATAAAAATAATGTTTTAAACTGTTTGGGAAGCCTATTAAGTAGTGTTCAAGGACAATGTTTTGTTCAGTGATTGATTAATATCCTCTCACATACCTGCCATATGTCAAAGATAACTGCCAATCCCACCAAGCACCTAAACAAAACACTGTCTAACCTCGGTTTCAACACGCTTGAATGCCCAGACGTCGCGATACAAACGCTTAGATAATGTAGTTTTAATCTTCTTATGAATAGGGTTTTGTAGAAGCAGTGCCATATTGAAATCTAGTCAGTGCAGTTTTGTTCATTCAGTCACAGTGGGACCAGAAAATGAATTGAAGTCATTAGTGAAACTGTCATGATATTAATTGGTTAATTATCTACCCGGAAACGTCAACGGTGCGTGGTTGTGATAGGGGCTCACTAGAATTTATCCTTAACATTAGATAGTGTGGTGCAATAATCTTCACGCAACAGTGTAATGCCAAATGGGATAAAATGCTATGGTACGTACATGAAAAGTGTTAACAGGAAATAGGAATGAAATCCTTTCTATGATATATAGAGAATATCATACATGGTAAAATCAATAGCTCATGTCATATCAGCCCGAGGGTTATAGGATATCATCAGAAGGAAAACAAAGAGTTACTGGCTATAAAGAGATCCTTTGTGTTGTAATGAGATCAGAAGATTTATTTTTGACTTTTCAATGTTCCCTAAATAGAACACAGAAGAAAGTGTTCGATTCTTCATTGGACCCACGTTTAGTCGACTTCTAAAATAAACACTCCGAGGACCTTATTCTACGGCTCTCCAAAGTGCGTGGCAAATTTAAAAGATATGAATGTTAGTTAATATAATTTAGATTATAATTTATTTCAGAAATACATGACGCCGCATATTTTGAATCAAGTTTTGAGTGATGAATGTGAGTGTATTTGCTTCAGAGTCTGTTTTTAGTTATTAATGCTGTTGATGTGTTCGTGAACTAATGATCACTTCTGTGTTGATTTAAAGCAACATCAGTAATTATAAGTTCCATATTAGATCACATGATATCGGCATCTTAGGTGGAATACCGTCTTGAGATATGCATGCGGAAATGAAAACCTAATACTGTGCTGTCAAAAGATAGGTGTGGCCAAATAGCCTCAGTATGTCCCTAAGTAAAAACATAGTTTTATAATACATTACATAGATCTTCCCATCGCAGCACTTGGAGTCTTAAATATTTCTCTCTTTTTTTCCTCACTGCTCTGTCATTCTGTACTTGGTTTCCTTCTGTAGGTGTCTCCTTGACACCTGTCCTCATATGACCCTGGCTGTTGGTATGTCCTTGACACCTATCCTCATATGACACTGGCTGTTGGTATGTCCTTGACGCCTGTCCTCATATGACCCTGGCTGTTGGTATGTCCTTGACGCCTGTCCTCATATGACCATGGCTGTTGGTATGTCCTTGACACCTGTCCTCATATGACCATGGCTGTTAGTATGTCCTTGACACCTGTCCTCATATGACCCATGGCTGTTGGTATGTTCTTGACACCTGGCCTCATATGACACTGGCTGCTGCGAGGACACCTAATACATTAAAACAATAATGATTGTTTTTGGTAAAGTATGGTGTAACGTCCTAGTATTGCGTGTGGTTAGTGAGTGTGCTTTTGAGAGACTGATATGTTCGTGTTTGTCTCCTTATGATAGCACAGAATTGTTGTCGACTTTATAGTGTGACTTCACTGAAGCAGACTGCTGATGACACCCAGCAGGAATCGCACATATACTGACAATCCTTAAACTGCGAACATGAGATATATTGGCGCCCCTCATTGAATGTTCTTTATTATCACGATGCAATACTGATATTTGCAACGCGTTTCCCTACTTCTCCCTTCCTCATAATCCTTCGATTTCTATTTTTTTAATTGTTTAACGAACTATCAACAGCTGAGGTCATTTAAGGACCGCATTCTCTGTGCGAGATCCATACATGTGGAAAGTGCATATGTGTGTTTTTGAAAGCTGCGGAATGTTCGTGTTTTGTCTCCATGTGATAGCGCGGAACAAATATTTTGATAGGAAGGGAAACCTACAAATGAAGTGTAGAAAAGATCTCAGATGAACTTTCTGACAAAAATGTTTAAATCCAAAATCTAACGGGCAATAAGGGACAAGGGGAAACCTACATATGACGTCAGAGAAAATCCTTTAAGTAGAAATAGCGATAACAAACGTCAACTGTCAAATAAATACGTCCGCCTGTGAAAATGTAATGGATATAGCTTGGGATGAAGGGAGCCTATCAAGAAATAGCATTAAAGGACGAAGAGCTATTTTAATAGTTAACCATTTGATGATGGTAGCAACTACCGTTCGACCAAGGGACACAAACTTAAAGCCTAAAATCACTCGTCTAATACCGAAAATGAGACAGTGTTAGGGGAATCATTGGCAAGAAAAAAAAACAGAAAGGAAAGATGAGATTCTGAATTTAAACCCCTGTCATGGGACATCAGGTAAAATGATTGCGCTCTACTTGCAGACAGAATGAAATAATATTTAAGCATTGAAATGTTTTTGTATGGTATTTATGATCTATTTGAATGCCAGAGCTTTGCAAGCAAACAATCATAATTAGATCATAAATACCATACAAAAATAGTTCAACGCTTATATTTACATTCCTTTTACTTTTTGCATTTTTTGAATGCTATAATTCATATTCAAAATTCATCATTCCCGCCTTACCGACAGTCAGCAGATTTTTTTTGTCAGTCGTTGCAACAGCCGGAACATGGTCGCGTGCTTTTTGGCAAACAAAATGGTTCATGAAAAATTAAGAACATCTCAATTTTGTTAATCATTTTATTATCAACGTAATGCGCAAATGGCATTTTTTTTATAACAAATAATGTAGACAAAATAATTAGTCGTTAAACTGAATTATCCTGGATATTGTAGTTCAGGTTTATGTTGTATTAATACGCTGATAAGTGTAGCGCGTGATGGATGGCATTTAAACGTACATCAATGCCAGAGCTCTCAAACAGACTATATAGTGACAATGCCAGACAAATGTAAATATTTGCTTTTGAAATTTTGAAAATTGAATATTTAACTGCGTGTTTGAGCTATAAACCTTAAAAGCGAAACCAGTATGACGTGGATGTTCAGAAACTCTCTGTTAATGTAATTTCGACGTATCAAATGACATCATATGGCCGTTTGCCAAAACAATTGAAATGGCCTAAAACCGCAGATATTGAACAAAACCAACAATAAAATGTCTATCAAATGCGGATGTCGTCCTACTTATCACTGACCGGACATGGTAGATGACAAAATAAGATGACAGCGTTTTCATCATCACAACAGATCTATAGTCTGGCGATATCGAACATACTAACGACAAAACAAGACGTACCTGCGTATTATGTGTACGAACGATTTTTCTGACTAGACGGGCATTATGCTTAGTCTTAGTCATTTTTAAGTGTTACATTTATATGTATCATGTTTGAGGGCCATTACACAACTTAGGAACGCCTCGCCATACTTTTGAAGGCTGTAATGAAATATTCTGTCACGGATTACAATTTCCTAAACATTATTAACATTACAGATGAAGAAAGATCTGTTCATTTTACCTTTTGATAGCTATAACAACTGGTTCCAAGGGTAATAATTTTTACACATTACAAACATACGACTGCATCCTCAACCGTAAATGATAATTACATGTACAGTAAAACATTAGTTGAACGCAAATTAGGTAAATTAAGCCTGAGTCTCTGGAGATCTCATAAATTATTTCTATTACATCATTTCAAAGAAAAATCTTTATCTGACACTAGCTGTTCACGTTGTATTAAAATAATAAGGTCATTTAGGTCCTATCAGAAGCTATGGTCGTTTAAGGATTGCAGAGTTATTGACATCTGTATGGTGAAAATGTTTGTATGCAAGTCTCATTTTGTATAAAGGGCTTATATCGGGACTTTAATAGAACAAGATAACGATATGTACCAGGTATTGATGATACGTTTATTCCCGAATATTTTGTAAGTATGTAACACTATAAATTATATATAGTGCATGCAGAACAAAAGCCGAGATACGTCGTAGTTTTTAAATACAGCATAATGGTTGATGTACCACTATGACTATACAAACTGTGTTGTTGCCATAAAAGACTTAAATTGTGGATCGGTCGCAAATAATACAATGCCACTTCTTTTCTAACATTCCAAACTAAGATGAACATTGATGGTATTAGTTGTCGTAAAGCACCAAAGGGTGGAGTTGCTATGATGACATTTCGATAAAGATAATGCGGCTATCATTAGCCGAACTTACCGAGATAAAACATAGAGATAAGGGATCACCGTGCTACATAGGATCTACCTCTATCTGTTAGACAATGGAAATAAGGGTGTTGTAACCAGTGCTTTGTCACAACTAAGGTAAGAAATGAGTTGCGTTTACGCAATGCTTTTTAATTTTTGTTGAATAAAGGAAATTGTGGCGTGCTTGCTACGATATCAGCACTGATAGAAGGGGGTTGTTAATCGGCGAGTCACAAATACAAAGTATAATGTACATGTTTAAAAACATTTGAGCTGATTTAATTTCTAATTAAATATTGATGAACATCTGAATTAAACCATTTTACGCGAGGTTAAGCAGACAACTTTAGCAGGCAATACTAACCAATTTGGCAGAGGCCAGAAATTGCCTCCAATAAACATGACTATTTTCTCTATAGGATTTATAACAGAACTCCGGAGAGGATGTTATATATGGCTAACCGTTTATTGACTCAGTTCGCAGTGTTACCATGTATCATTTGTTTAATTATACATTAGAAAAAGTTACCCGTCTGATAACGACTACAAACACAGCAATAAGCTTCATGTACAGTAGTAACCATGTCGATTTTCCCCATATACATGACCGTGGTGGCACCGTGTAGGACGTTTTGATGCAGGATTTCGGGATCTGTTTGAACCCCTTGAGATAGTGAACACATTACATGGGGATTTTACGCATTATATTCCAGAGTAAAATGTTTACCGAAAAAAAGAGACTTAAGCAGTGAACGTTTTCAGTAACCATACTCGGGATTTATTTGTTACAATTCCTATTTTACAGATTTATTTAATTAATTCCACGTACTTTAAAACCGGTGTGATTCCCGAAATGATAATACTGTTTGGTAGTGATGGTTACTTACGATCTAGGACTGGCGATACGCAGTGTTGGCAGACACCAAATAACATTGACGTTTGGATAGCTAATATAACCTCTACCTTACTGCTCCATTGCCAGTAGAATGGTTTTAGTATTAGCAATCGGACGTGCATCAGCGCGTGTTGGTCGCTATCGGTTAGTCCACACCTTCCATCTGTAATGAATCGAAAGATCAAGTGTACAACCTCATTAATAATATATAAAATATCTGTCGACTAGCACGTTTTGGAAGTTAGACGGGAATTACCCGGAACTACTAAAGATGTCTTTCAATTGTGTGAAAACATACTACATCACGGAATGACATTTGGATGTTCCAATTAATCCTCTTCTTAGACATTAATATTCAATAACCACGCTCATAATACGAATACGATGGCAGCATACTGAGGTTTGTTAAGCTTGTCATGATGTTGACGGTTCACTCTAATTGCTTTTAATGTTGATAGTAGACACATGTTTTGTTATTCACCAATTATCACTTTTCAAATAATTATAATAATCAATTTCTCATTTGAACAATCACATATATGTTGTAGATGTGTGACTGATTTGAGTTCTATAACAGCTATATATATATTATATATATATATACCGTAAATGTGACATGGTTTAATTCATGCTAAAGTGTGTCAGAGTTCTTTATTGCAAGTATGTAGTTCAGTTATATCTATACTTTACGGTTGTATGTATATTACTAAGATTCGTAAGTTTTATTAAACTAATTTGCCTTTATTTGATTTTACAGTGAAGTCAACAAGGATAGTTAAAAGGAAAATGTCTCTGTCATATAGACGTTGTAATTGTACAATTTTCTAGTAACGATGGTGATGTGTGAAATAGAGGCCGCGGTACAAGCGAGTGTTAGTTGAATAGCTATCACGACAAGGCCCCGTGGCCACAACGCTCTCGTGTCTAATAAATGTGGACTGACCACAGCTGACGTAGTAGAACCATGGAACTTACTCGTGTTTTTATAATTGTAGAATGTAATCGCTATGCCATGGATTGGTGAGATAAAGAATTTATTAACATATCGTTTTTAACATACCATATGATTGACAATATTTGCGGTCTAATGCTATTTTGACATTGGGCACTTTTAGAAATGACGACCGTGACGGAATCGCCAGTTTCAAGTTTTGAAGAGATGACCACTGTGTCGAACAATTCAAGTGTTAGTGTGACCTACTACAACCTTCTGAAGCAACCCGTTTATATGATCGTTATATACTCGTGTGTGTACTCCGCTGTCTTCCTTTTTGCCCTATGTGGGAATCTAATGGTCATCACAGTTGTAGTGAGGAATCGGTCAATGCACAACGCTACTAATTATTTCATCGTTAATCTGGCCTTTGCCGATGTCCTGGTGTCCATCTTCTGCATACCAATTACACTTCTCAGCAACCTCTACACAGGTAAGACATCATCGTTATTTGAACATACATATATGTACATAGACATTGATACATTCATACTTTTATATGTGTCTGCAGCAGCAGATACTAAACCAGCGTCGCCGTTTTAAACATTGATATTGATACCTATGTGTATTGTGTATACCACTGTATTCTATGTACATGCCAATAATACTTGAAACATATCTACAAATACGATAAAAACGTCAATTTGTGTATGTAGTTTTTGGTTCAGGCGAGATACACACAGATAGAGAGAGGGAAAGGGTCATTATTAATGCGCTATAAAATACGTAATAATAAGTGAAAATACATGTGAAGATATCAGCAATGAATACCATAATATATGGAGGATTACACACTATTGGAACCCATTACGACCATTTCTAATGTCCACGGCCCTACTTTTATCTTAAGTAAACGTTTGTTTTGAGAAGTTGATATGTTTTTAAGGCATCACTTAACCTATTGTTAAATGATATGAAACGGTCATATACCGATTTCAAATATTAATAACGATTTCAATTAGGAATAAACTGACAAACCCATTGGTCTCAAAGGAAAACAGACCATGCGAGATACAGCGTCGTGTGGGTGCACGTGGAAAAAATAAAGGAAATCGTTGGAAAGAAGTTCTTTTGCGCATTGACCATAACTATTTGTATAACTGTTATATTTTTTGAAAGGAGGATCCTTCTTTTTGTCACGCCTATGATAACATTTTATGATTAAATTCTCGGACTTCAACATGAAACATATCAACGCGTACGTGTTTAAAATACTTATTCGATACAATCTCCTGTTAAACTTATATTTCATTTTTTTACTTGTGATATATCTCTATCATAAGATATAATGTGTTTTGAAGTTCGTTTTTATAATTTTACCTTTTAACATTTTACCTTGAATTTGATGCTTTCCTTTTTTGTCCTTCAGCCCTATACGATGATGGGCCGTAAAACGATAAAACAAAATACAATTCAGTTTTGTCTGGCTTATATGATCAATAGGCTGGTTTTAAAAACTGGAAATGTTTGCCTATAAATATGTGTAGAATATCTAGGTTTACATGTATTAAATCCAAAAAAGAAAGGAAACAAAGGGAAAACCTGTTTTTGTACTCACGTCTTCATATGACCCTGAGGGCGTTAAACCCCTAAAAGCACCAACTCACTGCCAAAGATATTACCAAGTGACTGGTTTGTTTATTCAGGTTATTGATGTTAAATGAGAATGTCGGAACTACCTGTACTGGAGAGAGGAATACACTAAAACACCATTGAGCTGATATGTAATCCCAGTTACATTTGACATGAAAGATAGACATTTTATAATTCGGAGAGTGTATGGGAGGTGATCAGCCATTCATTTATAAAGCTGTCCAAGAGAGACGTTGACCCCACCAAAATTACGGTCGATTAATGGCAAATATCAAACCTGTTTAACGATCAGTTTTGTCTGGCGTATATGATCAATAGACCGGTTATGAAAAAAGGAAATATTTTGTTAACAATGACAGGCAGACTATGGGTAGCGGATGATCGAATTTGTCTTATTTGTATAACGCTCTAAATTCTAGAATATGGTGTCATTGCGTTCTGTCCGTCCAGCTGTCGGTTTGTACCATAGTATTTGAGTAACCATAGCTGCATTTGTCATTTAGGGGACAATTTAGTCAGGTTTATTTACGTTTTTCATCATTTCACATATGAAATTCTTCTGTACTTCTTATAAAATATCCTTGGCCATATATTCCTACAAGCTTATGTTTTCCAGGCGTGCTTTAGTCAATTTTATAAGGAATTCTCATCGTATAACCATACAGTTATATAAAATGAGTAAACCGTCTGATCACCCCTTGAATCATGAGCACTCGTAAACCCGTCTCAAGACTGTTAACAACATGGGTTTGCATTTGACAGTGTTTGACGCCGTTAGCGGATATTTTAATTGGGATACGAGTCTCGTGCCAAGCATTCCAAAACACACATTAGAACTTACCACACGCATGCATGTCGCATGCACGGGAGGCCGTCCTTAAATGACCTTAGCTGTTGATAGGACGTTAAACAAATGAATGGGTGAAAAAATGCAGAATTACTGGTAGGACAAGAATATGACAGATGTGACTTTTTCAAGCGGTTGCGGCAGCAATGAAGTTGTGAGAGTCTGTCGAGGCTCGACCTAAATTTAGATCAGCCTACGAATAGGAAATGCACTGCGTCATACTTTAGGGGACCCCTAAAGGGTAACCCAAGAGGGATTTATGTCGTCAGGTAGGCGTGCCAAGTGACATTTTTCTCCTTCAACCATAGGGATAATTATTATATGTTTAATTCTTTGGTTTTATAGAAGTAAAACAGTGAAAGAATTTTCAAGATATCTCATTTTTTATATTCTAAGTAATGCTTTTCAAAACGTGCGATTTGCAAAATTGCTGTATGTTTTCAGAAAATGTTGGGGGTTTTCATCCAGAATCTGCTGGTGATTTGCAATAAGTAATTGCCTCAAAAGCTATTAATTTAGTTCTTCTAATATATACTAAGTATTGCAACATGCCTGCACATTTCAAATGTAACGTGTTTTCCACGTTTGTTGGGTTGGAAAAATAGGGAAAGGGTTGGGAATTGGGTCAATAAATGGTGACTTTTCAATTTTTACAACTTCACTCTCAGTTTTGTAAATCTAATTATATTTCCTTGGACAAATATCAATATGTACACGTCAAATCATGAAATATCAGATTCCATATTATGACTTATCACAGAAATCGGATGTTACATAATTAAATATATTTATAAAATACTAGCCTTCATACTTAATTCAATTAGAATGAGAGCTAATATTTTTTATTAATGTATCAATTCTTTTAAGAACACTCAATTCCTGTGGATCTATAATATTATTAAATGTTGGAGGATGTGCAAACTAGAGAGGGCATTAACCATACAGTATTTATTTGTTACACGAGTAACTCAATTTCAAATTACTTTACATCTGATACAACGATTTTCCATCATCCAGATGTTGAGATTTGATATTCAATATTTAACGAGTTTAATGATTATGATTTTGACAAAATTTGGTTTATTTTGTTAAACGTCCTCTTACAGCCCGGGTTATTTAAAAACATGGCAGGTTTTGTAGGAAGGTAAAAGTCGGAGTACCCGGGAAAAAGCGTCGGCCTACGGTCAGTACAAGGAAACTCCCCATGTGGGTTTCGAACTCGTGACCCAGAGATGCAAGGCTAGTGGTTAAGTGTTGGGATACATATACAAAGAACATTTAAACATCCAAGTAGTCAGGGGAAACGAAAACGTGCGTAGATAAGGGTCTACCTTATAGATATATTTCCATATACATTTATACGAAAAGCGGATATTTTGTTTATGATTAAACGTAATTTTCGGGCATACAAAAATCTCTGATAAAATTCTCTGATGTTCAATAGGAGTTGCACAACATTTACATCTAGACGTAAACGTGATGTCAGGTCCTTTAGGATATACAATGTAGACTGCCTAACGTTTTAGTTTTGTGAACCATCTTATTTTCAAAAACATACAATCAAACGTTTCATCGTATAAAAATTAAAGCGTATAAGTTTTATAATGAACCTGACGTTATTAAGAGTTAGTGAATTTATAGCAGTCACAGTACATCAAACTATTATATTCACGAGGGCTGAAATTAAAGGGAATGTTATATTAGTGAGAAATATTATAGTCACAGAGATGAGGCAAACATTTCTTAACCCATGATTAATATTTATTATCAAAATAGGATTTTGAGTAGTAATATCCTCTTCGCCGGACTCTAAACAGATTCTAAGCAATAGTACGTAATACTAATAATATATAAGAAATATATTTTTCTATGAAAGATAAATACTATAAGGTTATATTATAGTCAAAATTATTATTTTGCTCTAAAAAAAACAAGGTCTTGGTCTTCAAAACTTTATTTTTAAACAGTTTGTGTTACAAGCGGCATATATCAAATATTCTGGTAGAGTGTTATATATCCTCTTTCGCAGCATTCGGTGGCCACGTCTTTCCGTAATAATCACATGTTCTGCGTTAGGTGAAACGTACCGACCGTATATATATTTGTGTACACAATGTCATGAACATAAATTTCCCTCCGGTGCCTCTATGTGTGCAAACTGTAAATGAACCGTGTGTTTGGCGACTTGAATCATCAAAACAATAATTCATCATTGAATCTATTAATTGTGATACAAATAACAACTGTTTGCCACGCATGTTGTTTAATCAAAGTATACGTGAAATCAGATCTACCGTGTCGTCACTTAGTGCTTCGATCGCGTGGATGCGTTTACAATTAACTGTTCCCGCACGGAGGGCGCAACATGTTCGACTATATTTGGATTATCGGTATATTTTGCGTGGGCTTTCCCTGAAACTGACCATAGTGAACATTGGCTAAGTAGCAGATAACTATTGACTGCGGATTATTTTGTCTAGACATATATTTCATTGATTCTGTTTGAAGTATAAATAGCATGCTTGATTAAATTGTCCTTTTAATAATATACGTGACTGTACCACTATATTTATTTATTTCAACATATTTCGTTTGTTTGATGGTGTGCCTACTTTCCCTCACCAATTTAGCCCCAATGTCTTTTCCGATGTAAATTAGCCATCAACGATATAACATGTGCTAATTACAAGAGGTTAACATTTCAGAAGTCCGCCAAACGCCCCCGCAATGAATTATTGCAGCACCAAATGCACCCCTGCAAACATAAATGTTCTCCATAGAGCATTGCCTTCAGCAGAGATAGGTAGAATCGGGTTTGCACCGACACTGTGCTTGTTGTTTCCTCGCCTTTTCCTTCAATTGTTAACCAGAAATTAATCATGTAAAACTTGTAAGTTGGCCAAACCTACAAACTTACATGGCAATTTTATTTAATAATTAATCTCTTTATCACAATTTGGTGTCTAACGTTATTGATTAAGCCCACATACGACCACATGTACCGATCAAATTATTCATGAAATAAAATTGAAAAGATGACTGAACGTATCACAGAGGTTCCAACCATCATTGCTTAATTTTCAGTGTTTTCTTTTCATCAATCCTCTGTAATCAGTTATAGTATACCTAGGCTCCATGTGCGAGGGATAATGTCAACAACTTTGGGAATTCAATATGATATCATAAATATAAAATGATAACGTAATCAATACTTTTTATATATATATAAAGCACATTGTTATCAAGATAAATATTAATATATAACGATATTATAAAGATATGTAAATCTTAAGACATTGTTATACATTTAGTCATCAACTGAAGTTGAAGTTACTGCCTTAGTTTTGGCTATTCATTTAACTTTTAACTGTCATTCATTTAACTTGCAGTGGAGCTTTTGTCCCCGTCTTTGCCCTGAACACTTATAAAAATAGTACATCGTGGACTTGGTGTTTTCGGCAAGAACGTTTTTGCAAGTTACGAGTATAAATGTATAATGTGACCAATTAAGATGTTGCACTCCTTCGTCACTATGTCCATGTGTTGTATTTCATTGTAATGACACTTTAAATTCGTTTATTAGCGGCCATATATGGAAACAATCTAATATACAATTGTAATATTGATTCTGTAAATGTAGTATGTAATGACGGTTAATAGGGTAAGAAGTAAACATGTACTTAAATATAAGTACACTATAGACGAGGGTCGTCAATCAAGTGATGGGATAGTCTATAGTGATGGTAATGGTCTTTTCTGTGAAGCAGGACCGAAAATAGAGAAATAAAATCGGTAAACGTTCACGATGTAAATTAGTGTCAACTTAATCTAACGTTTAGGCATGGAGTTCAACAGCAACCCATCGATTTACATTTTCGGAATTACCTTGTGATAATGGAATGATATTGAAAAAAAAAACCACCTGAAAACTCCTAGTTCATAGGGCGGACAGATCCATGGGCTACGCACTATAGTGTTGGTATTTCATGGACACCAGAACAGTCCCAAGCGAAACTATTCAGAATAAGCTACGAGTGCAAGCGAAAGAATGAGTGGTTTTTTGCGGAAGGAATTCGCTACATTGATCAAATTGGAACCAACTAGTTCCAGTACGGATCATTATTGCAGCTGGAACTCATCAAAAGACAGCTAGGTTCGGATTGAACGGTGTTTTTATTGCGTTTACGGTGGTATGATCGCAATGGAAAACATACATATGGATATGGTACAGCAAAACCAGTATTTTTGAAAGAAAATGAAGTTTTTGGACAAAACACCATTGATAAGCAATATTTGAATCACACGGAAATTTATTTAAGTCTGGGAAATGTCATTCCCGCAGAACATCTTAGCGGTATACAAAGAACCGGTAATGTGTGGAGAATATATGCCGACAACGTTACAGACCGATTAACACTTTTAACCAGAGGGATAAACATAAGGGGAAAACAAGTTTTCCTTGTACCTGAAAACCCTAGAAAACCGAAATATGACCCTGAAATTACAACAAGGTTAAAAATATCAAACATACCGCTGTCAGCGGATGACGGAGTGATAACGAGAGCATTGGAACAGGAAGGATGTGACGTACTAGAAATGTACAGGGAGAAATTGAGGGTGAACAATAAGTTAACCAACTGCGACAATGGAGATAGGATTGTATTTGTAAAAAAATTGAAAAAAGATCTCCCAAAATCCATGCAAATGGGAAAATATTATGGCAACGTATGGTACTACGGACAGCCAAGATATGGTACTCGAAAATGTACAAAATGTTTAGAAGAAGGCCACACATACACACAATGCGAAAATGATTGGAAATGCCTGGCTTGTAACGAAAGCGGGCACAGGAAAACAGAGTGTCAAATGAAAGAAGAAAATGATGTAGACATCGAGAAAACCAACGTAGAAAACACAGAAGACGAGGAGAGAGAAACAACGACAGAAAAGAACACAAACCAAGAAAGAAAAAAGAATCCAACAACGAAAGATGACAAAGGAGAGGCGGCACGAACACAAAGGACAATGGAAATGTTTGTGAATAAGCCTCGGCAAGAATTTGGAACACCAGTTGAGAGGAAAAAAAGAAGCGATTCAAAGAGTCGTACTCCGCCTTCGCCAGTGGAGACCGAATCTAAGAAAAAGAAAAAAGAACAAAAAATTAAATCGAAATGAAAGTGTTACATTTAACTTCTCTGAATGCCCAAGGGCTAAGAGACAAATGTAAAAGACTAAGATTATATGAATGGATAAAACAACAAAAAGCAGATATTTGTTTATTGAACGAAACACATATAACAGATGAAATGATAGATATTATAAACGAGGAAGTAAAAGACTTTGGTACATTTGATCATAGCTATGGTACAAATCTGAGTAGAGGGGTATCGATATTAGTTAAAACAAATGTTGACATAAATATAAAAGACACATATAAATTTGATGATGGAAGACAGATAGTAATGAATGTAGAAATATGTAACGACAAGTTAACGTTGGTTGCTTTATATGCGCCTAATATTCAAACGGAGAGAAACGCATTCTTTAAAAGGTGTCTAAAAAGAATACAAAACCATGCAACGGGTAAAATAATACTAGGGGGAGACTTCAACGAAACACTTAAAAACCATGATAGAAAACCAATTCGAAAAACAAAAAACTCAAATATATCTTTCGGGTTAAAGCAATTGATACATTCGCTGGGCCTAGTAGATATATGGAGACTTAAAAATAAAGAAAAAATACAATACACATGGCGTAGAAATAGAAATGATGAAGCCAGTAGAATTGACTACTTTTTAATAAATAAAGATTTAACTAATTTAATGAGGTCGGCTGATATCAGACCGGCAAAAATTAGAAGTACCGATCATCAAGCAATATCAATAAAAATGTATCAAAATGACAATAAAGGTCCTGGTATATGGAAAATAAATAATTCGATGATGGATGACAAGCAATACATAGATATAATTAAAACATGCATAAATGATACAGTGATATATGGTAATGAACACCACTTAAACAAAAGGGAAATATGGGATTGTTGTAAATTGACAATCAAACACGTAACAATAAAATACTGTAAAGAAAAAGTAAAATTAAAGAAATCGGAATTACAATTATCTGAAAAAAAGTTACGTGCATTAAATGAAAAGAGTACGATAAGTGAAAGGGAAAAGGCTGAAGCTGAAAGATTAGAAAGACAGGTAGAAGATTGGTACGATGAAAAGTCAAAGGGAGCACAAATCAGGGCGCGAATAAACTGGATAGAAAAAGGAGAAAAAAGCAGCAAATATTTTTTTGCGTTGGAAAAAAATAGGCAATCAAAAAAGATTATCAATGAAGTTGAAAATGAGAAAGGAAAAATCGTTAGAGAAAATGAGCAAATCTTATCTGTGATAAGGGACTTTTATAAAAATTTATATACTACTACAAATCCGGATAAAAAACATATTCAAGATTATTTAGAAAACTTAGAAGTAACAACTTTAAACCAAAATGATAGTAATAGTTGCGAAGGCTTATTTACACTAAAAGAATGTACAGAGGCATTAAAAAAGATGAAGAAAAACAAAAGTCCGGGTACAGATGGCCTTTCAGTAGAATTTTATGATAAATTATGGCCAGAGATAGGAAACATAGTTGTGGAATCATTAAATGAGGCATATCAATATGGGGAGCTCAGTGAAACACAAAAAAATGGATTGGTATCGTTAATTTATAAGAAAAATGAAATACACAAATTAGAAAATTGGAGACCGATAACGCTTTTGAACATAGACTACAAAATATCAGCGCAGGTATTCGCAAATAGATTAAAAAAGGTTATGCATAAAATAATACACACTGACCAAAACGGTTATATTAAAAACAGATTTATAGGATTTAATATTAGACAAATACAAGATATTATTGATTATTCAGAAAAATTTAATATAGATACATGTATTTTATTTCTTGACTTCAAAAAAGCTTTTGATTCGATAGAATGGGAATTTATGTACGCATGTTTAGAGAAGTTTGGATTTGGGGAATCATTTATTCATTGGGTAAAAACACTTTATAAAAATATTAGGGGAATGGTTAAAAATAACAATTGGTTGACAGGGGACTATGGAATTTCAAGGGGAATAAGACAAGGATGTCCACTTTCTTGCTTAATTTTTGTTATTGCGGTCGAGGTGTTAGCTATAAAAATAAGGATTGAGCCAAATATTTCGGGATTTAAACTTAAAAGAAGGCACGTGAAGATAGCACAATTAGCGGACGACGCAACATTATTTTTAAAATATGGTGACATTGAAAACGCAATAAAAGTTGTAAAAGAATTCGGGAAGTTATCAGGACTAGAACTAAATGAGGGTAAAACAGAGGGTCTATTATTAGGACCCAACAAGCGGAGAAATAACTTGCATACTGGTATTAATTGGCGAGCAGAAGTAAAATCGCTTGGGATATATATTTTGGAACTAATAAGAAAGTATGTAGTAACTTGAATTGGCAAGACAAAAAAACAACGGTAGATGAAATGTTAAAAAACTGGAAGAAAAGAAAACTCACAATGATTGGGAAAATATTAGTGGTGAATTCTTTGATCATTCCAAAAGTTACTTACCTAGCTAATGTACAAACGATTGAAAACAATAATATTAAGGAACTAGAAAAGAGCATACATGAGTTCGTATGGGATGGTAAACGGGAAAAAGTTAAAAGAAAAACTCTAATAGGAACATATGAAAAGGGAGGACTGAATATTAGAGATATTGAGTCCCATATCAAAATGATGAATATAACTTGGATAAAAAGGCTAGTAGACAAAACTGATTCAAACTGGAAAACAATTCCCATTGATCTTCTTAACAAATTTGGTCAAAATCTTCTTATTTTTAAGATGAACATTGATAAGATAGATAATCTCATTACTAGAAATGAGTTTTTACCACCCTTTTATAGAGGTATTTTAGATTCATGGATTAGCATTAATGGGGGGTATAGAAAAAAAAGTTCTAACTTTGCAAATATTCGTCAGGAGGTTATATGGGGAAATAGAAATATTAAAATTAAAGGGAAATGTCTATTGATAGATAATTTCATTGCGAGCGGGCTGATATTTATAGATGATATCCTAAATGAAAATAATGAAATAGATGAAATAAATATACTACATAAACTGAAAAATAAACGAAACTGGATTAGTGAAATAACGCAATTGAAAAAAGCTATACCATTCGAATGGAAGCGGACAATAAAGTCACAGATATCAAAACATACAAAAGTTAAAACAACAGCGCGGATTCAGATTTATGATAAAAGAAACTCAAAATATGTTGCAGTTGAACAACTTACAAATAAGAGTGTATATGACATACTTGTTTCTCACAAATTTGAGCAAACACATTGTAGGCAATTGTGGAGAAATACATTTGATATAGCACATACACAAACTTACATTGATCTTATGATTTTTATATTTAAATGTTTAGCAGACAACAAACAAAAAATATTCAGATGGAAACTATTTCATAATATTATCCCGGCAAAATGGCATCTTTATAGATGGAAAATAGAAGAAGACGAAATGTGTCATGTATGTAAAATACAAGAAAATTATTTACACTATTTCATAGAATGCAAATACTTGAATGAATTTTGGCAGCAAATTGAACATTTATTCCAAGGTTATGGATATACAATAAATCCTAGAAAATTACATTACCTTATCATGGGGTACAAAAATCAGCATACTAACTGTAAAGAATTGAATATAACTTTTACACTAATAGGCTATACAATATTCAAAACTTATCATCGAAGTGATCAAAAAAAGAAATCAATCAATATTTTAAGAATTTTCAAAGAAGAATTATTATTAGTTGGACAGACAACGATTATAAAAAAGAAGGGAATAATTAAATATTTTATTGACAATATAAAGGTCAATTAAATTAATTAACATATTTGACGATTAAGAGTCAAACATTGAACAAGACTGGTCAATGATATCGATTGCTCGGAGGATGTGGTAAGAGTTGATATGACCAACACGGAGACTGAGCGATTGATATGATTGACCAGTCTATTATAGAGGTATATATGTATATACATATATATATAACCTTTGTTTGTTTTAAAAGAGACACAATGTTGATGTAACCAAAGGTTATCCATGCTGGTAGGGGGCTCCCCAACCGCTGGAAAAAACTTTGTTCGCCTTTCTTCTTTTTGTTTGTTTCTAGATTTCAATATTATAAAAATTATTACTAACAAAACTATCAAAATTAACAACACGTAAATTTAACCGAGTGAGTGTGAAAGAGAACGCATGAAGATGTCCTGAAAGAGAGAAAAGAAAGTGACACTTTACCGTTGTTTATATATATAAAACATGTGTGTATGAAAGAGAGCGGCAGAGTATACTAGTTAAGAGTGTAAATTAAATCAAGAAATATTAAAAGAAAAAGAATATGATGAATGAAAAAAAAAGAAGAAGAAATATTAATAATAATATTAATAATTATTGTACGATGATGAAATGGCTCGGTGCTCTAAATAGCACCAGATACTTCGATGTCAGATGAAAAAATATAGCACGTATGCAGTTAAAGACATTTTAGACAATTAACGTCACGAACTAATAAATACTAACACGCACCTCGCAAGGTTTATCTATTTAAAAAAAAAAAAAAATTATTATTTATTATTTGTATTGATGGAGTTACCAAAGATGTGACTATATGAGCCAACTCTGAGTACGAAAAAAAAAAAAAAAAAAAAAAAAAAAAAATGTAAATTAGTGTCAACTTAATCTAACGTTTAGGCATGGAGTTCAACAGCAACCCATCGATTTACATTTTCGGAATTACCTTGTGATAATGGAATGATATTGAAAAAAAAAACACCTGAAAACTCCTAGTTCATAGGGCGGACAGATCCATGGGCTACGCACTATAGTGTTGGTATTTCATGGACACCAGAACAGTCCCAAGCGAAACTATTCAGAATAAGCTACGAGTGCAAGCGAAATAATGAGTGTTTTTTTGCGGAAGGAATTCGCTACATTGATCAAATTGGAACCAACTAGTTCCAGTACGGATCATTATTGCAGCTGGAACTCATCAAAAGACAGCTAGGTTCGGATTGAACGGTGTTTTTATTGCGTTTACGGTGGTATGATCGCAATGGAATACATACATATTGGCGCAATATATTGAATATGTCTGTATCCCATTGCGATCATACCACCGTAAACACAATAAAACACCGTTCAATGCATATATTCACATCAAATAATTCGTTGAAGTACCGTGCGAAGAAAATAAAAGTCGTGATGCGTTACGAAGTTGGTAACTACGGCAGTCGTGGTTACTAAGATAATATAGTTCCAGTTAATCTACGTAAAGACACCAGTATTATTTCCAAAAGAAACAACTCAACATTTGTGTTTAATACAATTTTATATCAAATCAACAATTTCCGTGTCGCATTAACTATGGTTGTCAAGCACAGCGGGTATTTAGGAACTGTACGCTTCAGCCATTTGTTGTTAGCTTACCTCTTGGAGAAGTTAAATATTCACTCATTTCCGTAATCTTCAGTTTGTTTTTTGACAAAATCCTCACTTGACATTCGTTTTTTGTACAGAGACCATCGGGTAACAGGAGAAAACGATAGAATTGCGTAGGTCAGTCATTTGAAAATGGCGCCGTCCAGTAACGTCACAAAGAGACGACGTCATCATTATGTTACCGATTCCCGCGCTTATTAACCCGCTGAGCCTTTTTTTATATTGCTTTACGCTTATTTTAACGCAGTCAGAGTTTACCAAGCTGAAGAAGGGAGAGATGTAAATATAAGATATTTATAGACCAATGCAGTAGTACAATGCTTTGATATATTTACCGCCCTCCAAAAATCGCAACAACCTATTTAAAGACAGATGCACCAGTTAAATGTGTTAATAGATTTACCGTCGTTAAAAGATGCCAATGACTTATTTAAAGACAGAGGTACCAATACATAGAGGATATCAAAATATTAGCCACACGAGTGAAATATATTTGGTATTACTGAAGACACTGTTAGATATTCTGTTTATTGCATTTTTTATCAACGAAAAACCTACCCCGTATGCTAACTAGGCCTACAGCGATAATTTGTTAACAAAAAAAGTAGTTCCCCCTGTCCAGGTGCTGACATATATGTTGGGCTTTCTGATTGGTCAATTATTTTTGTATTTTCTAATCATTAATTTGATTGGTCAAATCAGCAAAAGTGATATTTTTCACTAGTTATAGAATGAATAATTTTTGATATTTCACTGGTAAAAATGTAATAAAATGCGTTGATAACATTAACGCAATGAAAAGATGACAATAACATATTTTAAGAAAGATGCGCCAGTAAAATGCGTTAATAGCTTTCCGTCATTTGTAACATATTATAGCCGCACAGTAATTGAGGTTATATGTGATGTGTTGTTAAAGTTCATACAATTGCAACGGCTTTTGTGCTGATAATGAAAGACATATTTTTGGATAAAAGACCAATCAATACAAACGGTTTGATAAATAATATGAACATAAAACTTATAAGAGAGCGCTATTTACATTCACTAAAAAAAATATTGAGTTTGTCCTAACTACTTCTGTTTAATTTCAGCAATATGGTGTAGGCTTGGTTAACAGTTTCCTTTCCAATGAGAACAATTATTGAATTTCTGCTTATGTTTTACTATGTTAACGAATATGAAGCAACCGTGGCAGTTTAGCTGAGATATGCATTTACAGGCTTTAATAGATGTTAGTTAATACACAAATAAAACTAAAATAAAAATAATCCCTGACGGAGTTTTTCAGTAAGCGTTAATGTGAAATGGCTAAAAGATGTTGGCGTGGAATGTTCTTTAAGTCTTGAAGAAAATATACTAAAAATTCAATGCTTATGGAACAAGTTGGAACAAGGAAATAATACGCCTGCTACACTCAACTCCATTTTATCGGAACTGACTAATTGTAGAGCTCCCTGCTGGGTCGATGAATGTATTTTGTGGCGCTTTCTGTTTAACGCGGCCATGCCAAAATCAAAGAATAATGTTATCTGTGTCCGACTGCTTCTCCATGGTAGTCTTTGCCGTCTCTAAATGATTCATTGATACATTCGGATTAACAGAAGCACGAACACGAGCCCAGGTAAAATACAATACAATACATTGTAGGATACGACGAGTCATTTACTGTAAAACACATTTCATTACACTGATTTGAAGAGGAACTCATTTATAAAATCACAAATCTTGTGTCTTTTTTTTAAACCATTGGTATAAAAATAGAATCTTGCACAATAACCTATTTCATATGGAATTTTGTAAACGAGATAAATGTTTTCCTTTCTGAAAAGCATGTTTAATTAATGCCACATGACAAAGGCACGAGTTCAAGACTAAAAAAACAACTAATATTTATGGTGATATATGGAAAACTGCCTTGAATATAGGTTAGGAGAATGTCAATACGAATCACGTCATAAACTATTGATAACGTCACAATAGTGTTATTTATGCATGATTCTTACGATATCAGAGACATGCGTATGTTAGTTACATACCGGTATGTCAAGAATTTTCCTTGTTCCGATTTGGTAAGAGATTGTCACGTGCACGTCGATCAAATATGCTCAATGCTTCTGATTGGCCATAAAGACTACCGTTTCAATGAAATCATTAACGGCGGGGTTCTTCTTTTGGCAACATTTCCTACTAAATCATTTCTTACAGTTGCGAACGCTCAATCAAACACCAAAGGTAAGGCAGCTTCAAGGGAGGCAATAGGGAGAAGATACGATCTCAAATTTAGTCGCCTCTAACGACGACTATGCCATTGGGCGGCAGGTGCAATTCTAACGCCTTCCCTGCAAGGTTCGAGTAACTGTCATCCTCAACTTTTAATATTTAATCCACTTATCTGGCTTCTCGAAGTCAAACATTGCATCTCATTTTGTAACGGATAGTGATAATTTATAACTGATTTGAAATCATCTATAACCTATTTCTTATGAGGTTGAAATACACCTCGTAAGTGTGTGTATTGGCAACGAATCTTTCAATGCTGTACTGACTCCCCTATCAAATGTTTTTGTTTTGTATTGTTTAACGTCCTATCAACAGCTAAGGTCCAATTGTAAACAAATGATCATGCAAACCCAACCCCGTTGGCTCGTTAGTATTTTGCCATAGATTTGAACGTAAGCCACGGGGGCCTCGTGTAAAGACCTCGTATTTCTACGGATTCAGGATCACTATCTTTTCTATAATAGCCTGTCTATAGAACTCGTTAATTGCCGAATGTTTGACAATGAAAGCACGAACCAATACATTGGTACTGATCGTACTAAGAGCTAGTTATTTCACTTTTATCACCTCAAGAGAGTATCTAAGGGTTGCCCTTTAGATTGTAAAACACAATAACAATAAACTTCCTAAATTGCAATTATTGCTATGCTTCGGTACGCATTAGCGCCTGAGTTCAATCCCTCTACACATTATTGGTTGGTAGCGTGGCTTGTAGTACAAGGGGTTTCATCTCGCATGTGTCTATCCAATATTGTTTTACTCGCGGAAACTGCGCTATGTTTTAAACGTCAAACACGTTATCCTTAATGAACTCGCTATTCCTTCGTTTTTTCGCATCGTTCCACTGAATTGAATAAGCTTTAATAATTGATGTTTGGAAGTTGCAGTTTCATAGTACATGTTTGAAAGTTGCAGTTTCATAGTACATGTTTGAAAGTTGCAGATTATGAGAAGAACCCGTGCAGGAGGGAGAACGAGCATACATACGGTATCTCAGTGCATGTTGTACTAGTCGACTTATTTACATTTTTCTAATTTGATGCCATGCGAGTGCCTGTTAATGTTGCATGGATTCGATTGACAGCACAAGTATATTCATATTTCTATTTTACAGTTGAACTAATTCGGGTAATGTTGGCAAATCTTAGTATAAAAAGTAAGATTTTATGTTCTTCTAAATGATGTTATTTACTGATAGAGTATTTAGTGTGATACGGACTGTTAAAGTTAACGATCGATAAAGGAAACAACTGCTACTTTGCGTAAATATTGTGATATTGTGGAGGAATGTAATGAAAGAATAACTGTGGAGAAGGCTATATCGGTAAGATTCGGTCTGGTCTCGGATGATCACGTGGAATACAAATTCTTTACGATACCGTAGAATATCGTATTGGATTTCTGTGATGCAAGTTAATGTGAGAGTGACCCATGAATTTATTTATCGGTGTATGTGTGGTAAAGAAACAACGAATACCCACATTAAAACTCAAAATCGTAAAACGAGGGCTAAATCCGAAAAAACAGGAGTTTTAAAAATTAAAGCACAAAAACAAAAAGTTGAACTCTCTGTACCTTCAGCATTTACGTGATATTATTTGAGTCGACACCTGTTTTGTTGTTTTCATTTTTACCCCTACTTTTGTTGTTTTCATTTTTACCCCTACTTTTGTTGTTTTCATTTTTACCCCTACTTTTGTTGTTTTCATTTTTACCCCTACTTTTGTTGTTTTCATTTTTACCCCTACTTTTGTTGTTTTCATGTTTACCCCTACTTTTGTTGTTTTCATTTTTACCCCTACTTTACCCACCTTTTATTGGCCCTCCTGACCTTGTTTCTGTGTTGATGGGTCGTTAAAGGGAGTATGATAACTGCTTTGTTATTCAAAAAATTAACACAAGGAACTTTATACCATGATCATATATACAAGTTTATTTACATAGAATCCCAAAAAAATAAAAACCCATTCACTCTCCCTATCACACCTTCTACTATACTACATCTATTCCTATATCAACGAATCTAAAGTCTCTCCACACGACAGGGATGTCGTTCACTTTCCCAAGCACTTGTGACGATTGGTGTCACGACCAGTTATGCAATGTTAGTCAATAAATAATTCCATGTTTCACACTGAAACAACACAGCGAAAAAAATAAACAGCATCCGGCAAACGATTTACAATCATGGTCCTCTACTGGCGAGGATATGCACCGTGGACAGCAACCACTTTCTCTTTTGAAACGTTAAATGGCCTAAGACATGTCTTTCTGGCAGTTGATCTCAACCTCTGATCGGCCCTCACACTGCATCACTGAAGACCTGTTATCCCTTCAGGTTGACCCATCTTTACATCTGACGACCATGCGCCCATCATGTGAAGCTTTAACGAAATATAAAAGAATAACCACTCAACATCCATTCTTTCACATTCATAATCAACATATATTAACAACCCACGACGTTATCTACGGTTCACCAATACGTAATTAATTATTGTAAACTACCAATAATTATACCCTAAATGTCAAAAGCAATGCAATGATATAATTTAAAAAACCTAAGATATACGATGCGTGATGAAATTCTACATAAAACCGTACTTGATTAACGAATAAGGAAAGCGAGCCTTATACGACGTCCATGATCTTCCGTAGAATTTTCACCTGCGTGCACTCACACCAGTACACGTGCTCACGGCTTCCATTCATGGCTTCCATACATAATATTCATGAACATTATCACGTAACTGAGTTTAATTATCAGTTTTACAACAGTTAAACTACTAATATATTAGTTGACATACATGTACAATACGTTAGTTTATCTGTAAACAACGAAATTATAACTATTTTATCAAAATAGCACACCTGTATTCGATTACACCAATAGTCACGCATGGATGACACGTACCGATAACTAGATGGCTTGACATTTAAAATAAGAAAAAAAAAAAAAAATTAAGAACGTTAGCAAGACAACTTACCCCAGTTCGATGTCTAGGCTTCTTCAATAAGTTAATCTCGCGCCATAAGCACGGCGATCAGGTAACATTCGTACTTGGTCACCTGGGCAGTCCCACATATACTGTACCTGGGTACGCTCACCAACAAACTCTCACGTGACCAATGTAATACCAAAGACATTCGTAAACATACAGGCGATAGTGACAATAATGAAAGTTCAAAGCGAGGATTGTCACATTCTGAGAACTAGGATGTTGAGAAAAGGTAACCCTTAAGCATATCAAAAAGGCTTCGAACACGTCATAACACTCGAAAAAATATTTGGATTGAGACCAAGATGTCGATCATAAAACTTTCCTGTCTTTGTTAATGTTTCCGTATATTGTCGATATTTGTCAGTGAAATCATAATAATAGGAAAAAGTCCTTGACTATTGAATCAACCATAACAGCTTGAAAGAAGCAGGGATTTTGCATCGTTAGTATATCTATACACTGTAGGTAAGGACTGAAGGACTTCACAAGGTTTCTTGCCTGATATTATTAGCTCTTCTTTATCATTTTCTAAAAACAATTTTTTAAGAACTTCTTATTTATGTCTTAATTTTCACTTTGGCCTTTTGCTCATGTGAGGAAAGCTTTGGGTTCTCTCCCCTTGACATATCAGAGTACCTAAAAGTCCCAGGTTACTTGTCTATACAGTGTTTCTTGTGTTTGCAATAAAAGTACACGATTAAGTTATCAGCTTAGATTATTGTTTCTATTCCTAGAAATGATTATATACGATTGAACTGTATGTCTCTTGTTCGTCTTCCGTTCAATTAGTAATCTTACACGCTCCCCAGTGAAAGTCTGATCGGTGTAATAATCTTTCGTGCGCGGAACATTAAACTTCTTTATTATGATCTACACGAAACATCTGCGTCATGCCTCAAATTCTCAATTTCTTAGATAAAATTTACTCCTGGTGATTATAGTAAAAATACATCCAACGTTTTTAACGTATATGTCTATGCTGAGATCTCGCTCAACGATAGCGAAATGTAATTAGAAGCAAATAATCTTGGCTCCACTATGACGCATCTGTCTTACGCATGGCACATAATTGTGTTTATTGCTAATTACATACATATGGGTTTATATCGGATTTCTTTATAACAAAAATTGTAAGCATCCTGCTCAAATCAAGTCCTGTCTGATTACAACACTTTGTGTGTTATACATTGACATATCTCCTCATGTAATCAGTGTCATGTGTAACTGTGTCTTGCTGCATACGTCCGGGTGTCTGTTAGACAGTAATTACTAGTCAAATAATCGGGCAAACAGGAAGGAGCGGATCGGATCAGGCGTTGAAAAGGGTCTAAATGATAAAGAATTATGTACTGCATTTTGTATGTACATTAACACTACTACTGGATATGTCTGATCGTTACAGGGACATTCTTTTTTATATTGTTCGTAAAAAGAGGAAACAGGTTTTAGATATTCCTAAATATTAGTCAATACCTTCAGAAAAAAATTAATTGGGCGATTGCTAAAATTTCTTTCAAAACATTGGTACCATGCACATATAAATCACATGATGTCGAACTTGTTTCCGTCTGTTCTACCACTAAAGCTTTGGTGCCTGAGTTTGTTTTTCTCTCAAGAAGGCACACTCGATCGCTGTCTTCAGTTTAGATGAGACTTGTGACACATCATGGTAACGGTATAATGAAATGTCTGCACGACACAGGACTTTTTGATGTCAATATTTGGGAAATTGGTGTAAAACCGGTAGTATTCACTATTAAAAGGTCATTTGGCTGAATAATATTAGTATACCTATCGGTAAGGCAAAGATTGGAAAACGGTTTAAACAGGACAAAACATGACACCAAACCAAATGATTTCCTGTCATACATGTATATTAATGTATGTTTGTTCAACATGTTTGAATACTAACTTATGTATTTTTAACCTAAACTTAATTGAAAAAGACGAATAACATTGGTTGATTGATAAAAGGTTTAATGGTCCACCAAAACCTATGATCATAACAAAGTATAAAACAATACATCAAATAACGATTATAAACCATTGACAATCTCAATTTTTATCATACAAATTAATTCTTTAATATATTTTAAACAAGTGCGTGCAGTTTCAAATTACAAAAGCTGTGTGAGTAAATTCTTCTTGTATAATAGATTAGAGGCATTCATATTATCCAAACTTTTGCATATGCTTACGGCTTCAAGTGGACGTTGGAGACTTGTTTTATTACTATAACACTATCGTGTGGAGGTTTATATGTGTTAATGGCCGTTAAGAACAATATTATAATACGGGCTTAAATTATAGTAATTTCTTACTGATAAACTTAATCGCATGGCATAGTGTTTCAGTATGTTTTGTATTGTTTAATGTCCTGTCCACAGCAAGGGTCATTGAAGGAGGGATCCCGTGTACGACATGCATGCGTTTAGTGGATATGTGTAGTTATATAGGTTGCGGTATATTCATGTCTGTGATAACGCAAATCTTTTGTCGACTTTATACTGCTACCTCGATGACACAGACTTTATACTGCTACCTCGATGACGCAGACTTTATACTGCTACCTCGATGACACAGACTTTATACTGCTACCTCGACGACACAGACTTTATACTCGATGACACAGACTTTATACTGCTACCTCGATGACACAGACTTTATACTGCTGCCTCGATGACACAGACTTTATACTGCTGCCTCGATGACACAGACTTTATACTCGATGACACAGACTTTATACTTCTACCTCGATGACGCAGACTTTATACTGCTACCTCGATGACACAGACTTTATACTGCTACCTCGATGACACAGACTTTATACTGCTACCTCGATGACACAGACTTTATACTGCTACCTCGATGACACAGACTTTATACTTCTACCTCGATGACACAGACTTTATACTGCTACTTCGATGACACAGACTTTATACTGCTACCTCGATGACACAGACTTTATACTGCTACCTCGATGACACAGACTTTATACTCGATGACACAGACTTTATACTGCTACCTCGATGACACAGACTTTATACTGCTACCGCAATGACACAGACTTTATACTGCTACCTCGATGACACAGACTTTATACTGCTACCTCGATGACACAGACTTTATACTGCTACCTCGATGACACAGACTTTATACTGCTACCTCGATGACACAGACTTTATACTGCTACCTCGATGACACAGACTTTATATTGCTACCTCGATGACACAGACTTTATACTCGATGACACAGACTTTACACTGCTACCTCGATGACACAGACTTTATACTCGATGACACAGACTTTATACTGCTACCTCGATGACACAGACTTTATACTGCTACCTCGATGACACAGACTTTATACTCGATGACACAGACTTTATACTGCTACCTCGATGACACAGACTTTATACTGCTACCTCGATGACACAGACTTTATACTCGATGACACAGACTTTATACTGCTACCTCGATGACACAGACTTTATACTGCTACCTCGATGACACAGACTTTATACTGCTACCTCGATGACACAGACTTTATACTGCTACCTCGATGACACAGACTTTATACTGCTACCTCGATGACACAGACTTTATACTGCTACCTCGATGACACAGACTTTATACTACTACCTCGATGACGCAGACTTTATACTGCTACCTCGATGACGCAGACTTTATACTGCTACCTCGATGACACAGACTTTATACTGCTACCTCAATGACGCACGTAGTCCAAAATCAAAGATGGCCGCCATTCAGAAAAATATATATATATATATATTTCAAACCTCTTCCCCAGGCCCACTGGTGCCGTCGAGCTGAAAATCGTTAAGGCGCTACTGTTGAGTTTCAGCCACGGCGGCCATTTAGTAACCGAGAGAGCAATCATACTTTTCCGGAACAACACCTATTTTAAACTTCTCAAGTTACAACAGCAGAGTTCACCGCTAACTTTCTTAAAATGATATTGTCATGACAAAGTGTTGTTTGTTGAAGTCGGATGACCGTGTTTCTTGTTATATATATGGCATATTGGTATGTATCAGTCTAGAAAAACTGCGATTCCATACGTCATCATCTGAAATTTGTTTAAGATCAAACATTATGTCGGAACTTTGACAATATTGATAGTATTTCGCTACTGAAACAGCAATATGAGTGAAGCCGTATGTCTGGAACATGAACCAGTTTTCCTGAAAAAGCAATTTGTTGATGTGTTACTGGGTCCCAAATAAAATGAATGCACTTTATGATGATTAAAAGGTCGATTTTGAGATTGATCAAAGGGCATTACGAGGACATGTCGCATATCTCGCTCTTAAAATTGTCATGTATTTGTAGGGGTTGAAATGGTTAATTTAAGCTTTACTGTAAAGTAGAAAACTATTGGAGTCTGGTAAGAAATAAAATACTTGAATGTACAATTGTAAACATTATTTCCAGAGCTTGGTTTTAAATTAATTGTACATTTATTTGATTTCGAATTTATTTTTCTGTGCAGGATGCACGTGAAATGTAATGAGATACTTTTGTATTAGAACTAGATAAGGATGTCACATGCACTTGTAAACATGGTGTTAGATATATATATAACACTAGGTTAATACGATTAATAGAATATTTCTCTACCTTGGGGTGTGACAAAGAAATCTGAACCCGAGAGGGTGTTCATGAATGTCTTACTCGAGACTTGCCGAGGGTTAGACAT
Organism: Pecten maximus; assembly: GCF_902652985.1. NCBI lineage: Eukaryota > Metazoa > Mollusca > Bivalvia > Pectinida > Pectinidae > Pecten > Pecten maximus. The sequence goes on from NC_047015.1 coordinate 18,868,017, forward strand.
TCATGAATTACCCCTCGGGTTGAGATTTCTTTGTCACAGGTAGGGAATGATTTTTTTTCTCCCACAACTGCAAAAAAATGCATTTTCTATCGGTGATCAAGGTCGGCTTGTTAACATCCTCATTTATATTCATATACCGGTATGTACATGTATGTAGTCTCCATATAGTGTAAAATCAAAACCGGAAGGGAGAGTATATTAAAACTTTTGGGTAAATGTGCATCCAAACAGTCACCAGATATAGTTGAAATATTTATTGAATTTTTCCGAACACATTGTATTATTTTTCAACATAGTCCCCTTCATTATCTTTACGCTTTTGACAGCGATGTTTAAGGGCCTCAATGCCACTTTTATAGAACTCATTTTCTTGGCTGTTCAGAAAGTCATCCATTGCATGTTAGGACTAGGGTTAGGATTAGGGTGCCTGAAATAGCTTTTTTTCAGTTTTGAAAATAGATGAATGTCTGATGGAGCGAGATCAGGTTAATACGGCGGATGCTCAATCAATTTAAAGCCACAAGCGTGAATGGTAGCTATGGCAATGACAGACTCTTTCACTCAAACCCTAACCGATTTTGTCCATTTTGTCCAAGGCCCTATATAGTCAGAGAATAGTAGGTCTTTAGAAGAACATCCGTGAGTACCCCCTTCAATACGAGGCTCACAACATGTCAATCAAACACTAGGCATGTAAACCGGAACCAGTAGACAAACCAACAAGCATCGAACAAGTCTGGCTTCATGTCGATCATCGAACTTCTCCATGGTCGTCATCAACCTTCATATCACCCGATATAAAATAAATCATAGGGTGTAAATGTGTCTGTAGTACTATTTCCTCATAACAAAGAACAGATCACTCTAGTGGCAAAACCCCCTAACCAACGTATTCCTTATGTCTGAATCTGAACCTTTTTCTAACAGCAATCCCCACATTGAGGCATCGTCAGATGAGAAATACATCATATTTGCTTAGGGTGCATTCTCTTTGTTATTATGTTTTAAAGTCTGTCAATACCCGTTTGACTTCTGCTGCTGATGTTTCCGTGACACCCGTCCCTATATGACCTTTGCTGTTTATGTCTCATTGACGCCTGTCCTTATATGACATTGACTTCCATGTCTCCCTCACACCAACCCTCATTTGACATCAGCTATTGATGTCTCCTTCAAAACCATACTCATATGACCTCGGCAGTTGTTGTCTCCTTCACACTCATCCTCATACAATCTCGGCCGCTGTCGTCTTTCGACACCTATCCTCATATAATCTCGGCCGCTGATTTCTTTTGACACCTATCCTCATATGATCTTTGCTATTCATGTCTCCCTTACAACCACCTCATATGACCGCGACTGTTTATGTCTCCCTTACACACATCCTCATATGAACTCTCGACTGTCCATATCTTCCCCGCATCCATTTTCATATGACGTCGGCTTTCCATGTCTCCTCCACACCCGTTCTCTCACGACCTCGTGTATTGATGTCTCCTTCACACCCATCCCCATAAGACTCCGACTTTTACGATGACTTAACTCCGTTAAACACTATTTCCTGTTCAAAAATAGAAAGACCCTATTTTGGTTCTGATGAAGCTTGGTTTAGTTATAAGCAGGCATTATTTTTCAATATCCTTAATATATTTCTTCTATAAAAACACTTTCATTTACATTCAGACTTTTTTCATTTACTAACGTTGGATCTAGACAATAAGGTTATTTTTAAGCCTTAATGTTATTGAAAGTCCTGGAGGAATCTCGTATCTCGAAGTCTGACTCGCATTACAAAGCCAAAATGGTACATATTTATTGTCCTAGTGGGTATAAAATGTAAAGTAATATCACCCCACACTAACGTTCGTCTGACCTCGAGCTTAAGTATCTGGAAACAATCTAATCCTGTAATAGCGGGCAGGCACTACATCATCATAGGCCGAGTAACATTCACTGGCGACGTTTGTTAGTAAACTATATCAATGTCACTGTAGTTATATTTAGTATGGTTTATAGTCGCCTCGGGACATGTCTTAGTTTCATCCACTACTTTCGAATCTATGTCAATATTTGGTTATTTATCCTAAAAGATATTGCTTACAGTAGGTCAAATCAAATGAACGAATTCAGAACGTTCTAACCCCAGATAATTATCATTGTTTTCTAACACTGATTAACGATTTAGGGTCATAATTTAGCGATAAATCGTGTCTGAAAGAATTATCCGATGGTAGACGTTATGAATTGACTAAAAATCACGGACACTTGCCTATGATGAATAAGATAAATATAAACTGTATGAAATTATAATGCCTCATAACTTGAGACGTTTATTTCAAGAGCATGCTTATTTCAAGAAAACAAATGCATTAAAATATTTAAATTGATGGTATGCAAATGATCCCCCATAATTCATACCCTTTATTACTTTGAAACACGTTGTACGTAATTGTCACTCTGGTGACAGTTCATTATTAGTTGGTTGACCTTTTGGTTCCGATCAGATTTGTACCTTAATGTCGTTGTGGTCTCGGTCTGTTTACCAATTACATAGACTGACGTGTCTGGTGCTACCGGTCTGATTATTAAATGGCTCGTATCACAAAGACAAAGGCAATATGACTTATAATACAAGGACACTCAGATTGGTTAATGTGTCTTTATTTCAGAATATCCGAATGAGGGGGTTACTGAATATAACAAATAGTAACAGCTTCTTTTTTAATATGTTGGGGACATACAGTACCTGTTCAACTCAAAATCTAAATAGCCTAACACGCCCAAAATCAAAATTCAACTTTCAGACAGCACAAATTATGATGACGAGATCCAGACCTTAAATCAATTATGTATGCAAACTGAGAGTCCAATACCAACACAAATACCCTCAAAGATATTTTCCAACAAAGAAACCATCAACACTTACTAATCGATCTAACCAATTGTACTTGGTACCACTTTATATAAACACTTTTTATGGAATGGAACTGTAAAGCTCTTCTACCTGATTCTGATGAAATACTTCTCGAAAACACAACCGGGCCGTTTTTTGCCTTCAAGAAAAACACATAAAAAAGGGAAACCAACATGAAATTAAAGAAATACTCCATTTTTTAATGTTTCTGGCCCCGGTAGTGATAAAACAAACGTATAATTTGGCTGGAAGCATCCCTAAGTGATGGGGATTCAAAATTGTACAAATGGTGAGGTAATCCCGAAGGGGCTGAGTGGCGGGGCCAAATTGCTGTTAACGACTTCTCCTCTCGACATCACTCATATTTGACTGGAAGCAGTGGATGGGATTCAAAATCGTTCAACTGGTGGGGTATAGTCGTCGCATTGATTTTCGTGGTGTGATATCTCCTTCAGCAGTTTTCGATATCATATCAGAAACTAAAACCTCGAAATCAGTATTACTACCTCACCTTGAATTTGTGTTAGGTATCCTTTATTTGCTTTTCAATTTGATCATATCTATAATCTGTTTAGGGACGAAGTTATATATACTCTTGATGTGACCAGGTGTGATCTCCGTCAAAATCCATCAGATTTGAATAGAACAAATTATCTTAAGATTGTACGGCCACAACACGAGATTTTTTTTAATATTCAGCTTTTATCAAATTAAAATCTGGCGAGCTAAATTCAGTAGTTGAATTTGTTTTGTGTGATGTTTTCTCACTGAAGTGTCTTTCTGTGCTTTGTTATCTGGTAGGATCCTGGTTGTTGCGAGGACATCTCTTAAATCCCTAAAACCAAACAAACTCATGAAATAAATATTCGTAATGTTTCCAGTCACACTACCTCTCTTGGTTTTTGGCACAGTATTCGTCCCTGTGAGAAATTGGCTTTGCACCCTGTCCGAAATATACCAGAATAGATTTGAGTTGATAACGGTAGAAATTGCTGCTTCTCCTTAGCGTTCAGCACTTTGAGAGTGGGACGACTGGTTATGCTATTGTCTGAATGTGACCGAGTGAGGTGTCCTGCTCTATTCTTGGTTTGTTTTCGCATGACCTAGAAATTGAAAACTTGCTGGTAGGCCTTCGTCTTTGATCAAAGATTTAAACATTTTTAACATCAAACATCTGCGGGAAACATCCTACAATCATATTTTATTTTTGTGTATTATTGAAAGCCTCAAAGACAACCTTTCAGTCCCATATTGTTGTTGAAGTTTTCGGGAGAAGCAGAAAGCAGACATCATAAATAGAACATGACAAAATGCTACTTGATAAACATTGCTAAATATATTTATGCTATCATAAGTGACACTGTTTGCGAAATATTATAACACTGCCTGATTTCATGATTTGAACATGTCGCCATTACGTTCGAATACTCTTGGCACGGTAAAGTAGTTTACGTACATCTCAATCATAGATAAACTGCAAAAGCCATGTACTCAATTCCACGCTTTTGATACATTGTACCATAACACTTGTTTAGTGCTGAATTGGCTGAATTTATTTACGCGCAAATGCATCATAGCGCTTACACTTCATCATCACATGATAAGGGAGTATAACGTACAACTATTTATAATCTGTTGATCTGTACTACAATAAATGAGTAGTCATGGCCACATTTTTAATTATAGTCTTGATTGTACCAATACATTTCTACATGTTTTACAAATTTCGTTTGATATATGTTGTTGCTGATCATATCGTTTTCCACGGGCCATTTTTGGACGTAATGACCTTTCAGTGTTTATGGCCTCTTAACCTCAACAAATAACTACATTATTGGCGTGCCAAACAATGTCCATTGTCTCTATTTTCGTACTTTTTCATGCAACTTTGTATGCAACACTTTTGCTGTATTTTAGTCGATAAACTGAAGGCAAATATCACAATAGTGTTGTTTGGTATTTATTATTTGTTTCAATAACACAAAAGCAATAAACGGAAACATAAATAAATTCGAGGTTCACTTGTTAAACAATTGATTGAGGAGCAATTGGATCAACGTTAAAATTCTGACATTGAATATAAATCTTGTATCAACGTTGGCATCACAATTAATCTGAGGTTAAAATCATGTCAACTCTTATTTTCCTGAAGGCCACTGTTGGTAATCCAACTCTCTTAAGCCTGTTCCAAGAGGACATTTTCCTAAACTCGGGTAATTGCTTGGTTACCCTCCGTTGTACGGCCTCGATTATATCAATATGTTTAATTAATATAATTTTGTACGGATGCCACACAGCATTTGCGAACTCGAGATATACTCTAACTAGTGTCTTGTACAGGAACGGAAATTGAATTCTTTGAGAAAATGAAAGATTCGACGTATTAAGGCAAACATAGCCATTTCCTATTTTAAATGGAGTACGTAGCTATTCATCAAAAGCTAGACTGTTCTATGATAACACCTACATCTTTTCCCTTTTCACTTTAATTCTTCGCCTTTGAGAAAATATTTCATTTCACTATCTTACCTGCAAACATGAAAACATTTACATTTTTTCAATAACCATTTTTTGTCTTCAACAGGTGGTCTAGATATGCGTGGAGTATAATTTGGTAACATTAGCAACAAGATCAGTCTTTGATTGTATTGTATCCGGTGGGTCATTCATATGACAAATATCATTTGCCCTAGAACAGATCCATGGGAACACATGAGAACACTTCGCTCCAGTCAGAAAAAAAGTAATGACGTGGTTCCACCAGACATAAATTCAACCTGTTGGTTTGAAAAGAATGCGTTTTGTATCGTGTGTTCAATGACGTGACTTCGTCGTATACTTTCCAATAATTTACAAACAATTGATGTCGGACTAAGATGTCTGTAAATACATGGCTCGCATTTGCCCACCAATCTTCCTCTGGACTACTGCACTAATGAATAAACTAATAGTTAAGCATGCAAAATGAATATATGTACTTTAAACTCAACATAGCTTCATAATCAAATTAATACTGTAATACGACATATTCTCTTAATCGTGTTACTTGTCTCTACTGTCTGTGCTGGTGTTTAAAGAGGAAGAAAGAGAAAGAAAAAAAAGGCAAGATGGCATATCACCTTCGCTTCAAATAAATACATGTATACTGATTCATTTTAGCTATAACAGAGGATAAAAATTGGATGACTTAAAGAAGTTTTCCATCCTCAACAAAATGATTTATGTTAAGTACTCTCGTACTTTCATTATCATTTACATTTGCGATTGTATTTTACATACAGGTCCTGTTGAAAAGCATGTAAAATCAAGACTTTTTTTAGTCTATGTTTAGTTTTTATATTATTTTGATAATTTCAAAACAGTTAAAAGACTTTAGACATTAGTGCGTGGCGTGACAAAATATTGGCTAGTAAGCAACGATTGTTCATCGTTAAAACAATTGGGTTTTGACTGTTCATCACCGTTGAAATAAAAATGATCTAAGGTTGATCAATGTCACAAACACATTTCCACCTGATTTCAACTCTGTGTGTCCCCTAGACAGTATACAGAGGATTTATAAGTCAGAGAATACAGAAGAAATTTTATTTCATTGATGAGAAGAACAGGCTGACTGTGCAATGTTAGGCTTCAGATTAGGTTTTTTACGACTATTAAGACGTTTTTAAGACTTATAAAGGAAACAGAATTTGTAAAACCTACCTTACCGGGCATCATGTCCAAACTTGGGACTAGAACAAAGGCAGTGTCAAATGAGCAAGTATAATATAATGAAATATTCCAATTTAGTCGCCTTTTAAGAATCATAACATTAGGCGGCATGTGGAATGCTTACATGCTACCGGCAGAGTAGGTTGATTTAGACAAATACTGATAGTTTACAGTTAAAAAAGTGCAACATAGTAAACATCGGAATAAATTTGATTTTATACTTGTATATTATAGAGTTAAGACCAAAAGACATTGTAGTTTATATCTAATAGGGGGACGACAATTGAGTTGCATTTGTTGTCGATTAAGTACACCTGGCGAACTGTCAAATTTTGAACATCCAGCGGAATGTCTCGGCAATTGGATGGGCGAGATGTAACAAAGCCTAGGTGATCACTCTCCTTCCCTAGATGCCACTTCCACACTCTTGAACGATATGCTGGTGTTTGGACGTCATATCCCATTACAAATTACTGTCATTTTCCTTTCACAAGGCATTTTACTGAGGGTTTGAACTTAAATCGTTACGTACAACATCAAAGTCGATTAATGTTATCTCAGAGACAGGAGTGACTGGTGGTGATGTGTTTTGATAGAATGGAATAACATCAAGGTTGGGGCGGGGGGAGGGGGGGGGGTAAATTTATATAATTGGTAATAAGGAAGGAAACTACTGTAGGTTGTCATTACAGACATATAATATAGGTAATTTTTAGGACTTTTTTAGCATTAGTTTATCATTATGTTTTTTAATATATTCTATTATATTATTTTCTCTCATATCTCGCCATGTTGGATAGAGTTTGCCCATGTAAGATAGCTATGTAAGATAAATCTATCTTACATAGCATTTCACGCGCGCGGAGTAATCTGCTAGCAAGGGGGACAACTCTCACAACGTCGTCTGCTTGTGTTTACATCCGACAGTCCTTATCGTCGGTGTCGGTTTTGAAACGTTGGACTTAACTATAAAAATACATACATTCTTAGATAAATATATATCATATCAGCAGTAAATAAATAGGGCTACACGGTTAAACGATTAGACATTTCATCTGAGCGAACATATAACTCCGTTACTGTACCAAACAGTAACACTTACAGTACAATACAGACTTGCCTACCCGACAGATTTGTCATTTGTCATTAAAAACATGTAAACACACACAATCACCTGGCAATGACAGGAAGTAAAATAAAAGCCATACATAAAAAATATAAAAAAGAAAATGTCAAACGTCACAACCTATGAAATGGTTCCGTTTGCGTCAGCAGGGGGCCCTGGAATTTGTTTACTCTACTGTACTGTCAGTAACTGTTAGGCCTACTCAGTAACCTGTGTATTTGGAAGTTGGGAATTGGCTCTTAAATGAACGAACATTCGGTAAAAATGACACCCCTCGATGTTCATATAAAAATATTTATTTTAATTGTAACTCAGAGTCTATATTTGTGTAGAGTAACCATGAAAACTAACTGCCATCCTAGCCTTTCAATATGATCATCGTTAGCCTATCGACTGACCTACCTTCGTCATTCCATCAAGACAACCGGTTAAACACATATAATCCTATGTCACAGAAAAGATCGAATATTCGTATAGAGTCACTGTTCGCTGGTTCACACACGAAGTTGCCAAAATCACAGTGAATTTAAAATTACCAGCCACGAAACATCGCCGCGTCATGGCGATAACTCTCAATATCCTTGAACTATAAATGGAATTCCAATGACAGTCGTGACGTCATGCAGTGACGTAGTATTTTATAAAAAAAGAATTGACTTGACATTTAAAAGTACAGTGTGTTCTGTGAAATGATTAAATATGTCGAGGTGCAAATCAAATTATATGTGAAGTTGGAAAACTCATTTCAGCGTTGGCTTTCAGTATTGTTGATAGAACTTCTTTTTCTCGGATGTTGACAATTTGATCACGGCCACGTAAAAGTCGGTCAAGTTACGGTTATTTTATCGGCGAATTGTTCATTCGTTAATCACTTAACCACAAAATGAATGAAATTTGTGCGCAAACATAGTGTGGCAAAATAGGGTATGATCTTTCAGAATATCACAAGTATATTTAGTAAAAACGTCAAATAAAGAAATTAAAAAAATTGAGGAAAATGGATGGCTGAGGGACACTTTCGCCAGAAATTCGGTAATGATATGAGAGAAAAAGACTCTTTCATTATGTGTGTATGTAGGATAGGGATATTCCACCCTCGGGATCACAAAATGTGGTAAAACCCTCGGCAAGCCTCGGGTTTCACCACATTTTGTGACCCCTCGGGTGGAATATCCCTATCCTACATATACACATATGAAAGAGTCTTATAATATTATTGCAGCATATAGAGGCGAGAGTCATATAATATATCATTGATGTGAACACTGATGTACATGTATAACAACACATAAAAAATGTCATTCTTTAGACATGAACTTCACCGGAGGTGACAAATAAATCGTATATACAAAGAAGAATTTTGAAGCAAAAACCTACCTAAACCACGTAGATTTAGAAACATACATTGAACTTATTAAGCTGTCTTTAACTAAGCGGTATGATAATTGTGATAATTTCAGCTTCTCAATTGTTTATTTGCCAGTCTTGATTGATTCCCATATCCACGGTGTTTACAATCCCCAGCTGATTCAATATTTAATTACTTGTTCCCATTACCAAGATTTCCGTGACAGATGTCGTCGATGACTGACAGAGAAATTTACAAAATAAGGTTTCGAGAAAAACAGGTTGATGAAGATTATCATGATATCATTTGGAAATATTCTATTTCCATATTGAATATGAAATCACACGTGTTCCATACTTGTTGATTTGCCTAGTGGTTCCGATGTCAACACCAAAGTTTATTTTCAGAATGTGACTTTATCAAGACTGGGAGATTATAAGGTCGATATCGTCGCTGACATCCTCCGGAACATCAGATCTTAACCTCCGTGTTGAAAGGTTTCTTTGTAAATTCATATTTATGCTTATATATTGCCATCATCTTTCTTACGTCTACAGTCAAAATACAGTGAATTCCAATCATTCTACATTGATGGTTCTAAAGACGACAATAAGGTAGCCGCAGTCATATGTTGGTAAACACATTTCTTTTCTTTGATAATAGACGAAAACAATGTTGACACAATCGAATCTTTTGTAACACTGGAATTGGTATTTAAATTCACAAGAGATCAAGCTGTCACTTAAATGAACAACAAAATAAATGTGATACCGACTCATATAAATTCAGTTCAATTGTTGTACGCCAACAGTCAGAATACAGTGAAATTCATTCTACATTGATAGTTATAAGGACAAGCATAGCGTTACTGTAGCCATGGTTGCGGCAAATGCAGCCTTGGGAAGTCACCTTCCAAATGATGTTTCAACATTCTCTGCATACCAAAAAACAATCATTTATTCTCTGTATGTCTTATAGAGTCTTGAAAACAGCAATCTTGGTAATATCTCTATACGAAAAATAACTAATTTTACTACATAATCGTTATCATATTATATTTTGCTGGGTTCCTGGACATTCAGGAATACCTGGTACCTCGTGAAAATGGTGTTATCACTTCTACTAACTAATTTTAAACTTCATTTCTTACCGATTTCAACCCATTTGTAAATAAAAGTATTTTCATCGCAGTGGTACAATGAACGGAATCAGTATGTGTATGTATATTACACACGATTAAAGCAACTATTGGTGAATGATCTTATATAGAGGCATTCGTACCTATTGAAGCGTGAGCACAAACCAACCGTGTCACATGTCAAAAACTGTTAAAGTATACAAAAGTATGAACATTTTTAGAGCCGTCGGTTTATACCACAGGGCATGACTTACCATAGCTATATATATATATTTTTAAGCAGGTACTCACCACTTATTGACCCCAATGACCTATTACGTGTTGATGGAGCGTTAACGATATAATGATAGTGTTTATTTTATCTATTTTGAGTTTTAGTAACTCTTTTAAAAAATTAGTAACATTATATATTTCATAATCTGAGATTATAATGAAGAAACCCTTGCATCAACACCAGTTTTAGCGTTTCCTTGAAATATACACTAACTAATTAATACATAATGTCAATGTCCCTGGCTTTCTAGGTGCGAATACAGTTATTGTAAAATGATTGCTTATAACAATGGACTAATTTATATTTTTTCATTTTCCTAACAATATATTGTTATTGATATTCAGCAATTCAATCTAGCCCCTAACTTGATTATGCGACCATGGCTGATGTAATTAGTCATCAGCGCTTGTGAATGAAATGTTCCAGTCATGCCATTGTGATTTTATAATAGAGGAAAGCCAAGTAAACCTTACGGCGATAATTTAAGTACATTTCAACTCACCTTTATAGTTATTTCGGTCGTTTAAATCTCAAGTTTCACACCAAATCCTATGATATTAAGACTGAACTCGAGTCAATATTTCACAAGAACATCAAAGACTGCTTTATCAAGATCAGCTTTTTCACCAAGGAAAATAACTGCTTTATATCATAATATTAACAATCTATGTTAAGGCTTCAGGTCATCTACAAAATTGTGTAGATACTAATCAGAAATGTGTCGCATGAAGCCTGTACAATACCTAGCATAGACAGTTTTTATCATTTCCACAAAAGCGCGAATAATTCTTATTTACATACCAGCGGAAGAAAGTTCAAGTTTTATTGATTTAACGTTTAGAAACATTGTCTAAATTCATTTAAATTTTACTTTAAACTGTGAAAATGTTCATAAGATTAAGTTCAGTCGACTATGACCCCGCTCGACGCTGCTTGCTTTCAACAGATTTTTCGTCAAAAAAGCATGCATTGGAACAGTACAGATCAGTTTCACAACATTTCTTTTCGAAGCGATTGTACAGCGAAAAGAGATTGAGTCCACAGGGTAAGGACCATTGTTCTGATTATCCCGGGACATTCGCAATGTCGTGTAGCCCAGCAATATGGTGTACATGAGACAACAATATGGTCGTCTCTGAGTCAGAGGGAAATTGGGTGACCGTCCCGGAGCGGACGCCCACGCATAACATCCGTCAAGATAGAGGCATACGTCTCTCGTACCTTCGTCACCGCTTTCAATCGCCATTTACGCACAGGCGACGCCAACGTCGAATGCATTGGCTGCTTGCACATGCACCTAATCGGTTTCGTTTGGCCTATTGGGGACGCGTGTAGGTCACTGATGAGTCTCGCATTACACTTTACATTTCAGATGGATGACAATATGTCTATCGACGTCATGGTCACCGATATTCTGAAGCTTGCGTAACGGAAAGCGACAAATTCGGGGGTGGGTCTGTTATGAGATGGGCAGGAATATATTCAGGCGTGAAAACACCTTTCGTGGTTATCCATGGTAAGATATCGGGATCAGGTCTTGAGACCTAACGTTCCTTTATACATCAACCTTCTGTTGCAGCAGGACGACGCGAGACCACGTGTTGCTAGGGTTTGTCGTGACTTTCTGGCTAAAAAACAGTTCTTGATTGGCCATCATACAGTCAAGATGTGTCCCCAATCGCGCATTTGTGGGACGAGCTAGAGAGGATGGTTAGGAGGCGCGTCAACGTCCCATATAACATCATTCAACTCACGTGGGGTCAATGTTAAGGAGAGTAAAAGCAGCGACTGATGCCAGGGATGGGAACACACGCTACAAATTAAGATCAGGAAACGGCATTTGGTACCCATGTTTTAACACAAACATTGTCTGTGATAGGACAACAAAAATATATTCAATAATGATGAAATAATCGAGAAACCAACAACATGAGCACATTATTTACGAATCATGTGAAATAGTAACTTTCGAAAATGAACTTGCGCTTCTTTTTCCGCTATTATAAAAAGTAATACTGTCTAAATGTAGTAAGATAGTTTTTTTGTTTCCTCATACCTGACATTTTAAAATAAAATTCAGAAAACTATTATTTGTATCCTTGTTAATGTTTTGATAATGCCATTGCACACGTTTACACTTTTTTTAACATTATACTTCAGCTTTAATGTTGGTTGAATGTCCATTATAAGAGACGAGTAATAATGACTGATAGCGTTGAACTATACAACACCTATCTGATTGCACCCATTGCTTCGGCCATATATTCTTTCCCACAATTTACCATTACGTCCAAATAGTTTAATTTAGATTCTTTACTAAACAAGTCCCAGGAGCGAATTCTATAAGCATTGGCGCAGTATACCGAATTGAATTCTAAGCACATTCATCACGATTGCAGACGCAGGGCTTCATCTATAGATCACTAGGAGCATACCGAGCTGATAGTGTAAGCACTTACACATAAGGCTTATAATTCAATCGTTATAAACGACTTGACTTTCAAACTATCGTTATTTTTTAAACCGAAAACCCCTAGCTAGAGGAGAATTAATGTATTGCTTTCGTCAATTAGTTTGTTTCTACACTGACTTGTACTCGTTACCTAAAGACTGATATCTCAGTTTTAGCAAGCAAAGCTAAATGATACAAACCAGAAAAACTACACAAATGTTTCAAGCCGCTCATGATCATCTTCATGTCTTAAATCCGTTCACTCTTTATTAGTGCATACAAGTTCAAACTAGCTACATGTTTTTCTTACACAATAATCATGCATTACATACTCTCCTGGTCCAATATAAAACCTCTTCATCTAAGTTCACCGAGACCTTTTTAAACATCCATAGATTTTTAATGACATATAACCAAATTGTTTTTGTATTCCCGGTCATGTCGGAATTACTGAGAAAGTTGATAATGCTTCTTAGACAGCACTAAGTTTCAAAACTATACGAACCTGCCATATTCCTACATGTATTTGAACTATTGATAACGAATGATTTAACTGAACTGGCAAGACCATTGCTCTCAAACAATAAACAAACTGCGTGAGATTCAATACTAAATGAAAGGAATACCCTCCCTTTTTCTTGTCTGTGATCAGCTCTTTACATTCAAACAATGTATGATTAAATTATTTGACTTAATTTTTTTTTTAAGTTTTCTCTATGACATGATTATTCGATACAATTTCTGCATCTCTTATAGTATTTAGGTATAATATACATTTACCCTAAGATAAAATGAGTTTGCAACCGTTTCATATTTTTTCCTTTCTGTGCCAGTTTTACTTTCATTGTACTTTAATGTTATGATATCTCCTGAGAAAAATAGCAATCCGATAAGCCTTATATTCGAAATGAATCGTGATAGGACTTCAAGTATACGTTATATAAAAGCAAAACACATGTTCTAAGACTTACAATGTATGTACGGTGACAATCAGAAAGTGATGCATAAATTCAATGTTTACTCCTCCCAAAGGGAAATAAACAAGATGTTAGATGTTGAGCGTTGCTTTTTTCCGAAGACGGTTGAAAACAAGTTGTTGCCTCTTAAAAATAAAGCCACTGTTTTAACTACACACAAAAAGGTACATCATACCACGCAATACATGATGCTTCCGTCTTATAATGTATTGTGGCATAACTTTGATATCCGTCTCCGTATATGTGGCACTAACTGTGACATCCTCTGTCTCCGTATATGTGGCACTAACTGTGACATCCTCCGTCTCCGTATATGTGGCACTAACTGTGACATCCTCCGTCAACGTATATGTGGCACTAACTGTGACATCCTCCGTCTCCGTATATGTGGCACTAACTGTGACATCCTCCGTCTCCGTATATGTGGCACTAACTGTGACATCCTCCGTCTCCGTATATGTGGCACTAACTGTGACATCCTCCGTCTCCGTATATGTGGCACTAACTGTGACATCCTCCGTCTCCGTATATGTGGCACTAACTGTGACATCCTCCGTCTCCGTATATGTGGCACTAACTGTGACATCCTCCGTCTCCGTATATTTGGCACTAACTGTGACATCCTCCGTCTCCGTATATGTGGCACTAACTGTGACATCCTCTGTCTCCGTATATGTGGCACTAACTGTGACATCCTCCGTCTCCGTATATGTGGCACTAACTGTGACATCCTCCGTCTCCGTATATGTGACACTAACTGTGACATCCTCCGTCTCCGTATATGTGGCACTAACTGTGACATCCTCCCTCTCCGTATATGTGGCACTAACTGTGACATCCTCCGTCTCCGTATATGTGGCACTAACTGTGACATCCTCCGTCTCCGTATATGTGGCACTAACTGTGACATCATCCGTCTCCGTATATGTGGCACTAACTGTGACATCCTCTGTCTCCGTATATGTGGCACTTACTGTGACATCCTCCGTCTCCGTATATGTGGCACTAACTGTGATATCCTCCGTCTACGTATATGTGGCACTAACTGTGACATCCTCTGTCTCCGTATATGTGGCACTAATTGTGACATCCTCCGTCTCCGTATATGTGGCACTAACTGTGACATCCGTTTTATGATCTACTGTGGCACTTAGTGTGACAACCGTGTTGAAATATCTTCTTCGACACTTAGTGCGGTCCTTCTTAATATGAGGTACGGAGTGTGTGACCGATGTAATCCTAAAATAAATGACAGCGTAAATAATAATTGTTTTGTTCGGGTCATTTGATACTGCTTACTGTAAATATCAATACTAAAATATTGGTAGTGGTGCACCTATATTATATTTTTTTCTTGTTTGTGATCTTCACTGAACTGCGAAAACAGACACATTTGAATATTGCAAATATCATACCCAACACATCGGCCAGTTGCAGCAAAACAGTGTTGCGTTACTGTAACAAACATCCATTTCAAAGAAAATTACCAAGTCGAATTGAAATTAAATATTGATGCAGAACATGGAAGCAAGGAAAGGAATTACAAAGCGATCCAACCGTATTGATTATTGTTACATTTTTCACAGCAGAGCAGTATTCGTCGTTTTTAATCATTGATGATGTTAACTTTAACTTGTTTTATAAAGGGCTGATCACTTTTTGACATCAATTCATTTTATTCCAAGTCAGACATAGCTCTTAAATGTATACAATGAATACAAAATTCACTTCACACTTTCGGTATATGAGAATAACTATAAAATCATAAATTGTCATACACTTGTTAATTTCGTTGGCATTCTTAGGCTCGTAATACACGGTTTTTATTTCAATTTTTAATGTCCGCAGTCTCCCCAAATACGCACGCCGGGGGGGGGGGGGGGGGGGGGGGGGGGGCATTACATGACCTTAGTTGTTGATAGGATGTCAAACAATTAAACCTTACCTAACTGAACATCACGCTATCACAAGGAAACATAAACCAACATACTGTAGCTTCCCAAAACACACTCACAACCCGCATTGTATCTGTGGAATACGTCCTTAAATTACCATAGCTGTTGATAGGAGGTTTAAAAAACTAAACCAACTTAACCCACTATGTATTGACCCTTATCACCTTTTTTGTTTGCATACTAAAATATGGTATTGGAGTGATTACTACTACTTTGCTATCGAAACATCTATTTTAGGGAGTGTCTTTCGTCATTTAATTTGTAATATATACTTCCGGTGGTCAAGATCATGGACACGTAGACAGAGCTCCGCTAAAACACTGTCAAAAAACATTTTTCAGGACTCACATCGGAATGGGCACATTGTTAAAGGATGCAAGTTAAGTAATGTGATCTGTGACATGTATTTCTGTTGATTTTGCCATGAATTAAGCGAGACATTACATTTTGTAATTCTGAAGTGGACGAAGGTCACCTTCCGCCATTTTCCTAATGTGACTGTCTGTACGCGTACGTCCGACTTAAACATTTCCTCGCCACATCTTAACTTGGTGTTATATTGAACCTATTATCGGTATATTATACCTAGCTCACCTATCTTACATCATGTCTGAACTGTCCGGCAAAGTAAAAAAGGGAATTCAGGCCATCATCGAATTACAAGACCCAGCCTCAGTGAAAGAAGTAGTGTCAAAACTTATGCAAAATTCTGTTTTCAAAGATGCACTTCTTGATTCTTTGGGCATTACTTCCTTGAATAACCATATTCAATCACTGGAGAAAAGGCTTGATGACATGGAGCAATATTCACGCCGTAATTGTTTAGAGTTTCGTGGTATACCTGAATATGTGGATGAAGATACTGACCAGTTGGTCATTGATGCCTGTCACCACCAGCTAGGCGGATTAATGTTGTCTACTGACGATATTAGTCGTAGCCATCGCGTAGGCCCCCCTAACAAAAAGTACCCTAGGGACATCATAGTGAGATTCATTTCATATCGAACTAGGACAGCGGTATATGGGGCTAGATTTGACCTGTTCACTAGTCAAAAGGATAAAACAGACAGCAGTACAGCCACTGAACCTGACATGCGCAGTTCGACAAGTGACTGCCCTCCTAGCCCGACTCCTATCAACTATAAACTATACGTTAATGAGGCACTCACCAAGTCCCGAGCTAGTGTGTATTCCAAGGCAAGATATCTTAAATCTAAGAAATTAATATCCAGCGCATGGACACATGATGGGCGAATTGTTATCCGTAACCTGACTAGACAGAAGGCACCAGTAACTACTCTTGAAGAACTATCTGCGTATCCCGACCCCCCTTCCAAATCCCCTGGAGTTAGAACTCTCTTAAGCAAAAAAACAGCTATGTAAAAAATGAAAAACATGTGCTATTATATCTGAACCCAGTATTCGTTATAAATCTATTCATACCATGCCACTATTGGCATATTGCGTTACATGTCATTACATTATGATATATCATGTCATTATTTAAGATTAAAATGGTTATCAGCTGCTTGTAATCAATACAGAATTGATAATCTAGATAATGCCTCTGTGCATGTTACCTGAATATATATTAAAGATATACTGTATAAGCACCTTCCTAATTAACATGTACATATATACTGTGTTGTCTATTTTTTAATGTTGTTGTTGTTTTTCCCCCCTTCTGAAAGTGTAAACATATATATATATGTCGTGAGTGATCATGTTCCATGTGAATGCCCATGATATCAATAAATGTGAAGACTTTTGAAATAAAACAGAACCGTAAGGTACATGTAGTGATTTAATATTTTAATGACCCAAATATAAATCGATTATCAAACTTTTTTTTTTTCTCTCAAAAGGAAATAACGTAGTGTACTAGATGTATATAAGGCCTACACCTGCACGTACCGTAGTGTGTAATTTTTAACTCGTCCTTGACATTCCTGGCTCCTACGCTGACTGGGCCTAGCTTGAGTTTGTTATAATCATAGAAGGTCTTCAGTTTCGGTTTACGTTCCATTCAATATTGCACGTAAAATATTTGAAGCACTAGCTAATTATAGTGAAGTCGTGTTCTGGTTTTTGGACCTATACGGCTAACTTTCATTTATAATGAACAAATCATCATAGATAGACATTCCTGTTGTGTTTTTAATTACTTTTTATGCCAGTTTTGGTTTATTTTTTATTTTGATTTTAAACGTAACATCCTCAAAAAAGAAATGCTAAGTCCACATTGTATTGTTTACCTCAAACGACTTTGCTAATTATCTAAATCTAAACAGACAAATGTTTCTTATCTGAACAAGTCGTTTCTTCACTACAAATGTAGGTAAACTATATTCTAATCGTAGTCATCTATGCGTTTGCGAGGCTTGATCTGACTTATACTATAACGTAAACTTGTACAAGATCATGATGTACTCAAATAGTAAACAGACTAGGTACAATGTGGGATGCATAATATGAATGAAGGCAAAGCCTTAGAAGAGCGCAGCTATGACAGTAATCACTCATTGTTAATTTGAGATATATTATAAACATCGAGGTTTTTAATTTGAAGTGAGTGTGTATTGGACAAGTTATGAAAAACAGGCTTCATTTTTCACACAAAGAAACAAATTACAAAGTTTGTTTTCTCCTGGGAATTTTGGTATACTTAACGTCCTCAATATATGCTTAGACAATGAGAACTATAATGTGGAAGTTTGTAATAGAACAACACATAGATTTTGGAAAGATAGACCAGAGACGTATATGATGATATACACGTCGCTGGATAGACTAATACACACATAATGAAATATCATCATTCGCATGTTTTGATACACACTGTACAATGATAACTTGTGCTATATTTTTCACGATACCTTGTTAATCACAATATCTAGTAATTTAAGGTCAGGGTGTAAAGAGGTCGACACAGTAAGATTATTTTAATTATGAACTTTAATAAAATACAAGTTTTGATAAAATTTTATGATAAAAAATGCAACAACTACTGCAGTTAATAAAGTTCATACCAACTTAGAAAATACAGAAGATATTGAATCGTTTCCCTTGAATTATCACATATTTCACAGACATCTGGAAGACAAAAAAAACTCTTAAAATATATGCGCTGAGAAAGCGCGGGAATCAGTGGCGAAATCTTTGACGTTGAATTCTTATGACGTCACGCTTGACGACAACAGCACCATTCTGAATGGGGTTTTTGGTTGTGCTTACAATGCTGTTGTCTAATGATAATACAATTAAAAACTGTTCTATATAACGCAGCAAAATAACCTCTTATTCTACTCTTGCATCGAATTTGATCAGCACAGAAACTGTGAAGGTCCAGATTTAGGTAACCAACGAAATATCTCAAGCCAATCAAATTCGCAAAATGCATTTGCCGACGAAGCCTACCTCGTCACAATCTCTCCCAGAGTGCATTGCGGTTCCCTTCATTACACCTTAATGTAATGAAGTGAACCGCAATGCACTCTGGGAGAGATTGACCTCGTCAGTCAAAAGAAAAATAGAAATGGTAACTTTTAAATGAATCAGGCCTTTGACATGGGTTATGCGGATATTTCAAGAATTAAGTAATTTGAACGAACTTTCAGTTATTTGTTTCGACGAGAGAGAAATAATTCAGATCTCGTCCTGTAGGAAACGAGATTTCAAACATGGCTGCCTCTATTGGAGGCGCGCGACTTTTCCCGCGGGACACGATTTCACAGTTGAAGGGGTATAGACTATCGATTGGAAATATAGCTTATACACGTGTTGTCTTAAAGAGAGCTTCGCTCTCGCGCCCTTCGGGCGCGATGAGCTGCGCTCTTATTATATTGTACCTACAAACTTGAGGGTGTTCGTTTACTTGTTTTTCCTTAATGGTAAGATCATCTATTTTCTTATAAGGCATCCCATATGGTTACTGTATACATGTAGTATATATATTTATTCAAGTTCTTTACAATGACCTCGAGGACAGGTACCAACGGGTAACAAATGATGGGATGTATGAGATATGGGTAGCACATATGTGTAGGGATATACATATGTGCGGCCCATATCTCATATACATTGTATCTTATCATTTGTAACGAACCCCTGTGGTTAAATCAACAAATTGCAACAGTGCTTTATTCCTTCTAAGCTTACAATAACTGTTATCTGACAGTGTTTTGGTGGTTTGTTATCAGTTATTGTCATAATTATGTACCGTAATATTGTCGTGTTTTTGTATCTCCTGTATGTATATAGTGTTGTTTTTCTTGTACCTTTAGTCATCAATAGTTATGAATTATTCATTTCAACTTATTATTTACATGTCGTCTTTTTTTTACTCTCATGAAGTGAAACTCCAATATGATTTTTTAAAACAACGTCCCATTGAAACGAAAATACTAAATAAACCCTGATTCCTTTTAAAAAGCAAACTGTTTTGTGTAGTTGTGTCTCCTTCCTCATCAGTGGATGGCCTACTTAATGTGAAATGGACAGTCCTTGGCCTGTATCTGTATGTGGAGGGGGCCACAATTTCACTAAATATTTGCAAAATATAATCACCAACTAAAAAATAGAATCATTTATTCAAGTTATTATGTTAATGAAAAAGTTGGATTATATATTTATTTTCTGATACCATTTAAATCTCATTTAAGTATGATACTCATATTGGAGTTATCTCCCTTCAATTGAATACATTCTAATTTAGATGACTATTTTTGTTTTATGTTTTGTGTATGTACTGTTAATGAATGTCTGTATTTTGTACCACTGTGTTGTTCTTAGGGAGAAGACTTATATAGGCAATGCCTGATGTCTAATCCCTTTGACAATTGTATTTTTGTCAATAAAATTGTTTGAAATTAAAATTTAATTTGTAATTCTATGTTGATATATTTAGATATTAAACATATTATATCATATACAGGTATTTATACACACTAAGCGTTGTTGACCCGAAATTTAAGGTGTGAATTTATATAGTACATGCATTATGTTCGTTATGACCGTTACCGTTGTTTAGGATCGTTGCTCTACGTGATGGTGTACCCTAGTTTTCTCGCTGTGCGTAGACTGTCAGTTTGTTCCTCTTACATCCGCCATTAGTGTCTACTTATTTATCCTTGCCCATTGTGACACAGACTAAGTCAGTAGACATAAGTATTGTCATTGGGGACAAATATTACAGATTCCTGCCAACTAATTGGTGATGCAAACGGCAAATATCAATACCAAGATTTATAACGTGGAAGCATTTATTTACGTGCTATTAGCAAGGCCCTCACTCACCCGTGTTTTCATCCGGTACTCCTTATGTGGTGTGGAGACATTGGAGGAACACAACTCCGATAGAACTAGTACTAATATAGACAAATCATTAATCAGATATATATATCACTACAACGGTACAGAGGAACCAGGTAGTGTTTCAGTGACATGTGTCATCATTAAGGTTTAATGCCAACGCTACCAACAGTCAGTCGTCATCAATCACAAGATTTCTCATTTGCCATCCTGCTGTCTGCTCACTGGTCAAACCTACCATTGGCAGATAATGATGTAGAAATAACGATAACAAACTGCGGGGATTGTTTTACTCTAGTCTGTCATTATCAGCTGGGGGCATTCATGATGACGAGAACAACTCTTAGAGTCTCTCTATGGCTTTGTAGTAGTGGGGATGTTGTATAGAAAAAGATAGGGAAATGTCTCTCCTCCATACATCGTAGTTGTTTAAGGTCAATGTCCAAAGCTACCACGAACACGTGTCTTGGTCGGTACTGCTTTATCACCGCATCTCCCAATACTTTCCTTTATTTGTTACTGTTTAACATATTTAACACCATAGGAGCATTTTGAGGTCGATGCATGTTAACACCATAAGAACATTTGAGATCGATATATGTTAACACCATACGAGCATTTCAGGTCGATGTATGTTAACACCATACGAGCATTTCAGGTCGATGTATGTTAACACCATAAGAGCATTTTGAGGTCGATGTATGTTAACACCATAAGAACATTTGAGATCGATGTATGTTAACACCATACGAGCATTTCAGGTCGATGTATGTTAACACCATACGAGCATTTTGAGGTCGATGCATGTTAATACCATGAGAACATTTTAGCTCGTATGGTATGTTAACACCATACGAGCATTTCAGGTCGATGCATGTTAACACTTTAAGAACATTTGATGTTAATGTCTACTATTTAGGTCAACTTTGGTACCATTGACGGATTCACTTCACTGATATGTCATGTCGCTGGAAATTGGCACATTTCTTGTTGACCATCACACCTACAATGGAACGGGCCAGTTATGTTCCCTGTGTGACTGCATTGTAGAGACGTTAATAGATCTTCTGCCCCCATGGCAACACTTGGGAACTCGAATCTTACTTTCTGTTCTTGCTTTATTTTTTTCTAGAGGTGTCTCTTCGACACCCGTCCTCAAACAAAATAAAATCGTCATCATAAGGAAAAATGGAAATCTTGCTTCAGGGTATCTTTGTGGTACTCCATCAACGCCCCAAATAAAAGTGTCATGTAGAAACTGATCAAAATAGTATAAATTAGTAACATTAGCCTCCTGGTATAAAAAACACGCCAAATATATTTGAATACATTACTTTCATATCGCCTTCACAAAATCAGTCTACGATGATGATCTTTCCTGAATCGTTCAGGAAAACAACAAGGGGCCCTAAGTGCCTAAATGGTTATCTGGCCGTTCTACTATTGTAGCATACATATTGGATTTTGGACCGACCCAAAAGATAACAACACTCAGTCAGGACCATCTCAGGATCATTGCAGACATGTTTTTGCTCAATCTCATGAAGATGTTTTAGATAAGAAATTTTTACGATCTAAGCACAATGGCTATATGTCATCTTGACATTTCAGGTCAGATAACTTGAAAAGCTGTGCTATTTTTTCTCTATTATTACCTGTATAAATCGAATACAAGTATACACGGATCAAACATGGTTTATTTCTTGTCCTTTCAACCCAACCCCTCCCCCAAATATGTTTTTGCAATGCATTTCTGATTTTGTTGTATAATGACATGCTCCGCTACCTAATTCAATGCTCTACGGGTTCACACTACAGTAGCACAAACATGAGTATGGACATAAGGAAAATCAACGTTCCGTACTCGAAATAAGATGACGTGCATCGTAGTAATGCAAGTCCCTAATAAAAGCCTCTGTCATGTGTTGATGATATTCGTAGAATGAACAATACTGTTATGATTCTATTCTAGAACAGCTTCCAACATGATTTTTATTATGTTGATGGATCATTCGTTTTCGTTGTCTCTAACACAAAACATGCATCAATTAACCTATCAGTGTTCCAATCACTTGTATGATTTGTCTGGCCGTTCTCTTTCTTATTATAAGGCTTTATTGGATTGTAATTTAATTCATGTGTTGGGGAAGATAGCAAGTTGTCAGGATAAGATATGATATAGCGATTTATTGATGTTGTTACACTTTTGTAGTTTGGATGCAATTGGTGTTTAGACAGCATATGGACAACGACGTATTCCTCATTTCCCTTGGTTTTGTTTGTTACATGGCAAGGGCAGTTTTGACATTGTGAATATGGATAGATATCGTCTGTCAACCAGAGTCCTGTAAGATAATTAGATTTCCTGTAACTAACTCTTCAGTTGACCCTGTTGGGAACATACAAATGTAACCAGATTCCAAATCCATGGTAACATATTTAAAAGACGATCCTCTCAAGTTTCTGATAACAAGTGACTACTGGAATTTTACACATTTGGTTTATTCTGCATGGTTCCCTGGTTAGTGAAGATAATAGTTGTTAGAAGGCGACTAAATGTGGGCCCCTGAAGAATCGAGTCATCTATATAGCTGACATTCAAGATGCCAAACATTATCTCCTTCCCACATTGCAACACTCAGGAAACTCAAATCTTTCCTCACTACTCCATCCATCCTCCCCGTTCTTTGTTTTCTCAATCTAGTTGTCGTGGCACCCGTCTTCATATGTACCTTGCTATACAGAGGACGTTCAAGCCCTTAAAACAAAGCATCGTTTATCAATCATCCAGCATTTTCAAATCAGCTGAAGTGTATGGTTAATGCGCTTAAGTCATATCCTTGTTCTGCATAAAAGCAAAATCGTCATCTACCCACCGTTTGCGCATGAGGCATATCTTAATCAAACAATCGTATCTAACGAAATGAATATCCTCTGTGTATCATGTCTGTAATCTTTGTAATTTATTATACATTTTAGTTCAACAAACATTTACTATGAGATATAGTTTGATTTACAGCGGTTCCGTTTGTTACGATTTCTTTTGATAACTTTGCCTTTAGAATGTTTTGATTTGAGTTTTGATGGTTCGTAAAACAATGTAAACATTTAAAACTATTCGGTTTTATTCTGTTTTGATAATTTTTATTTTCCATTGCCTTCCTTACTTCCCCTATGAGATGTGATTCAGCATATACTGTACTACGTTTTATCTTGTGCATATCTTTAAAAAATATCAAGCACCAATAAGTAATTTCAAATGTTTGGACTACATTTATATTAATTCAAACATTAGAAGATCAAAAGTTGTGTACATATAAAACATCTGTTCATACTGTTGTGACAGAGACTAGAGACCTTCAGATATTTATCTATTGTTGATGTATCCATGACGGTTGTCCAGAATCACAATGAGCTTTGATGAATATGTCAGGGATATGGACTTGGGTGACATAAAGAAAAAGATGATGACCTCCCGATGACTTATCTCCTTAAGTGTAATTGCTATGGCATGCTATAAAAGAGAACAACGGCATAATCTGCATCGCCATACAGTCAGAGTCTACTACGACTACAATACCATGCCTTCCCTCCACACGATTAACTGGATGATCTTCCAGACTGGTTTTAACTGTCAAGTCCCATTCAGACGTTAGATGTCTCTCTTTAAATTGGCTGGCTCCTGGACGTCTTCTATATAAAACATAATGAAAACTGATCCCTTGTGACAGGACGGTGCATTTATATGCTAATAAAATATCAATATTAAATAATTTGCATTAAAAATGTCGAGGGAATACTCGGAACGGTAATCCGTAAAAGACAATAGGCCTTCTCCAATTAACTCGTTCAATGCTGTCGGAAGGGTCGCGTTAATTCACCAGAACTTATTTTACATTTTTGGCACGTTCCAGTTCCGTTCATAGAAAGAACTGCTGAGTATTCCTGGCTAATGACAAATGAGTAATGTCTTTGCCTCAAGTAAAAACAGACCGATCCTTCACTTCATATCACCATAGAATAACAACTCATGCGAGAGATTGACATTAGTCAACTTCGCCATCCTAGAAACTATAACACAACATAAAACTGATTAAATATTGATCAATTATTGTTTATATATATTGAGCGGATATTGTTAATGAATTCCAATTGCGGATTTTAAACCCTATGATTGCGTCGCATAATAATTCTGTTGGATAAAAAGCTTTGTCATTGTTTATTGAGCATGTGATTTATACTCTAAACAGAAAGGTTGATTTTCTTAACTATTGACTAACGTATGTGTCTGATACATTTGCTATTGCATCTATTTCGGAAATTGATTCCCTTATTGAGATGTACCATTTCTAAATTAAATTTGCTTTAAACAGTATATTTAAACTAGAATCATTTGCAATATTTTATTTTCATCTGTAGTATATACTGCCGGTTTTGACAGAGGATATAACTTTTTGTATTGGTCTTTGGATATACTTTGTCCTTTTATATCGACATTGGAGTTTTATCGATGTGATGCCATATATATTGTTTTAATTGCTACCAGTAACATATATGTTCTGTTTCCTTTATAACTCTCCCTGCAGGAATAACTTCGGCAGTATGTTTCAGTGAGGTAGCACTAAAAACTCAACATCAGTCTCGAAGTATCACAATGAGAGAAACTTGGACATACCGCAGCCAAAACCAATTATATGTGTATCTTGCACACAGGGGAGATTGTCTTTAAATGTCCAAATATGTTGTTGATGAGATATTAAACAATACAGACAAAACCAAATCTTTATTTTACATTTCATTATTTCGCTATGTTAATGATTCCTTACTGACTGTTTCAGGCTGGCAGTTTGGAGAGTTCACCTGTCGTGTGACACCATATCTCCAAGGAGTATCCGTGAGCGCTTCCGTCAATACGTTGGTGGCTATAGCAGTAGATAGGTGAGAAAATACGAGATTGTGGTTTAACATATCTAACAATATTCATCTAAACTTATTCCGAGGTTATTCTGAATGTGGGTAAGGCAGACAATTTAGAAAAATACTTTAAGTATTACAACATTTTATT
This sequence comes from Pecten maximus, assembly GCF_902652985.1. Classification (NCBI taxonomy): domain Eukaryota; kingdom Metazoa; phylum Mollusca; class Bivalvia; order Pectinida; family Pectinidae; genus Pecten; species Pecten maximus. The sequence goes on from NC_047015.1 coordinate 18,894,287, forward strand.
AGTGATATGGATGAGAAAGTAAACGGATATGGATTTTAACAAACAAAAAACAAAACAAATTATCTATGAATTGCAAATATTTCGAGATCAATCTTTACCTGCCTAAAGTGATATCGACGTGTTAATCGTTGCATTTTATCCCAACACCTGATAATGGTTAAAATTGCTCTTTGTTCTTGGTCTGTCGTCCGTCTATAAATAATATTTATTACCGCAATTTCTAAGCATTGACTCAACAATATCCCGTTTAGTTGGGTCTCTCGGAGCCACATGGAAATTTTGTGACAGTGCCAGGAGCGGACGCTTGCGCATTACGTCGCAACGTTAAGATATAAGCATCCTCATTTGTCCGCCAATTACGCAGAGGCGACGCCAACGTCGAATGTAATGGCTGCTTGCGACGCCAACTTCGAATGTTCTGGCTGCTTGCACATACACTTAATCGTTTTCGTTTTACCTATTGGAGATATTCCCTGGCGAGTCTCGCTTTACGCTTTACATGTCAGATGGACGTCAACGTGTCTATCGACGTCGTGTTGAGCGATATTATGATGTTTGTGTAACGGAAAGCGACAGAATCAATGGAGGATCTGTTGTGGCATGGGTAGGTCTATTTCAAGGCGTACACATTCTTCCTCTTATCCATAAACTTAACATTATGTTGAAGTGGTCCTGTTGAAGTTGGACCACGCGAGGCCCCGTATTGCCAGGGTTTGTGGTGACTTTTGGCTCAAGACAACATTCCGGTTCTCGTTTGGCTACAATGCAGTCCAGATATGTCCCCAATTGTGAATTAGTGGGACGAGCTAGCTAAGAGGGTTAGAAAGCGCTTCAAAGTCCCACATTACGTCGTTTAACTCACGCAAACCCTTATTCAGGAGTGGAATTACATCATAAAATATTAATAAACACCAAGGTTAAGGAGAATAAGAGCAACGACTGATACCCGGGTTGGGCACACAGGCCACTGATTTGGATCAGGAAACGTCATAGTGTACATTGATTGAACTAAATGTACGCAAACACCGTCTGTGATAAGATAGCAAGAATCATCAAATTGTATTTAGTAAAGATATCATTATCAGTAATATTTACATATTCATAATGTATCCCCCACCTACTCGGAGGAGTACGTTCGGTAATACATGTGTCTATGTACAGAATCTCGCTAAGCAAAGATATATAATTGCTTATTCGCGTTACATTAAGTAAAATTGAATGGAAAACTAAATGCTCGCTTTCAACTAGAATCAGAACACATGAAATAGGTTTAAAGTGACATTTACTCACCTATTTCTCGACATCCAAGGCAACTAGTCTGTTATTTAATTGTACATTACTGATGTCGTACGGTTCATCAGCAATTTCAATCATTTATGGTCGGATTCCTGAACGCAAGAATGTGCATGTTACTGTCAGGCTGCCTCATTAGATCAAGTGGAAAGTAGACAATCGCCTCCCTTAGCTCTGCATAAAAATGTTTTAGGAGTAAATAAAGCTAGTTACCGTAGACCAGAAGTAGCAGTTTGGTGTAATGTTTCCGTAAACATGACATTTCAGGCATTAGAGACGAGTTTATTTATGCCCGCGAGATATCGCATGCGTCAATCCTGGCGCGGGACAGCAATGCAACATGCCTGCTTTCTTAGAGTAAATTACTAGCTTCTAGGTCTCAATGACACGTTAGTCGTCGTTCGCTTAACAACATATATTTTACAGTTGGTTCAAGTATAATTTATCAACTAAAATGCATAAATATTTAGTTATCAACGGAAGAGAATCGCCGGATCTGTGTCGTAATACAACTAGTGTACAACATTAGCAGCGCTGTTCTTCCTTCATTATACCACATACATTTAAACCGTTATGCATTATACACAAAACAGTACATCCTAAGTTACAGGAGCCGACGTATTGCATGTCGAGCAAGGCGTAAAACAGGGTGACAATAACAAATTTACCAATTCAAAGATTTGAGCGCTGTTTTTAATTAATCTGTACCTGAAGTATTAGGAAATTAAAAGGAAGCATCTTGGCATTAACATGTTCTAACATAATTCAGGAAGACATTTGATACGAAGGTGTAATAACGTCTAGAGATAATTATCGCTTCGTAATATGATTTCGGTATATTTGTTGTGGTAACCTATATATAAATAACTTTAAAATGATCAAATTATCTTCTTTTTATACTTTTAATTTGGCATGTGAAACTTCGCGAGTTGTATCGAACGCCAATAACTACACGAGTGAATTCAATTATTAGATCGAGGGATGATGTATTACACCTTGTTTACTATATAAAATTCAATTGTAAGTTGTGCAAGGTTTGTGATTACCACAGTAAATTAAAAACATGTAAATACTTCCAATGAGAATTTACGTACCATACATACCAGATATCATTCGATCTAAAATCTTTCAGACTAAATTTGATTTAAAGCATCCTCCACTACCCTGATTAAATCTAGTGATATTGTGTTAAGGTTTGTGATGGAATATATGCGGTGTAAGCAACAAAGCTCCCCATATATTAAACTGTTGCGGCAACACCCTCTCGAATGTATGTTTGTGAGTCAAATTCAATTTAATACAGCTATGTGTAAGACTTTGCATATATCCTGTCCGTACATCTGATTTTCACAAGTCGTTATCTTTAGTATGTTCGAGTGTTAGATTGAAAGCGTGAGCTTCTGTCAAGGATATTGAAGGATCGTTTGAAGGACGACTTTCCAAGGCTGCGTTTGTCGCGGTCTACCTTATAATTGTCCTTTGAACCAACAGTGTAGAATGATTGACTGTCACTGTATTTTTACTGTAGCCGAAATAAAGATGAACAGAGGATATAGAAGTCGATGTCATATTAATTGTTATCGTGAAGTGATAGGTCAGACTCAGGTGAATTTAAGTATAACGTTTCGATTTATATTGTTCCAAACTATTCCTACTTTCTGAAGCGTGAGGTGTAGCCTCAGTCCATCGCATGTAAGGAACATTTTATCGACAACCTACAAGAGAAAGTTTTTACAACAGCATAGCAAATCTATACATTGTTTTCAAAACTGTTACCATATTCTAAATTTTGAACTATTTAAAAGATTTTGGTCTGTGTTACAAGATTTGTGAAGCCATAAATATTTTGTTTTCATTTTAAACTATACGTAAACGTAAGTGTTTCGTTGTTTTTTTGTTGGTTTTTTTTTCTGTTACATTTTTGGCCCAAATGACATTTTAGTGTTAATTGGCAGTTGAAAATCTATGACTAACAAACAACATTTTGTTCCTTGTCTACCGTCGTTTGTCTGACAAAATGAAATCAATGTATTATCTTATTCTTATTCGTTTATAGATGTAGCTATAACTTTATGTATATAAATGTTATGAGTGTAAATGTTGATGTATTGATAAGAATTAGAATTTTAGCCGTTTATTTATTTTTGTCTAGTTTTGTTGTTTTTTTTTATGTTGTACGGCTTAAAATAAATCTTAACTATCTTAATCGGGTCTCGTATTGTGATCTTTTTGAGAAGGTGACAAAAGGGAAGTTAAACAATCATCCCGTTTATATTTGAAAGTATAAAGACATACTGACCTTGAATCCTTATCATTGTCACACACGGGCATCCCGCTAATATTTTAATTACCAAAATACCTTATGAGGTGAGATCTGCTTATATTTCTATCACTATCCCGGCTCAGGCTTGCAGAACGTGATACTACTAGAAATTAATGAGCGAGAACAATCAACGAGTAAAGTCAGAGTCACGATTACATCAAACTTACAAAGCTTCACACATTTAATGGCTATATCGTCACAAATGCTTCGACTTGTTTCACGTTGTGTCGGAGACACGCAACGGTCGCTTTGGACATTAGGATCAGCAAAATTGCTGTCTTGCTAATGTTACTAGCTTTACAATCATTATCGTACGTTTCTTTAGTAATGATAGACGGTTAAAATTTTCCTCTGTTTTATCCGTCTCATTTAATCTGAAACGTTACCTATCTACACAAAACTAATTGTGATCGAAAAATAATCATGTATAAACTAAACAACTGAAGCCGCTATTAATATGCCAATTGATATTTTCCTTTTGTAACTAAGTGATTACTATGTATACTTTTGTTCCCGGTACTTACTGATATTGTAGGATTTAAAAGAATATATTGACGCCCATATTACGCGCGGTGTCTCTGCTTAAATGATCTACACTATGTCTGCACAGGAAATGTATCAGATGATCCTAATTGATTTGATGGAGTTTCAGTATCAATTTGCCGTTAACTCTCATTTGGCACTAGACACGATACAATTGGTAGCGTATTTTAAGAAATGATCAATAGACCTTTGGTGACAAACCAAATCAAAATGATATATACACTAAGAAAATTGAAACTTAGGCCATTCTTTCACCAGTAATAGTATAGTTAATATTTTTATAACTGGATTAACAATTATGTATTTTGAATGGTTCAATCTGCTAGACTACTATTACATACCGTGTTTCACTTTCACAGTGCTGATTGAATTTTTATTTACAAATATCATACATTTATGTTCTTTCACACCTATACGACCAAATTTTACATATGAAACAGAAAGCGGTTCTTACTCTTTACTTATAACTTTCCAACTTGGTACGAAGTATTGATAGAATTTTGGATAGAAATCATCCATATCACTATATATATATATGTTTTTTTCTTTTCTTTTCCAGGTATCTGGCGATTTGCAGAACATTGGAATTCAAACTTGAATCGAAAACCTGCAAATACATCATAGTGTGTATATGGGTGGTATCATTAGCCATCATGGTACCTTGGGCGGTGTTCTATGATATGTCGGAGTTCAAAACCTCTCTGCAGGTGGTACCAATCTGTATTCAAAGGTGGCCGAGTCCAGTAGCAAAGAAGGTCTATGTGATAGGCGCCCTATTTTTGTGTTGTTACGCCATCCCTCTTGTCCTTATATGCGTGTTCTATTTAATGATTGCACTGCGGGTGTGGAATAGAGAGCCTCCAGGCGCGAAAAATTCTAGCTCCTATATCATCCAACGGTCTAGAGTAAAGGTTGTCAAAATGATAGCTGTAGTTGTCATTATCTTCGCCGTATCCTGGCTCCCGCTTTACGTAGTTAATCTCAAACTGATTTTGTTTGATATAGATGATCACGAAACACAAATTATGAGCGAGATTGTTATCCCATTCGCTCAGTGGCTTGGGTCGTTTAACAGCGTGATGAATCCGGTCATATACTGCTTCTTTAGCCGTAAGTTTAGAGGTGGATTTAGAGATGTGATAACATGTTTTCGATTCCGGTCCAGATCTTCATCGCACTACATGAGGCCAAGTTTAAACATGAAGTTCGGTCACCATAAACATAGTCCTTCTCATCGGACACACTCGTCCCTGTGTCCTAGTCCCGAAAGAAGTTACACCAACTCCGACACTTTTGTCTAATAGTTTTGTCCGAATTCACTGGTTCCTGTGTCCTAGTCCCGAAAGGAGATAATTACTCTAATACAAAATGTACGCCCGTCTGTCATGTTTTACTGGATTCACTCTTCCCTGTGTCATTGTCACCGAAGGAGCTACACCAACACCTTAATTTGAAAGGTTTTATCTGGTTTTATTGATACATTCTTCCTATATCCTAGTCCCCTAGGGAGCTACACTGACAAACACTCTTTTGTCTGAAAGTTTTTTACCGGATTGGCCCGTCCCTATGTCCTAATCCCGAAAAGATCTACACTAACTCCGATTTTTTTGTCTGAAAGTATTGGAACGGATTCAGCAATGTCCTTGTCCTTTACGGAGCTACAATGACAAAACACTTCCATCTATTGACCGAATTTTGATCAAATTTCGAAAGGACTTAAACTGACGCCCACAGCTTTGTCTGACTTCATCATCTTTAATCTGTGATTTAGTGCGGCACAGCATGTAATGTTGCGCTTGTCACCCGTAGGACTCACGAACTTCTGTTTGGTCATCACCTCGGATCTATTAACTATTTATAGATCTTCTTGACATCAATACCGACTGAAGCTCCCAATCTTTGCCGACACGGTCATACTAGTATGCAATTACCCTATACTAAATGTTTCACCATCAAACATACTTCCGTCAGTCTGTTGACAACTAAACTTCATCATGTATTCATGTATTATCAGAAATAGTTTATTGTAATTTGCTTAAAGGAATAGAAGTGTTTGGTTTAATGTTTATATACGCTGGAATATGTTCAGGTGATATTTCGTGAATTACATGTTGTTCAGTAAGATATTTTTTGCCAGGGCGAAGCGGGAAATGTTAAAGCAAATATATTAAGAGGATCTGGACCGATTGAATCAATGTATATTCTGTGTTCTTCATAGATTAATCCTGGTCCTAGTTTATTTGGAAATATTAATGAATATTGAAAAGTGTTGGTGAATTAGTCGCAATCTGCAAAGATTCCGCTTGTTTTTGACATCATTGTGAAAACAACAGTCATATTCGAGTACCTTCTGGCACAATGTCAGATGGATGCATTAATTCCAAACTGCCGCTGTGGAAAAATCCATTTTAATAGGAAAAACACCTTCTTATATATTCATACTTGCGTAAGCAGTTGATCATTTACATCTCAGCATCAAAAATATCATAAGTAAGTAACAGACTTGAATATTACTTAATTCATCACACCCACTACTACTTTCGCTATCTTCCTACTCTCCGTTTTCCTTTCTTTTACTGCCTTTTTCTTTTGAATCTTCATACTTTCCATTTTCCTAGAATGGTAAAAAATATTCACCATGTCTTGGCCTTAATAGTGTTGATGGGTCGTTAAGAACTAATAACTAACTAACTAACATTCACGATTCGCCACTTTGTCCTATGTTGTTGCATCATTTCACACCATCTACAGGTAGAGCCTCGGCAGCCGTTTAACATCAATTAACCTTCCTGTAATAATAATAACATACCACAAAATCTCCAAATGACTATGTTTTGTTTTAGATAACCTTTCATCATAGTTATATACGCAGTCTGTTACAGATACAATTCCATACTATATAAAGGTATACTGCCTCGATATGTCTGTATGATATAATGTGTCGAGCAGCAAATAAAGCCCAGAAGCAGTTTTGTTTTTTCAAAGCATCACATCTTAACACACGTTAAACTATGAGTGTATTTTGTTATGTTTTATACATTCCTATAATTAATGCATTAATTATCACGTGTTATTGTGTAGGATTTTCAATGAATGTTGTACCACTTAGTCCAACATTTCAAGCGAACATTTGATGGATATAATTCCATGCTTGATGGTAGCTTAATGAATATGGCAAAACGCAGTTTTAGTATTTCGGGGGAAAACACAGGCAGGTAAGGTTTATTCTCGCTAATCTCTCCCATCAGTTAAAACTAGCGTTTGTTTCTAATAAAATATTGTTAAATTTCAAATTGGTTTTACTTATATTTTCTGAACGATTGAGTATCATGAATATATTTCATTGATACATGTTGTTTATTCTTAAGTATATGTTCACATTGTCCTAAAGAACAGGATAATAAAGTAGTAAAAGGGCTTGGCACACTCAAACCAACACCCATAGTCGGGCCTATAAATTGGCTTACATACTATGTACGTTAAAGGTTCAGACTTGACATCCCATTTAAACTTGCAAGACAATGACTACTAATTGGTGGAAATCCCGGGAATGAACATAAATCATCAAGGTCGTAAATAATAACATGGCATGGAATATCAGATACGTGAAGATTTACAGAAAGTATATATATAGAAACACAAATGACGAAGGAAGACAATTTTATGACCTGTGCCCTGACTGGTCCTCGAGCTCGCGGCGATCTACGGCACTTACTCTCCTGGCCAGAATACATAGAACTTATACCACTGCGCTATATCTACGTTCTTATATAATCATGCATATTTATACATTTTATAGTCGTTCAAAACAAAAAGAGACATTAAGGGCTAACAATATTGGTAAAAGCGTAAAAAAATGAACAAAAAAAGCACCAACCGAATACAGAAATGATAATACTTAGTACATATGTACGTTATCTTATTAGGGCAAGATCATTTTCTGTCTTTACAATATTAGAGAAGTCTGGAAAAAATTGGGGCAATGAGAAGGTAAACCGCGCTGCCAAGGCGGCCTTGTCATTACCACCTTCAGAATTTCAACCTTCATTTTACTGATTTTAAAAGATTTATCACAAAATTGTCACACTTGCAACGTAATTGGATCAATTGCAAAGAAAGCAAACGCTATTAAACCGACCACCGTAGAATGGCGTCCTTTTTATAGAGACAAGCACTGAGACCAGGTGGTCATAGCCCGTCTCCGTATGGGTCATTCTTACATTACACTTTCTTATTTACTTAAGCAGGATGATCAGCCTCAGTGCATGACATGCGACGAACCATTTACGATAAAACACAATTTATTAAACTACATTAAACCAACACGATTATTTTTTTCACGAAAAATGTAACAAATCTAAGACTGTCAGCATAAGCAGCAATTAAGATTACTTGAAGCTAGCATTTACAACATGTTTTAACTATATGTGAGCGTGTTGTTCGTCCCATCTCGATTCCATTTCAACAACAAGCAACTGCATTCTTTGACAGATTTTCATCTAACTTTATACAAAGGTTAAGGATGTGTATACTTATGAAATTGCTGTGCTTGAGGATTCCGTATTCAAGACCAAGATCACTATTTCTTAATATAGAAAATCGTCAATAGTTTGAATTCTAACACCTATTAACAACATTTTTTATAGATTTTTATTACACTTTGAACATCGAGTATAAGTACCCTTCTTACTGTTGTGTTTCGTGGTTTCAAGAGCAGGGCTATTGGTGTTATATATAAAAATTCACTCACCGATTCAATACCATCATGGAAGCTACACCAAATTTGATAAAATATAATACACAAAAAAGTTTATAGACAAAATACAGATTATATCCAAAATTACTAGTACGTATGCTTCAAACATCAGTAACTACATAGACACCGTTCCGTCCCGATTCAATTTCAGCACTAAGTTACCTCATTCTTTGACAGATTTCATTATACTTTATACGAAAGTCAAGTGGGAGCATACTTATGACATTGTCGTGTTTCAGGATTCCAGGGTCAAGATCAATGTTGCTAAATATAGAAAATCATCAGCTGTTTCCAATTAATGTTACAACATTCTTTCATAGATTTTCATCAAACTTTAAACATAGGCCAAGTATGGATACATCACTGACATTTTTGTGTTTCGGTGATCGACGGTCCAGGCCAAGTTATTTTGCACTTTATAGAAAATACAAACATAGAATCTGCATTCTTTCATGGATTTTGGTCACATGACAGCGGTGACATTTATGTCTTACATACATTATTGTTTCTTTTAATGATACATATTTTATGTATTGATTTGCAGTTAAAACAATATAGATAATAGTAATTAGTATTTAGTAACTAATTGGTTCAGCAATCAAACACTGGTGATTTATAACACTTCCAAAGGTATGTCTTCAATGAAATATATTGCAAAGTTAAAGAATGTGAAATTGCTAGTAATCATTGATGATACATTCTGTACAAGGAAAGGGCGTACGAATTGTACATGCTGCCAATATGACACACATTATCATAAAAGACAAACAAAATTTGGATTGTTTCTCTTCTTTCTAAACAACTTCCTAATGTCTCACTTTGTTGTCTTACTATTTGTCTTTAGTTAAGCGTTCTGTGAGGGAGGTTTTGATTATGATCCCTGGCTGAGACATACTTTTGTACAAGCGTCTTTATAACTTAAGTTTTAATATCATAGTGGCAAAATGAACGTAGTCAAAATGTAGACAACAATCTACAAGAAAACTGTGTATAACAACAAAAACATGCTAAAACTTCTTTGGTCGGTACCACCAGATATTGAGTAACCATAGTTGGTTGATATACATATGTACCATAACAACGGGAGATACGTTAGTAATCCGTAATAATGTTTTTAGTGATACAATGGGAGATACGTCTGTTCAGGAGTATGTAGTGTTCTGTTGTAGTGATACAATGGGAGATACGTCTGTTCAGGAGTATGTAGTGTTCTGTTGTAGTGATACAATGGGAGATACGTCTGTTCAGGAGTATGTAGTGTTCTGTTGTAGTGATACAATGGGAGATACGTCTGTTCAGGAGTATGTAGTGTTCTGTTGTAGTGATACAATGGGAGATACGTCTGTTCAGGAGTATGTAGTGTTCTGTTGTAGTGATACAATGGGAGATACGTCTGTTCAGGAGTATGTAGTGTTCTGTTGTAGTGATACAAGGGGATATATGTCTGTTCAGCATTATGTACGTGTAGTGTTCTGTAACACAGGCGCTTGCATATAGAAAATATCACTTTCGATTTTTTTTGATATGACAGCGGTATGTGTAATGTGTAAGAGGGAAAGCCGGAAACTCCGCCACGAGCGAAACGGCACCCCATCTCACTTCAATCGACTAAAAAACACATTTATTCAAACTGACACGGCGCACACTACATGCGACCGTCATCAGAAAACATTCATATTTAACCTACCGTGCCACTCAATACGAATTGTTACATCCAAAACACAATAATCCGTGAAAACATCGCCAAATTCCTCGCTCAGAACGCCATTTCTCAAACTGCTCCCTGAGCCTGTCCAGATTCTTCATTTACATACGGGGTTCAAAGGTCATGCGATTATATGATCGTCAGTCGTCAGGTGTACTTTTGGGGGTCATCTCCGCATGCATTTTGTCCGGAAAATGCTTCGGCTCGCTGAAGAGTTTCATCTAAGTTACGATTATTTGAAGAATTTTGTCGATGAACGATGATTTATAATCATAAATTATTCATTATTTTGAACGTTACATAGCAGGCGCGGATCCAGGAATTGGAAGGGGTCCAGTAATTTAGTGGTAATGTGGTAATGCGTGCGCCATAGGCGGGAGCCGAATATTTTTGGGCGAGGGGTCTGGGGGCCAAAATTTCGGAACAAAATTTCGGAAAAATGAAATGATTAAATGATTATAGCAAATTTTGCAATCTTTCGAGAATAATATTTTCGATAAGTGGAAAGGGGGGAGGGGGCATAACTTGATTCACACCGAACGTCACTATCGTATCGTTTTCTAAATAATGAAATAGTTGTCACAAAGGCAGAACAAAATGCTTATATATTGATTAACTTTTGTCAGTTTACTGAAATCTGGACGAACAAAAAGAAAAGTGAATCACGAATAAGACTGTCATCAGGTTACTGGAACGTATACATGTGTGCCAACACTACTTACTTCAGACCAGTTCATTTATTTCTGCACATTTTACAAATATCATGTCGTCGTCAAATACGAAAATCATACTTCAGACCTGCCAAACGATTTGTACGTTGTGATCTATGATCCATCATCAATTTATTTTCATTTCCCACGATGTTAGATTTAATGTTTGCTAGAAGTTCTTCGAGTTCAATCCAAATTTTATGAGTACATCTATCACTGTATGATCATCGAAATATTGAGTTCCTTCAGTCATTTTGTTTTAAACCCTTTTTATTCAAATTTTCGAAACAGTATTACTTTCTTACTTGATTTCGGTTTTAATACACTCGATATCATTTGCCCCTTAGTGTCTACAATCAGGGGCGGACACAGGATTTTCAAATAGGGGGCGTGCGAAATTAAAGGGGGGGGGGGGCGGATACTCCCCCTGAAAAAAATAGCAGGTAAATGCAAAATCATGCATTCTAGTGTATTTCACGATAGATTCATACCTAGTGTGTTTTATAAAAACAAGTATATGAGAGATGTTTTTTAATGATTTTATATTATTATTTCGCCGATTGATACGGGAATTCGTTTTTTAAGATACCCTTACTTTGACAATTTTAGGGGGTAGGGGGGGGGGGGGGCTTTAAATCCGCCAGTGACAATGTCAAAGAGTCTAACGCATTGTAAAATGTATTCTTTGTAATACTCATTATCCATTTATTCCACTTTACATCGCTCGCATATATAAAATTTAAGTTATTGATGAATTACCTGATTAATTGGGTGTGTAAGCATCAAACGCTACTCTAATAATAATCAAGCTGGCTGAAGTGATTACAGAATTATGAAACTGAATTAAAATGAGAAAGAAAAGATAATACTTGAGGGGGAAGTAGTGGTTATTTTGTGTCAACGCCAGATTTTTATAGTATTTTAGGGCTAACGCCAGAATACCCAGAACAACCTCTTATTCTTATCGGTATTGTGTGTGGTATATCCATTTTTAACTACATGTAGTCATGTAGGTGTCCATTTTTTAAAAATTGAAGATTGGCATAGCCCTAAATAGATGGCAAGTACAATAAAAAATCAAAATATCAAACAACTATCAGCTATTACCCCATCAAAATTTTAACTTCGAAAAATTCCAACTGATACTGCTTGTTCATGGTATACGTATAATGTCCCGGCCCTGTCTTGAACAAGTTATTGAGCACCGTTATATGCAATCTTTTTGATTGAAAACGAAGTTCAACAACTACCGAAATGATGCAGTTGAAGAAAAGGAAAGGACGATCTTCTCACTGCATGGCATTAAAAAATGCTATCTTATTAGTCCGTGATATCGCAAACGACGTCCTGTGCATGCACCTGTGAAATAAAGTATGCCGAGATGACCCAAAAAAGTGCACCTGGTGACAGTCGATTATATAATCGCATGACCTTTGAACCCCGTATGTAAATGAAGAATCTGGACAGGCTCAGGGGAGCAGTTTGAGAAATGGCGTTCTGAGCGAGGAATTTGGCGATGTTTTCACGGATTATTGTGTTTTGCATGTAACAATTCGTATTGAGTGGCACGGTAGGTTAAATATGAATGTTTTCTGATGACGGTCGCATGTAGTGTGCGCCGTGTCAGTTTGAATAAATGTGTTTTTTAGTCGATTGAAGTGAGATGGGGTGCCGTTTCGCTCGTGGCGGAGTTTCCGGCCTTCCCTCTTACACATTACACATACCGCTGTCATATCAAAAAAAAATCGAAAGTGATATTTTCTATATGCAAGCGCCTGTGTTCTGTAAGTGATACTATGGGAGATATGTCTGTTCAGTAATACGTGGTGTTCTTTTAGTGATACAAGGGGAGATAAGTCTGTTCAGTAATACGTGGTGTTCTGTTAGTGATACAAGGGGAGATACGTCTGTTCAGTAATACGTGGTGTTCTGTTAAGGTCATACAATTGGAGATATAGAGGTTACACAATGAGTGATTGTTGGATATGGAATGTATTTCCAACGAGTGAGTTATGTTTTAAAAGTTACAAAAGACACGAGCTTTAGCGAGTGTCTTTTGCAACTTTTAAAAATAACCTACGAGTGTGAAATAAATTCCATATCCAACAATTACAAGTCGTGTGGCCTGTTTCTACCACAATAATATCGGCTTGAATCAAAGGGAAACGTGGCCAAGTATAATTGTGCGTATGCAAATAAAGTGTACCGGTGACTTCCGGGACCCGGTTATGTGACGTCATTCGATTATTGATGGCGTCAAGAACAATTGAAGCTTGGGTCAAAGTTCGAATTCGTGACCAATCAAAAGACCGGAAGGTCATATACCACTAGTGGTATGTAACATATATTTATCCAACAGTCGGCACATTTATACAATGGCTTGAGAGTGGAATAACACAGCGTATTGTGGTAGAAACGTCTGTTCAGTATTATGATTCAGATTCAGATTCAGATTCAGATATGTTTATTAGAGTGTCACGTATTGATACATTAAATATACATAAAATACAAGCATCATTTCATTAAAAACGTTAAAATGCATCAACACCCAGCCATATTTGGCTTATGAGACACTACTACAGTAAAATCCTGAGAGTCAATTAATATTAAGACTTATTGATAAAAACTTTTGCCTTCTTTGGTACATATCAAACAATAACCTGGCGACATCTTTTTGCAAATTATCTTCTTTCATAAGAAATATTAATTTATCTTTGCCGTTTAAAGCATTAGAATTCTGTAAATTAGCTTCTGCTTTATTAAAAACTAAAAGTCTCAAGTCAGAGTAAAAATCGCAATCAATAAAAAAGTGAGTTTCATCCTCAACATGATTTGATGTACAATATATACATTTCCTTTCTTGTAAAGGAACTATTGGCCTGGCGTATCTACCCGTTTCTATAGTTAATGGTAGAGAACCACTTCTAAAATTAGATAAAATTCTTCTGTGTGATCTATTTCTAATATTTTTAACATAAAAACTTGTACTAATTTCATTTTTATATAGGCGGTAGGTACGCAACTTATTACCATTTTCACGGTTACTATCATTAAAAAGATCATTTCTCCAATCTATCTGGTCTCGAATATCCAATATCCGCTTAATATCACGAAGTTTACATTTAGTCGAGCGTTGACTGTTCATTACATCAGATAATACAAAACTGTGTATAATAGTGTAACATGTTATTCTCAAAGAGTTAGCAATATGTTCTGTAGCATTATATATAGTTTTAGTTAAACGGGGTTCTTCCGCACCGTGTAGTCGTAGACGTAGACGTAGTACTTCAATAATTTGCTTGTGATGTGTCGACATGAATCCCATATCACCTCGACTCGCTGTATTTGAAGAGTTTTTCGAAGATCCTAGAAATAATCTACACGCATTATTCTATATATTTTTCACGTGTGTCCATTTCGATATTCCCCATATTCCAGCACCGTAGTAGAGTACAGGTTCCACGAGGTTACGATATAATTTTTCAAATACATCAAAGCAAAAACCTCCACTTGAAAGGAACTTAGTATATAAAGGAGATAGTGCCCTGCTCGCTGATTTAGTAATATTTTGTAATGTATATTTGAAGTCCATAAATTCATTAAACGTTAATCCTAGATAACGGTACGGGGTTTCGTAATCAATACGTTGATCTCCACACTTAAATTTGTAGTTTGATCTGGGTGAATTTTTTCCCCTGAAGTGTACAACTTTGGTTTTTTCAGTATTTATAGACATCCTCCACTTGCGACACCAGGAGTTAACAACATCCAACATTTTTTGTAGACTTATTTCATCTTATCAGCAATTAATGCAATGCCATCTGCATATAGTATTATTGCTAGATTTTATCCATTTATACTCGTTCCACAATTCAGAGAGTTGATTTCGTCGACAATGTCATTAACATATATAGAAAAAAGTGTTGGAGACAATTTACAGCCTTGTTTCGCTCCGAATTTAATATCGAAAAAGTCAGTTAAAGAATTTCCTAGCTGAACAGCGCTCCTCGTAGATGTATATAACGATTTAATAGCGTTTAAAAAAGGACCAGTAATTCCAAGCTTCATCAGTTTGTACCACAGTAAATCACGATGAATATTATCAAACGCCCGTTTTGCATCAATAAAACATACAAATGTGTCCTTTCTCTGAATTCTCCTGTTCTTAATAATAGAAGTCAATGTATACAAATGGTCCAAACAACTTCTTTTTTCCCTTAACCCGTTTTGTTCCTCAGCTAATATGTTGTTCCGTTCCAGCAATTTATAGAGCCGTTGATTTAAAATATCCGCGTATACCTTACACGGGATCGATATTAAGGAAATAGGTCTGTATGTTAATGGATCCAATTTATCAGTTTTAGGCTTGGGGATCGGTGCAATAATACTAGACTGCCACTCGTCGGGTACTTCACCTTCACTAAAACAATATTTAATAATTTTATAAAGTAAGTCAATGCTAGTTTGGTTCCTTAAAATCTCACTTGGAAGTTTTTCGACACCAACAGACTTATTTAAATTTGCCCTAAACACAGCCTTTTTTACTTCCTCGATAGTGATTTCCTCGTTCAACACCGAAATGTAGTGCTCTGTTAGTGATACAATGGGATATACGTCTGTTCAGTAGTATACGTGTGTGGTGTTCTCTTAGTGAAACAAGGGGGGATACATATGTTCACTGATATGTGGTGATGCAGTGAGAGATAGGCCTGTAACAAATTTTCCCTGTTTTCACTGATACTCGGTTCGTTAACCGGCGAAGGCCAAATCAATATTAAATTAAAATATTATATTTTCATTTGCATTTCATTTTCACTATAAAGCCTTTCAAAACAAAATAGAAAAAATTATCGTAATTCTCACATCATTCTAATTGGTATTGTGATATGGAGTGAAATAAATCACGTCGTATTCTTATTTATTGAAGGCCAATGAACCATTTACACTTAAGTCTCTGACACAAAGTAAGAGTTACATAGCCACATTTATGTTCATGCCCCTCAACAAACATCAAGAACAACTCAAACAAGTATATGAAATTGAAATGGTCACCCACCATCTTGTCTTGTAAATGTATCACTGAGAAAGCAACCTGGTGGCTTCTCACATGAAATAATGCTTATGATTGCACCCATACAATAATTGCAACTACATTCAATAAGTAATTAAAAAAGTAGATAAAACATAATCATAAGAACCTATGCAAGCCTTAGTGGATTTGACATAAAAACTGATCAAAATTCCATAAACACATGAAATAAAGATCCAGTCCTCGGCTAAAACCCAGAAATAAAAATACAATATGTAAAAATATTCATGTTAGAAAAACTCTAGAAAACCGTGGACTGATCAAAGATGAACGTCACTAAATCATAAACTGATTACTCTTGTAGGATGTATATTTGAGAGTTTAGAAGTCACTTTTACATAAACGTTAATGGAATTATACATGTTGCCAATATGGCGCCTATGTTGGCTATCTCAGTCAATCGACATTATATTTACATAATTAAAACATAATCAACTAAGACTGTCAATCGTATTAAGTAACAATGTGGCGATCTTGTACCACTTGCTTATTCCAACCACACCAAAAAAGACGGCGGTGAGGGTGGGTTTTTAAAACAAACAAAATTACCAGTATGTGTGTATCTTAAAATCTGATATGGCTGCTGGTTGAGAATCGGGATGCGTGCCATCTGGCAATTTCAACCGATGAGGAGCCTGGTATCAAATTCCGCCATCAGCAGTCAATGAAAGTATAGTTATTACCACCATTAAAGATACACGTTCCAATATATATATAAGCCCAGAAAATGTTGACATAATTAAAGAGTCACACCCGTAAAAATACACAAGACAATGTACATGAAACCAGCAAATAAAGGTAAAATGATGAAAAAAGGTCTTGATATGAGTTACGAACATAAAATAATTTAATTGCTTAGCGAGCATTTAAGCACAAGTTTAGTAGATAAACAATTAACAATATCGTTATGTTTGTGTTAATGATCCCTTCGGCCGATAATTATTTCGCCAAAGGCTATTTTGATTAATTAGCAAACATCTTATAGTTGGTGTACAGATGGTATCGACCGAAGGGATCATTAACACAAACATAACGATAGTGTTCATTGTTTATCAACTAAACTAAAATACTAAAATACAAAATATAACGACAAGAAACTCAAATCTTAACTTCGGATGAACAGCACATGGCGCACTAATACATTGTACAAATAATTAGATATATAATATAGTCACAGAAATGACGTAGGAAGACATATTTATGACTCGTGTTCTGACCAGGCCTCGAACGCACGATCTATGGTACCCAATCGCCCGGCCTAAAGTTCATATTTGAATTCTTTAAAAAAAAAATGCACTTACAGTGTCACACTTTTTTTATAAAAATAATCCAATCCCTTGTTTTATCCATGAAGTCAACAAAACAAGCTTTAGTCTCTGAACAGTTACCTAGATGTCAAAGTATTATTATGGGTATTTTTGACGTCGGTTTATGTAGTTGAGTTGTGTAAAAGGTGATCCTCATGGTGGAATGTAAATGTTGAGATTAAATTGACGATGTTTTTCTTTCTTTATTTCTCACAGGGAAGATTCCTTTAACAGCGAAATTTGACTAGAGTGTTATAAAAGTTTTACAGATTGAATGAAAGAAAAGTGTATGTGCCGGATTAAATTTGTCTGCAATACTGTGAGAAAGTCCGCTTTCAGTTTTTGGCGTGTCAAATTATATGTTCTGTGAATCCCATCAAGTCCTGCCCTGCAGGTAGGGCTTAAGAATTGTACCTGCTGTCCCAATAGCATGATCGTTAGACGTGACTCAATTTTGAATTTTATCTGTTTAGCCTACATCATCAGGATGATGGGCTAACCAAATCTCCTTTTGTCCGACTTTTCGCCCTTCCTTTAACAATTATTGTTATCGTTTTTCTCATACAGTTCATCATAGCTATTTCTCAAATTGCATATGTCGTTTACCCTGGGTCCCTAGTTGTGCATATTCTATTTTGAGACAGATCTGAAGTCAAGATGGGCGACAGGCAACCATTTGAATTTTGTAAGTTTAAAATTGTAATCGCTTTTTCTAAGACAGTTCTTTATGTAACTTTTTCAATTTTTTATCTGAAGGTTCCTCGTGGTCCTTAGATGAACATGTTTTATTTTGAGACTGATCTGAAAGGAATGTGGCCTAGAGGCGGCCATTCGAAATTTTGACAGTTGAATGTTGGTTTTGCTATTCTCAGAAAGGTTTTTTCGGGTGGAAGTGTACAGTAGAAATGCTAAATTCTAAAATTCTAAAAACAAAAATAAGGCGCATGTTTTAGATATGTAAACATAACCAGTTAACCCTACATATTATCTATACTAAAATATATATATTTGTAATCTATGCAACATTTTCAATTTGGATACAGCTCTGAATGATAAGTAACCTCATTTTGTCTCCGGTTTTAAGACCAGTGAAAACCATGGTAACCACTTCAAAAAAAACTTAAAAGCTGCAAAATATCATGATTTTTTACCTAAAGCCCCAGTCACACATGGGCGCGACCTTTGGCGAATGTTTTACGAACTACGATTCGCAGTCGATCGCAAAGTTGTCTCGGAATGTCGTATTTTTGTCTTAAAACATTCTCCAAGGTTCGCTCAATGGTCGCCATGCTTTGCGAATTTTTTTGACTGCCAAAAAAATTCGTTAAATAATTTTTGTCGTGAAGTGTTCTCTAACGCTTCTCCACTCTGTCGTATGTAATTGAAAAAGAGTTGTAACTTGTCTTAGCGATTCGCAAAGTATTCTGTTTGGCGATCATTTACAACAGATTTACGAATTGTTAACGAACCAAGTACGAACGACTTGCAAACTGTTAGCGACAATATACGACATGTTTGAGACATGTGTCGATACAGACTTGGACATTTACAAACACATACGACCTTTTGGCGAATAATAACGATTACATTAGCGACCGTTTGGGACTCCTTTGCGTTACAATTACGACTGTCAACGACTTTTGCGAGGAGGGTATACATACGGTTAGCCTATGTGTAGGGTGCATCAAGTTTCTTTATTGTTCTTGAACAAGACAGACCCAAAATATGGCCAGGACTGTAGTCTATGATCTCGTTTGCTACTTCAAGGTCATCCCGTAGCATATCTTGGTCAGCTAAGAGAAGCTGTTGCAACTCTCTGAGTCTCCTTGGAGCCAGTAACATATTGTCTTTTGCTTCAGAATAAAGCTGACTGAATGTTAATTGCAAAACTACATCTGTATTTATACCAAAATCTCATGACATTCGTAATCATTCGCAATCAATCTCATCATAATCGCTAATTGTTGTAATTAATTGTAAACATGTCGTAATCTGTCTCAAACGATTGTAAGTGATCTTACACGCTGTCGCGTTTAGTTGTAAATGTGTCGTAAAAAAGTCGCGCCCGTGTCGCTAATAGGGTCGCTAACAATCGCTATCTGTCGCAAAAGATCGCCATGTTCGCAAAATATTCCTGGTGTAAAATTGTTTTTTCGTAAGAAGTTCGTCTATTTGTCGTCAAAGTGTTGCTAATAATTCTCAAAGAGGTTGCAAACGATATTTTAATTTAAAAGTTCGCAAGAGTTCGCTGTCAAAATTGATCGCAAATGAGTCGCCTTGATTCGCCGTTATGTGTGACTGGGGCTTAAAATGACACAATTCCCTACATGTTTTTTTATAAAACCTATTAAGTTCATTAAAATCCTTATTAATTTTTTTCTGCTATATTTCCTCGTCTTCAACATACCCTTTTTTACCAATTATAATATGCATTTATGTTTTTCATTATTTTTGTATTTCATAATTCAGAAGTTATTTGCCAAAAAAAGTCACTCATGTAGAGGCAACCGTACTGTGGTCTGCTACCTCATAGATCTTTCTCAAATTTTACCTGAAGGTTCCCGTGGTCCCTAGTTTTGCATGTTCCATTTGAAGACTGAACGGAAAAAAACAAGACAGTCGATATGTAGCAATATTGAATGTGACATTTAAAGTTCGTTATTGCTATTTCTCAAAAAGGTCATGGATTTTTCTTAAATTTCACCTAAAAGTTTCCCAATGTCCTTAGTCGTGCATGATTGATCTGAAAACAAGATGGCCGACGGGCGCCTATTTTGAATCTGTCATTTCACGTTTGTTATCGCTATTTCTCAGATAATTTTGTATAGTTTTTTTTCAAATTTAAACTGATGGTTTCTTCAAGTCCCTACGTTGTGCATATTCCATTTCGAGAAATTAAAATGGCCAAACAGCAGTTATTTTGAATTTTGACAGTTGAAGACTGTTTTCCCTTTTTCTAAGAAAGTTTCTTCATTGTTCTTTCTCAAATTTTATTTCAGGTTCCCCTTTGTCTCTATTAGTGCAAGTTGTATTTTGAGACTGATCGAAAAAAAAGATCGCCGACAGGTCGCAATTTGAATTTGACAGTTGATGATCATTTTCCCTGTTTATCAGGGATCTTTCTCAAATTTCACCTGAACGTTTACTGTGATCCCTAGTTGTTCATATTCCAATTAAAGACTGGTCAGAAAATAGGAGTCTCACACAGTTGACACTTCAAAATTTATCTGTTACAGATTGTAAGCAATATTACTCAGAAAGGTCTTCCAAATATCCATAAAGATCATCTGATGGTGGGTGCCAATGTCCCTCTGTAATTTATTGTCCCTTCTTTTAAGCAAATTTGTTTTTCCTAATGCCCC
This sequence comes from Pecten maximus, assembly GCF_902652985.1. Taxonomy (NCBI): domain Eukaryota; kingdom Metazoa; phylum Mollusca; class Bivalvia; order Pectinida; family Pectinidae; genus Pecten; species Pecten maximus. Next base: position 18,915,375 of record NC_047015.1, read on the forward strand.
CTTGACACTGCCTCACTTTTGGCCCTAAGTTGAGTGTTAGCCCCTTTGAGAAGCCATTGGGTTCTATTCCCGGGATGTCCTAATGGATACATTTGTATATGCCTGATTAAATTAGCACTATAAAGTCGGCATAAGGTTTGAGCTATTAAAAGGAGACAAAACACTGCTATACTACAGCCTTCCATGATACACACACACATCACATGCATTGCGCGCACAGGGGAGGCCTTCCTTAAAATGTATATTTTTTTTAAAGAGCAGTTGGTTAGATTTGTTTTACAACTACATTGTATATAAAATCACGTTTACCCTAGACGTTACCTCAAAGAAAGATATGCTTACATTTCACAATTCTGCTGCTGTTGACATTGATCTTACGGTGAGCATGGCTGTGTGGCTCTAGCAATCACACGTGTTGGTCGTTCTAGGCGAGTTGTAACAAATAATTTAATTGGTTTGAGTAGTATTGTTTAACATTCAATACACAGCCAAGGTCATTTAAAGATGGTCTCCCTTGTGTGTGAGAGCATTTGAATAGCGAATTGAAATAATTCGGGATCTTGTTCGATCATAATATACCGCCCGTGCAAACGACGATTGTTTATCACCTCCATAACCCCAAATGACTTGTGTGTGTCATGAGCTTGAGTATTGGTCTAATATAGCGTGACTTATCTCTTCCAGTGCATTTGTATTTCAGTTGCAATTATGGACATCACTGACCTCTAAATTAAAAGCAAATTCCGTGGGCAAAATCATACTGAAACAAACCAAATGAAATTTCAAACAGGAAAGAATTACTACCATAAATGGCTGAATGCTATCGTATACATGTAAGCGGTACCTAGTAATGAAGATGCGATTTGCAATACATCATTCCATATGCCATGGGACGTAATGCATATTTGATTGCCAAAGCAAGTCCTACCAAAAATAGTGCTACAAATGTTTTTTCTATAGATATACAGATATTTAATATTAAGATAACGTGGATTTTTTGTTATTGAAGTGGTGGTTAATATTCTATACTGAAGATACTTTGCTACACCAACCAAACTCGGGACAATATCCTTAAACTGACGCTGTGAAGCATAAACATAAACAACGACGGTTTATTGTTTCTGAATATGCGTATCAGGCCATGCCATTACTGCGCAGCACGAAAATGTTTCATTATATATTAAGACAATGGAAGCCTAGAAAGAGTATGCACTAAACATGGATTAATACTGTATACAGCAGCTTCTGGTTACCTAATATATAAGTATCAAGAAAATCTAAAATCAATAAAATCATGGATTAGTTTTGTATTTTGTATCTTATTAACACCATAGGGACATTTTATGACGGTGTCCTCGGATAAACGTACCACAGACGGGCGTTTTTCAGAGTGCAATCAAACTAAAATTCTACACCTGGAATCAGCAGAACTTGTAACATCATACCCTCAACGGACTTACTGGATTGATGACGTCCATAAATGACCATAGTTGTTGATCGCCTGTTAATCCATAAAAAAATCAACCAATAAAGCGTAGAAGCATAGCGCAGCATGTGTACCCATTTTATAGCCTTTGATGCCAGGGGAAGTAACCCATACATGAGAGCCAAACTAAAATCCCACAATGGCAGTATTGAGAGTAAACATACATAGAATTTACTAATCTCTGGGATTCAATCCCATAACTACATATGTACGACAACATTGTACAAGATTAAGATTGGATCTTACTATAATAAACCATTTTACACATTTATATTAGAAGTAAACAAGAATACATGTACATAGTTTACAGACATAAGATATAAAGTATATAGAGGATATTGAATGGTTTCCCATTTAATATAACATATAGTTCACGAGTATGACAGAATATCGATATTATCACGAGTGCGAAGCACGAGTGAAAAATATTGACATATTCTGTCATACGAGTGAAATATATGTTATATTTAACGGGAAACCATTCAATTTTCTTTTAATTGCATTTTATAAACTTAAAAACAAAATTAAAAAAAACTAGTCTGAATATTTCAGAAATAGAGCAAAATAACCAATTTATCGATCTCCGCTTCGTTTGAAAAAATCGGCAAGTTTCAACGAGGTGAATACAAAGGCCCGCTATCATTGGTCAAAAACGGAAAACTAATATTTTCACTGCAAAACCTTATATTTTCACTGCTCATCGCTGCAGTGAAAATATAAGTTTTATTAGTTTGATAAATTTCTATATTTCATTGGCAAAAATGCAATAAAACAATTTACCAGATTTTGGATTTGTTATTGTTTTCCTTGTTTTTGACTAGATCATAAAGTTTGAAGGCTACCAGGTTCCTTACAAAACCTCCATATTAAAATCACATCATACATTACAAAACATGACTTATTCATGATATTCATAATTTCACTTTTGATAAATTCTTCATTTTCTACTAAAAGTTTGTTGTCTACAACAAAATACCTGAGAAACAACGAATCCCGATTCATCATTTTGCAATAATGCTGATCATACTCGAAATACTTCTTGAGAGTGTAACAGAAAAACGACTTGATTGTATGCGATATATTATTAATATACACGTTCCAACTTTTTAAAAGTACAGAAGTACAACATCCAGAAGGTAATTATCATTTTTGCCATTACATCATCACGTACGTTATTATATAACTTATATATTCATGGGCACATATAATGAGCTACGTATATATAGATAAAATTGGCCATATATATAAATAGAAGAGATCGCGAATACATGTACAGCTAAAACCTATACTACTACTAAAAGAAATAATTTCTGTATCTAATGAGTATTTCCCAAACACGTATTCACAAATAGATGTATTACTCACAATCTTATTGTATTTATCAGGAATTGATGATTCTATCAGTTTGAATTGTGAATGAAGATCGTCGGCCGTCTGATCTGGAACTGACTGACCGGTAACAAAGACATCGTTTTCGAACTGACCGCTTAAACCCGACTGTTCTTACAGTTCGTACTTTTGTTTTTGTCAGTTTATGTAGGGTACAACCCGAATACCAAATGAGCTGTTAACACTTTTTCCTAATTCAAGCACATGTCAGTGATATTCCACTAACTAAATCAAAATGTTAATAAAACAAACTAAAAAAAAACATTATTAAAGTGCCTACATAGAAAGTATTCCATATCACGTGATTGTCATGTGATCCAGAAAACGACGGAATCAACTGCGACGTAATATATTAATTATTAAACATTTGGAAACAAATAACAAGTGAATACAAAACGTATATACGATTCACCGTGTTACATTTTTAGGTCATCTGACCCGAAGGGTGGGGATGACCAAAGCCAACGTGTTCCGTCCGTTGTCGTGTGCCGTTAGACTTTTACTCTCAAAACCGTATTTCTTCTTAATACCACAGTGAATGACTGCGAAATTTGGTTTGAAACATTATTGGGGAAAGCGAACATATTTTTATTAAAGATGCTGGTCTGACCCCTGGGGCCTTATTGGCGGGGCCCCAAAAGAGGAACTTTGGTGGAGTTTTGCTTTAAAACCCTACTCCTCCTTAACCCTTGGTTGAATTACTTTGGTGTGAAACATTATTGAGGGAGGGCGTTCATATTTTATATAAACGAGACTGATCTGACCGCTGTGACCTAATTAGCGGGGCCCCAAAAGGGAACTTTTGTGAATGTTGCTTGAAAACTCTGCTCCTCATTAACCCCTGTTTCTCCTTAACCCTTAAGTAGATTACAACCAAATTTGGCTTGAAACAAGATTTGGGAGGGCAGTGAACCCTATTGGTTGTGAAACATCTTTGGGGAGACCAATCATATTTTATATAAATGAGGCTGGTGTGACCCATGGGGCCCCAAGTGGCGAAGCCCCTCAAGTGGCATTCAACTGTAATTTTGCTTACTACATGATAATTATTCATTTTTTAGATGACTGTTAATGGCCTTTGTCCTCTTGTTCCAAGCTTTAGGTCGACGCCACAGCAACCTGTTATCTTGAAAATTACAAAAAATACTTTCTGCCAGCAAATCAATGTTCATACAATGCAAGGAAATCACAGTTAAAAGTTAAAAGGAATTCCAATAAATCGTTGCAATTAACAAACCGATCTAATAAAGCTACGAAAAATCATTTCATACATATCCTTTTTAGTTAAAACAATGATCTGCACAACAAGAAGAACAAGCCTAACAAACGCCGACATCTCATTATCTTTTATAGACGCTGTAGGTTCACTACCGATTTAAGAAAGGTACGAAAATTATAGTTCTTTCCTTTAGCCGAATGTTCGATATTCTCCTTCCTTATTCTTGGTTCTCAGCCTCCTTCTCGGTCTCAGATTCAGTATATGTTGTGACGTCACTATGCTGTCTACGCAACTGCTCTCCAGTGATTCATACATTGGGATATATTGTAATATTTCAATTTCTACTCAAGTTGGACTCAATGAAACTACCAAACTTAATCTGTTTCATTTGCCCATGAATTTGACCAGATTAACACTGATAAGTGCGTATGAATACCTAGACAAAATCCTTCCGCGGAACGATTTCACTTTTTCTACATTGTTATTATAAACATGGAATAATTATTAAAATTATCAAATTCATAATGTATTCTTGTATTTTATGAAAGACCAAATGTGCTAAATACTTCTATTTTCACAAAATAATGCTGTTTTTTAATCCTAAAATGGCGGACTATTTTACACGACCGACTCGACATGCACAATCCGGAACTCCTCGGGCTTTTCCCCATTTGGACTTGCACAAGCTTCGAGACATTTTAAATATCTAGACCGACTTTTTTTATTCGAAAAAAAACAACAAATTGAAATATAAGGATTGAATCTTGATTTGGTCGATTTCATGGGGTCATGAATTGAGTTGCTCTTGAGACAAATTCAGCATGAACTGCTTCGCAGTTTATTAAATTTGTCTCAAGAGCAACTCAATTCATGACCCCATGAAATCGACCAAATCAAGATTCAATCCTTAAGTGAAGTGTCATCTCTGACTACATCGTCTATCCATCGACGCTTACTCTGACTTTCTGTGGAAGGAAATCATTGTACACATTCCAGACACGATCGTCGGATTCTTCAGTTCCATCCGTGTCGGATCGTTCACTGACGTCATTATATGAGTTTTAAAAATAAAGACTCGAGATCCGATAGCTATGAAATGTTCTTTTATGGACCTGTGTATATACTCTGATCGCTCCACAGCTTTCCTTTTCAATGCTGCCTCTGCTAGTCTTCCAGATTCCGACATAGAGTGATGATGTGATTCAATCCACTCATCCACGTTCCAGTGACGTTATATTGAGGTCCTCTGAATACATGATCAATCAGTAATTTTTGATCCCGTTGCAACATGATACACGTTGAAGCCTGTGGTTTTTCGTTGAAATTATAGACCAATTCTGGTAGGTACTCCCTCCAGTTTTGCTTTTTTTGCCAATGGTAAAGTCTTTAACATAAATGCATTGGTCTTTTAAAGCGTTTACATTGCATGTTTCCATTTGGATCGTATGGAATTGTTCGAGATTTCGTGACATTGTTAATATCTAATGATTCTTTGATGATATTATTTCTAAAAACTTCTCTTTTACAAAACATTTGCCACTTACGTTATCTTCTAATCTTGGTCGAAATAGTCAAGGAAAACAATGGCAATAACAAACACGTTCTCTCTGCTAACTGACCCTTTCTCGGACTGCCTTAAGCTCATAACAACTACCTCAATAGGTTGGAAGACTAAAAGATGCGCTATTGGTGGCTTGACTGTTGGTACGAACGTTTTTGTGACCATGCAATGCTCACACTATTTTATTAACTTTTGGACGTCGCTCTCAAATCTAAGCCAATAACACTGCTTCATAACTAACGACACAATGCGCTCTATTTGGTGACATGAACAATTATGCAACAATTCCCCGAATTGGATTCTTCATTAATTCGGGAGTTACAAAACTTGTTTTTGCCAACTTCCGGGTCCATAAATTGTATCGTAAAATTTCATTATCCTCAATCCGTCTACCGCATTTCCGTAGTTAGCTAGTCATAAATGTTCATTAGGTCAACAAATTGCGAGTAAAATTGATGAGTAAAATGAGCAAAACACCAAACAAAATCAAGGAATTGAAAGATATTAATTTGTAAATGGAAAATTCGTACACTCACGTCTAGTTTAAAATGAAAAAGGGGATATGTTTTGAAAAGAACTTTTAGGCCTAATATGCTGCTGTTAACTCTCACCTGTAAGTTGTAGATCAAAGCAATCCAATACAATATGTTTATTGGTAAATGGTTCATTGCACGCGATGCACTGAGGCTGGTCCTCACGCTTCAATAAGTAGGAATGCGTTATATATGTATGACACATCCTTAGACGATCAAGGACAACCTCGTCTCGGTATTTAAAATCAGTTAGTAGAAGTGATAATGCCGCTTTTGCAGCGCGATGTGCTTATTCATTACCGGTTAATTCAATATATCAATGTTACTTTAATGTGTTCGAGGGTGAGGCAGATAGCTGGGCTTCTGCAGAGCATGATAAGGGTGTATCTGTCGTAACCATGGCTTCCGCTTCCTTATGATCGTCCTTAAAGTCATCAATGATTCAAAGCCACTGTAGTTTGACTGTAGGTCCAAGAAGGAGGAACGAAAGTATAAGGAACAGTGGCGGCTTTAATTGTGTCACGAAGAGAAAGATCAGTTATTGAAAATTTTAAAGACTATTGAGGAATTCCAATTGGTCTAAATGATACAAATGTGTCGACATAAATTTGTCAGTTTCTAAAAGAGACGACATGCGTATTCCAAACGATGGAATACATTTTGGTTCTTGGAAACAAATCGTTATAATTTGGATCGAATACGACAGACTAGGCATGGTTTGATAAATTCGATTTTAATTGATGTGTGTATTGCAATGACGGATTATTACGCCGATGATATAGTGTAAATGCATTTGCCTGTACGCAGAGACTCGCAGATTGTGCGGTTTTGAAGGCACATAGAGCGAGTCTCTGACCCTGATTATGTAAAATATCCAATATTTTCAGATGTGATTTTTTAGCGGAACCTTGGCCAATTGAACCGTAGTCCAATTTTGATATAATAAGTGCTCTATGAAGTTTTCGCACAACTTTCCTATGACTAGTGGACACTACCTTTATAGTGTTTTAAGGCATTTAGCTTTAATGTGTCTGATATTTGGAAAAAAACGAGTGTTCAACAACAGGAATGAATGTACCATCGAGAAAGAGATTTTCATCGTCGTATGGTGTGCGAAGCTGACAAAAATGCATACTCACCGTTTTAGATTTAAACCACTTGAAGCCGTTATCGCTTGCCAAAGTTTATAATTCATTCAAACATTGCTGTGATTATCTTTCACTAATATTCATATTTTTTCTTCTTTTTTTTCTGTTGGTTTTTTTATGACATATAAAAAAAGTAATCAACAAATGAAGAACCCTACAAAGAACAAGGTTTTGACTAAATTTGTTAATTTTAATCCCAAAATTTGTAAGAGAGAGACTACTTCCCTGCGGTACACCTACGAGTATTTCCTGTTCATGGATATCATAAAGCGTCGTTTCGTTCAGTGCTTGAAATGTTCTTTCCGATAAAAAGTTCGAAATAATATTTGTCAAACTACATCGAATACCTATGTCATGGAGATCTTTTATTATTCCGTATTTCCATATTGTGTCATATCCTTTTCAAATCGAAGAAGACGGTAACAAGTGGCTTATTCTTCGTTTTCACAACGTCTGTCCTTTTTTTTTTTTTTTTTTAACAGGGACCAATAGACATCTCCCGTTGTGCCCAACACCTAGTACGGACAACGACACAGACTTCAGGACTCGCACAATGAAATCAGCCAATCAACTGGTGTTTCCACAGAACCAAGTCCCTGAAGAAAATGTGTATGTGTTTCTTGAGCTTGTAGCTGTTCTCCTGAGTAAATAAACATATGAAATGGGTACTTTATATACTCGAGAATAAAGAGTAAGGTGTTGATTTTGGAAAAGCAATACTATACACTCCTACAAAAATAGAATGACATAATATTCCAGGTGTAAAAAGGCATGGATTCCCCAGGTGGGGATCCCAAGTGTATTGCAAATGCCAGGGTTACTGTCTTTCGAGCACCGTGTGCTGTTATTTGCCTTCAAAACTTACCAATTGCATATGTCCCCAATACGAAGTTGGAGACATATTCTTTTGCTCTGTTCCTTATTCTTATTTTCATTGATTCTTCTCATTTTTCCGTCGTGGGGGTTTCTGAAGCTATTCTCAAAAACTGCTGGCAGGACCGTCATGAAACTTCACAGACATGCTCATGTGGGGCGAGGGTTTGCACGCATGTTGTTTTTTGTTTTTTTGTTTTTTTTTGCGATCGGAAATTCAGTATGGCCGTCAAAGCCATTTCCGTTTTGGATTCTGTCTCCAATTTCGGTACAAAAATGGTACCTAGGGGTTTTTAGTGATGCTGAATAACGTGGTAACATTTTTTGTAAGTTAGGTTCCCACGGTAACAAATTAATGTCTCTGATTGGCCCAAATTAGATATTGTCCGATTTTGATGAAATTTAGTATGTATGTACATCATTGGACAACGGTCACTCTCGTTATCTCACTTTTACGTTTTAATAAAATGACTGCTATTTCCTGGTCTGTGATTGGTTCAAATAAAGATATTGACCCATTTCAATGAAAATTGGTATATAATGGATCGTGAGGTATGCCGAGCACAATGGCACGACTGCGGGGCCTTTGCGGGACTTCTGCAATGGTTTCCGTTTACAATTAGTTCTTGTTTGATATGCATTTCACATCATTTGAACTTCAACTTGAACGAATGAAGGCACGGAATCACTTGTAATAACATATAGTACAATATTTTAATGTGTGAGCCCTTCAATCTTAGCGGGGAGGGGGTCACAAAATGTGAATAAAACAAAATCTTATACAATACGTTATAAACAAGATTTTATGTCGCAAACACACCGACATGCATATGTAGGATAGCACAGTGGCTTTGCAATAATACCCAATCCATATATGTAGTGCACACACGTGTGAGTGTGTAAATGTAGACGAGATGCGTAAATATGATACAAGTCCGTGAGCATTAGTGCGGAATGTATGTGTACTTTAAGATCGTGGTCTTTACAAACACAGTATTTGACGGTTATAGCCTACCGGCATCAATATTTATGATCCAAGATGGACATCGTGTAATGATTTCAAAATATACAACAAAAATCTGATTCAATTTCCGACAAAAATATTCAGAATCACTATCAGTGTCTGTAGTTTATGCATGTTTTCGTGATTTTATCATAGGCTTTCTAATTTTGCGTTAAAACTTCGGCCGTCGACGCCTTCGTAGTTGTGGTAGTTTGCTTGGATCGGTTTTTGGCTCCAGTTTCCGTACACGCCCTACCTACTGCCTAAACGAAAATGAAATATATATATAAAAAAAAAACACACACATCATTTTGGCAAACTCTTCTTTTTGACCTGATTTCTTTTCTATTATAATCACCTTTAATCATTTGTCCGTCGACTGTACGCATCCATCCGTAAGCAATTATTGTTGGCGCTGTTTCTGAAATTTTGAAGAGATCTGTTTATTAAAATTTAGATAAAGAGAATGTCAATGTTAGGATTTTAAGTGACAACCGAAAGAAAACTCCATTGTTTATTACTGACTGATAATATATATTTCAAAATAAAAATGAAATTATTTCTGATATGTACCTTATTTAATTGTCCTCAATAATCTCTTGTATTATAAGTTTTGATAGTTTTGCGGAGAGCGTTTCCCTATCTGTTAGATTTCACTGCTCTAGTACAACGCCCTGGCTTTCCGGGAGGGAGGTAATTGATGTTTTCTTTGATCTTTAAACAATTTTCCCAAGATGAAGTGTGTACTTGATATACTCATGTTAACAGGAGAATTACTCGTCTGCCGAAAGGGACTTTTTGGGTCTTTCTAAGGTGGGGGTGATTAATTTGAATAAATGGAGTTCAAATTTCTAACTAAAATCAAGAAAACAAACAAGCCCCACACTATTGACTGTCAAGTCACAACACAAAAAAGGGTAGTACGACGTCCTGTAATGTTCCGTATGTCTAGATATAAGTCTATTCTATAGTGAATGGCAAGTGTCTATACTTGTATAGAAGCAAACCATAGACGCTTAAAAACACACAGGTGAAACGCACTTGGAGTACGTGTGTATAACTGTCCCTCGTAGGTCATTTGGTCATGGTCGGCTGCCTACAACATAGCCCAAAGCTCAAAGAAAAGACATCACAGATCACAAACACATGCTTGGGTGAATCTCACTGGTCCTCTCTTAGGGCTCTATTGAAACCGAGAGGATTATATTGATGTCTTACAGTTCAGGGCCAGCAGTTTATTTCATACCCTGCAACGACACAAAACTATACATTAATAGTCATACATTTAACGTTACAAATACAGGCACTACGGATTGCGATTACACACAATTTACACTGTAAAATATGTACGTATAACTGGAACAAATACTACTCTCTCTCTCTCTCTCTCTCTCTCTCTCTCTCTCTCTCTCTCTCTCTCTCATTAATTTAGTATCAGACCAGACCACGTGATCGTCATATGATCCAGACAGCTTACGGAATCTAGTGCAACATACAACATACAACAACAAATAAATAAATAAAAAGTAGGTAAAATTCACTTAATAACATCAATAGAAACATTATTACACTTTTTAGTATTATAAAGTGGCTTTTATTTCAGGAAAATCAAACCAAATCTGTTGATTTGAATTCAAATGAGTGTCATTATTCTCCGCAGAATCCTGTATAATTGCACCCGTTATTTTTACTGGCAATAAAGCATGCTGTATATTGGTACTGTAATCGCTTTTACAGGACATGATTCAATTTTATTTCAATACATGCCTTGTTCACTGTTTATCCACATGTCTTGAAGTTTTTTTAAAGATAAATAAACTGCGCCGTTGCTTTTAAAAGCGTGCAATTGAAGAGAATGCCAAGATATGCTGACACGTTTTAGATGATAAAACGTAACCCTACATGCTTTGCCCCAACAAAGTGACACACCAATCATTAAGTTACACATGCTACTTCATGCATTTTACCAAGTAATGAAGTGAAACACAAGAAGAAATCACTGTCTCATGCTGATGTTAGTATAATAACCCGGGAGAGATGTCGCATTAATGTGCCTGCGACACGATATTCAGGTGTCAGTAAATTTGACCCGGAGAAATGTTGCATCAATGCGCTTGCGAATAGCATGCCGTTGTCAGTAAAATGTACGGAGGAGAGAGATGTCAAGTAAATTTGCCTGCGACATGACATTCCGATGTCGGTAAATGGGAATGAGAAATGCTTTGTCAGTAGGTCTGCAGCAAGCAAAACTTTCGAGTAAAATGGATCTGAACAATGGTACTAAACCCTGCACTACCCACGTGCATATTATCAAGAAAAAACGTGTTTTAAGAGATAAACACATACTATTATATACTGTTAAATGAATTTAAGTGTCGTATTTGGATAACATGGATACAACAATTTGGGACATCCTTCTTCAAATGAGGTCACTCATCGACATGTGTGTAGTATCAACACACTGAAAGGTCGTATCATGTATGTTGATATCTACTCATACCATTCCATCAAACGGAGTTAGTACAGATTGTAAATACTTTGGCTTGTCTCGCATTCCTTAATCCACATATTCACACATTCCTTAAATACGTGATATACAAATATTTTATAATGGGCGAAAACTATTTACTTTGCTTCAGTCTGCTCAACCAGACGGAACAAAACAACTCTCAACTGCTGCAGGGGTAAACATTCATTTCAAAGCACATGGTTGCTTATCAAATAGTCTTCCGCCTCAAAGTTCCGCACAATATAGTGCATGCAATTACATTATCAGAAATATCAATATGATAATTGAGTTACTAGGTATGTTGTATGATAAAATACATTTGTGATTTCAAGCGTCAATCCTGATTATGTGATTGGTATACAAATATTTAAATCACCAAACGAGCAACACCATTGTAAATCAGTGATTATAATGTCGCTATAATACAATCGTCCAAGTGAAGAATGCTTTAATATTTTTCGCATGTCTTTAGAAAGTGACACGAATGCTTCAGATCTTTAAAATATTATAATTGGATGTCATCAAAGATGTCTTAAGCCTGTATAATAAAAAAAGCCGGCGATACGCATGGCATCCATCACAGTTGGTTGCTGCTTTAAAAACGAATCATTGACAATGCTATCAGACCATGAGATATCGGAGTGATATCTCACGCTCCCCGCACATATGTATGAATATACACCACTATCTTAGTAGGCATACCCTTACATACATGGGTAGGACCTTGTAGGTGTCATTCAGCTTTATTCGGGGCATCTAGTGGTAAGTAGACCTTCATTACTATTGAAATACAGATCAGGGATACCATTACTGAATAAAAATGGATGACCAGCATATTGATTAATTTCTCTAAAAATAACAATAAAACATTTTACTTCAAATATACATTATTGGTGTCAATATAAGTTATTTGGAATGTCTTTATTAGGGTTCATATGCCATATTTCAAACAAAAAATGGATGTACAATGCATGCTATGCTGGCTAGGACATGATGATATACGTTTGTAACATTAGGAGATGACCCACTTTGGCTGTAAGCCTCCTGTTCCTTATTCATGATCATTACTCAACCACACTGTTTATAGAGCGACCTTCATTATCCTTTCCGAGATAATTTATCCTCTTGTGGTCATTAAATGTCAAAAGATACATCGACTGTGTTATCTGTTAACATTTCAGTAATACAATATCGAGAGTTTGAAAACAAATATAGTATGGAAAAAGAAAATGGTGTTGAACTGTCTTCCCGGAGCGTTTTCGTTTCTGACACTGATGTGACGGACATGCCGGATACGGACGAAGAGACATCTGATAAGGAAGAGTGGGGTACCAAGATGGATTTCCTTTTATCAGTACTCGGCTATACCGTCGGCTTTGGGAATGTCTGGCGATTTCCGTACGTGTGTATGAAGAATGGCGGAGGTGCGTACTGTTCGTTCCCGATTAAAACATTGTTGTATCAGATAAATAGTCAGAAAATAGGTTACTAGTCTTTTTTTTCTTCTTTTTTTTTGTTGAAATGTATATCTTGCTATTTAATATTAATGTTTAAAATTAAATTAGGAATATGAATAGTAATTGAGTTCTTGAAAGAACAGAAATGTACGCCATTATTCAGATAGTAATCTGTTCAACGAGAAGGCGGTGATTAAAGTCCGTAGCTCATATTTTATATCTATCTGTTCATCAATGATACATTCAATATCACGACTTATTTCCATAGAAGGGCAATTCATATGGTAGATGACACCAGTTGGTCCCTAGCATCACTCGAAGTTTTTATGATACCTTTTGTATTCGTGATTTGGTATAAACTATACATATCTAACCGCCATCGCCAAGTGACCTAATAAGTCGACCGCCATCGTATTGCAGCTGCAACGAGAACGTTATACGCTCACATACACTTATATGAATATGGTATCATGTTACACCATAGTAACTTAATGTAACCTAATCCATCACACAAACACGAATATATTTTGCATATTACCTACGGCTACATTTATTTTTCGTTATTTTTAGTCCAACATCCTCATTAAAATATCTTCGTCTGACGTTCGACGTGCGGCATCCATCCGTCTGTTCGTCCGTCTTTTAAAGCAACTATAATGTAAAGAACATGATTCAAAACGTGATATTTTTTTAAGGATTAGCTACAAAATTAATACTTTCTATGTATTGTTATATTAAATTAAAAGCGATAATGTTTAGTTGATACATAAAAAGAAATTAAAATGTTAACAGAGTGTTCTTTATCAAACTCAAATATTACCGATGGTAACCCATAAGGAAAATATTTCGACGCTTTCCGTCACACCTTTTCTTTTCGATAGACGTAGATGTGGTAAAATGACGAAGCATATGACCGATTCGACTTTCTTCGTAATAAATCGAGTATAGTTATGTTAACAGTCGAAGTGAACAGTATTAAAACCTCAAAAATATTACAAAAGTAGCAAGTGACTCACAGACTCGTTTATCTCTTTATTATTGGTTCATCAAATTATTTATAGGCCAAACCCTCAGTTTCCTGAGGGCCAAATATAAGGTAACGGTCGCTTAAACAATTCTTGTTTTCGCTTTTTCTCAGTGTGATCCTTATGGATCTTTCTCAGATGTAGGTTCTCCTTTGTTCTAGTCAGATTTTGTCTTAGCTAGGGATATTCTATTTTGAGACTGAATTGAAAAGAAGATGGCTGATAGTGGTTATTTTGAAGTTTGACTTTCGACTCTTTTCATCGCAATTTCCAAGAAAGTTCTTGCATGGTTCTAGCAAGCCTGAAGCTGGTATATTTGTCCGTTAATACTTACTTAAACAGATACTGCAAGTTAGGACCTTGTAAAGGATCAACCAAATACTTATTACGTCCTCAGACACTGCAATAATCAGAAGCATCCCCAAATCACTAGAAGATATAAGATCAGTTTCCCCGAAACTTTGCTAATAATGTACGGCAACGTGACACGTCGTTTGACATGAGGTTAACCACGGATAGATCATCGATTCGGATATGTTCTAGAATCAATGCATTTTATAAACATTTTATTCTCTAATGAAATTGGTTATCGCATAGCTCGGATCAGGTTAACTAACCTTATTTATAGCAGCAGACCTCACGCAGGAATGCGTTCATTTAATGTTTGTTTTCAGATATATTCAAACATTCTTTTTCTCACTATATGTACATTTTGTTCAAAACACACTCGTCCTACAGGAGGTGGGGGGGGGGTGAATTGTATCTGCTGTCCCATTTAACGATTCGGAAAAAAGTGACTGAATTTCTTATGTGACCTTTATTCTCACTACACAACCGTTCGAATGGCTCGTATTACTCTGTTCACAAAATCCTTGTTGAGTATCGCTTCTGTGAAAAGGTTATGGGAGCTGCGACCTGACCGAAGCGAAGGGAAGCTAATATAAAATTGTCGGGAAATGGTAATGTGTCTGTTTCGTCATTTACCTTAACACTGATGGTATGCGATCGGGTTCACACGCATGTGTCCTTGCATATTATGTAATTCTACATTATGTACAATTGCATTGCAGTGTTACACCATTTCATGCTTAAGTACTGTGAGTCGAAATTAGCATGAATATGTATACAAGATAAGTGTCAGGAAATAATGCAACATCACATTTATATAAAAAGCTAGAAACAGTTGTATCTGTTTTACCCTATCTTTATCCAATTTAAGACAATAATAAAGACGGCATTGCGCCTATATCCATATAGTAATTAATGTTTCCATCAGATAAAAATTGTAAATATAGACTGCTTTGGAATTCGGTTACTTGTCAAAATTAATTCCGACATTTTTCATATAATGTTAACAATCATTTGCCATCGAATTAGATTAAACAGATAGTACCGACGCCTTGACCAAGAGTTAAGTCAGTAAGTTTACTATAAAGTCATAGCTAAACCAGTACAGAGGCGATGCACAAAGCAGAAAAGACAAAATATGTATAAGGCGGTACAACAGTGCTTCATGTTTGAGGTCAACCGCAAACCTATTGAGAAGCATCCGTATGATTGATTTTAATCATTTATTCCGTTTTGATATAATACATTTAATTGCTGAGGAACTTTTTGAATCTACAGAGTTGATGGTAAAAATAAATAAAATATTGAATTGTTGTTGGCCTAACAGGTGCGTTCCTCATCCCCTACCTGATCACGATCTTCCTATTAGCGGTTCCGATGTACTTTTTAGAAGCATCCCTCGGGCAGTTTTCTGGGAAAACCATGCGAACTGTGTGGAGCTACTGTCCCTTAATAAGAGGTAATGTTACAGACGAATGTCATGCATTATTTCGCTGGCTTTTACAAGTGTTAGTGTTACATCACGAAACAATCATTCTCGAAATCACATGTATTGTGAACTGCTTCAGAATTCGACATTTGCTTAATTTTGATTTGATTGCCATTGGCTTAAATTTACCTTACCATACTTATCTTCATTCTTACACTTGCTGTGTAAATAATTTTAATATATTTTATTAGTGTCATTAATCCTAGAAGTTTAGAAGTTAATAAACGAAAAAGCTTTGTTTTAATTAGAAAACGGTCGTCATCGCCGATTAAATATTTGTTTTTCGTGTTGTCTACTTGTCCTATTTACAAAAACAGATTATTTCGAATTTATTTTGCCATCGCATGTGCATGAACTGTAACCAGTTTAAGTTTGTGTGCCAAAAGGAATGTGACAGATATGGTGTTTTTTCATTTATTAAAGATTTATCCCTTAAAAAGATTTTGCTGAGCATAAATCTATTATTAAGATGCAGCACAACCTCCTCTATTCTTCCGTTTCTAAAGCGATAAACTTTGTCGCCACAACCGAGTAAGGATACTTCAAATGTTGCGGCAGAAATGGAAACTGTGTTACAGTGTCTATAATCAGCCGCCACCTGTTATCGTGGTTCCTAGTGTCCCCAGTCATTGCCCTTAGGTGTAGATTTAATTTCTTGCTTGCTGACGATAAGGAATGTTTTTTTGAAAATGCAGGAGAGGGCATCGGTTTGTTGCTGATGATGATTGCGTGTGTGTGGTACTATGTGATGCTGACTACCTGGGTGATATATTACCTGTACCAGTCCTTCTATTCGCCTCTCCCTTGGAGCACGTGTGGTAACGAGTGGAATACGCCCGACTGTTTTAGTTTCACAGAAACTGCCAATTTCAACATTTCGCTGGGGAACGCAACATTCCTGGTCAACTCTTCCGGTATTGCAAATTCAACCTCTATTGGTGGTATTGTCAACGCATCTGTCCCTATCATGAAACGGGGCCATAGCTCAGAAGAGGAGTTCTGGCAGTACGTTTTCACATTGTCCAACAAAGTAAACGTCATGCACTGTCACATTACCAGAATGTTATAGGTTTGGTAGTTACATTGTATACCGATATTTTCAAAATGTTGAAAATAGTAAGTCTTCAAATGCTTATATTAATTATGTACTGTGGCATATTTCTGCCATCGAGTTGCCAACTTGCGACTTAAAGATATCGACATATGTCTGGAAAGATTTCGACATCATAAAAAAGTATGTTGACATAAACTGATATGTATGAAAACTTATTAGTTTACTTGCCGATATAATAACGCCGTGAAAGGAAGTCGGAAACTCGGCTTTATATATTGTTGTGCTCGGATGTGCCATCAACTTTTTCCCCATTTATATCGCGTTACTAACTAAAAGATTTCGACACCTGAAAACCGGAAGACACAGTCCTGAGTGCGCTTCGCTGGCACCTTACCCTGTGCCCCCGACGTTGCGACTTTCTTTAAGGGCCTACGGTATTCTTCAGGAGACATCAACGCACCGTCATTTGTAAAGACGACTTCGTTTTCAGGTTTACGCTATAATGGCGTTTCTAACGTCCTAGATAATTAGCAAGCAGCATTGTATTGGCAAGTGAACTAATAAGTCGACATAATGTTTTGTTAATTTATATTTTAAGATGCCGACATCTCAGAAAAATGTCGGCATATTGAAGTCGTAAGTCGGCAACTTGATTGCAGAAACATGCCACCATGATAATGGTTTTCAGAACGCGCTATCACTTGATTGAACTCAAATTATTTGTGCAAAACACAAACAAGCTAGAGAATAACACATTTAAATATTCATTAAGTAATATGTACATGAATAAAATATATAACTGTTCCACAGTCGATCCTCCGACTTACCACTTTGTTTGCTGGTTTAGAAGTTAAAGTTATCCAAATGCCTTTGATATATATTCTATTTATATGTTCATGTTCATTGCATATAGTGACTATTAATCAGGTACAAAGTATTGGACATATCCTCTGGCTTTGATGACATTGGTTCCGTCAAGGGTCACTTAGCATTGTGTCTATTAATAGCCTGGATCGTTGTCTACTTGTGTGTCATCAAGGGCATAAAGTCAACTGGTAAGGTAGGTAACACACCTGTCTGTGTATCTATAAGGGGATAGCGTCTCCTTGAAAGGTAGGTAATATACCCACCTCTAAATCAAGAAGGTAAGTAACACACTTGTCGGTGTATCACATGGAGCATCAGCTCTGCTGTGAAGGTAAATACCACACCTGTCAAATGTCCTTGTATAAAAACAAAACAGAGGTATAATAATGTGGATCAAGTCTCCTGGTGAGTCAATAAATAATGTAGAGAATTATTGTCTGTCTGTATACCATCTTGTGGATCAAGTCTCCACGTGCGTCTATAACCAATTTAGAAAAAAATTGTGTCTGTCTGTACATCATATTGTTAATTGCAATTGCAAGATGAGGACATGATGGTCTTGTTTTATTTTATCAATGTACGAATTTACAATATTTGTTTTAAAGTGCAATTGTACTATTCCTCTGCTAGGAATGCATACATCAGAGAAATTATACGGACTAACTTTTTTGCATAAATTATTATTCTGTGGCTATCTCGGACGGAATTGACCACACGGCATTCGGAAAATAACAATACCAAATCAGTCTATACCCGCGGATGGCTTACTTTTATATTTGTTTATGCATATACATGTTTTACTCTAGGTGATACTTAATGTGAACTTTCGTCTCAATGTTTCAATGCCATATTGGATTTTGTTTAATATTAAAGCCGACACTTCATAAATGACACTGTTTTACAGAGCCTTGGCGACTGTTTTTTGGACAGTTACTTCATAGCCTTACCTTAAATCATCAAATTATATTTTCCATTTTTCTGAATTGCAAAGCCTGTTCTACATGATGTAGTTAATGTTAATCGTGGCAATTTGTCATCGCGCCTTTAAAACTTTAATTTGTTTGTTTTCTTTCCGTTTAAATCTGTTTATTCACCATTAATGCTACCCTTGTCTTCATTCTTTCATTCTGCTCACGTTACAGGTGGTATATGTGACAGTCACGCTCCCGTACATCTTACTCAGCATCCTCCTTATACGCAGTCTCACACTTCCAGGTGCCATCGACGGAGTAATATTTTTCGTAAAACCTGATTTTGCGTCGCTGATGAATATTCAGGTACATTGCGTATGATAAAATGACGGGCATTTATTGCAATTTTTGGTGATTTAAAACAATCTAAACCTGAATTTGTATCCAACCTGTTACGATTATAGTAACTCCATGTAATGGTGAAATACTAATATAATTCTGTTTTGTTGAAACGATGAAATGAAGTACAGTATAGTGAAAATATGTCACAGGCCAATGTTATTGTTATCAATAGTGGAACAGTCTTACGGAGATATTATAAGGTGGTATAGCCCCAATAACTAAAACAAAATCTACGAATCTAAATAATAACGAACTTATGATCTGAATTAGATTTACCAAATTTAATTGATTTTTTCATAAAGAAATCATATTCTCAAAACTATGCCATCGGACGGAAATAACGATATAACGATATTTTACAGGTATGGCTAGAGGCCGCAATCCAAGTGTTCTACTCCGTTGCCATGGGCTGGGGAGTTCTCATCACGCTCTCTAGTTACAACAAATTCAACAATAACTGCTACAGGTAACACCATACGGTTATTAAACTGGTGGTTAATTACTGTTACAGGTAACACCATACTGTTGTATAAGTGGTTAATTATTGTTACAAGTAACACTATATTGTAGCTGAAGATAAAGCAGTAGGTCACAGTTTGACGTGGTTTCGTGTTAATGTACTGATATGCTGGCCCGAATTCCAGCGTCAATACACAACGCAATATGGGGAAACCTGACTCCTAAATTGTATATAAAGTATATATTTTTGCAATTGGTATAGGGTGTTTCAAAATATCTGATACTTTCCAAATTCCAATAACCCACTTCATTTGCATCATATGAAAATACTTTATATATATATATACACCACATGAAAGTCATTTTCTAAATTCTATTATCATATCTAACTGACCATACTGAATAGGGTATTAAACCTTTAACTATTAGTTGATAAAAAGTACTTTTTCATAACAAGTGCTTCAAATGATGTCCATTTTGGTCAGCGACAAGATCAATTCTACGTCCAAATATCTTAATTAGTAATGCAGTTGTTTTAGTAGACATTGCACGGATTTCTCTTCGAATAGCCTGCTTGAGGTATACAGTGTTCTCAGGAGATGGATTGTACACTTAATCCTTAATATAAGTCTAAAGGGTTGAGGTCAGATGAATGTGGCGGTCACTCTTCATGGGTCTTCAACGATATAATCTTCCTTCAAAAATTGACTCAAACCACTTAAGAACAGTTCCTGCTGTATGTGGTGTTGCGCCATCCTGTTGAAACCACACTGATCTAGTGTTATGAGATTTTTTTTGCAGGGCTAGTAAGAATTTTCTTTTAAGAAGCTAGAGGTAGCGATCAGAATTAGCTGTCATTGCGTTGCCATTTATGTCCCAAAGGGTATCTGGAAATGTCTGCTGTTGTTCTATAATCCGCTCCTCAAATGCCAACCAAGAATGAATATAAGTGTCTTTCAGGTGCTGCATAATCGAAATGCGATATGGAGTCAAGCGCAGATTAAATCCATTTCTACCATGTTTGCTATGTACTGCCAGTTTTGATTGGTTTAAAACCATGTATTATTTTCCAATAACCCACGCTCGTGCCAATAATACACGGTCGTGAGTCACGGCTGTTACAATTTTAAATATCTAATATTCACCCGTTTCATAAAAGGTTACCATAGCCGAGTGGGCTAATGGGTTAGTCTTTCAATATATTTTTATCACGACGCGAGATCGAATCCTTCGGAGCCCCCCCCCCCCCCCCCCCCCCCCCCTTTTTTCTTTTTTTTTATCCTTTTTTTTAATTTTCAAAATCAATGCCATATGATAGATGCTCTTGATCGTAGTACTGTATTGCCTGTATATTTCATCAACAAATAATACAATACTCAAGAAATAAATTACAAGGTTTTTCCGGGGTTTCTTTGCTGTTTTTCTAATAGAAAGAGGTCGATCTCAGAACTAAACAGTACATGGTAGAATAGAAATAATCAACTTTGACTCGTGTATTGTTGCAGGATATACAACTCGGACTCGGATATTTTTCAATTTTAATTAATAACTCAGGCCTGCGGCCTTCGTTATTAATTTAATTGCAAAATATCCTCGTCCTCGTTGTATATCCTGCAATAATACACGAATCATCGTTAATTATTTCTTAAATATCCTGTAGACACTAGAGATACTGTTGATATCACTGTCCATGTCCTTTAAAACTTGTTGCACATACTTTTGGGGAATGTTCTCAATCACTGTTCTCACACTTTCGATATTTTCCTCAGAGTACATTTACGCCTTCCCTTGTTTGCATGCCTTCCATCAGCAACTAATCCACTGTGTTCAAACCTCTTTACAATGCGCTTAATATGCATCATTGACATGCTCGGCATCTCTGGATACTTTTTACACATACATCTCACCTCTTTTATAGATGAAATTAAGCTGACAAAACAGTTTTACTGCTTCTGCAAGATGTTTGTTAGACATCTCAATCTTTGAGAATGCCTGTTTGATAAGTCTTATTTGACGTCATAGATAACATCATAGATGACGTCATTTTTCCCGAACTTTTCTATTAAACAAACGTTTGAATAATTACATATCTTATGGTGTATAAAGCTTTTCAATGTGATGTGAAGTGACAATGAAAAGTCAATTTAGACTGTATCATATATTTTGAAACATGTCTGCACTGCCGGACACATTGAACACAAAGTATGCATGAATGAGGGTTTCGGTGCTTTTTATTCGTTTTGTTATGCTTGAATTGAGGATATAATGTAATAAAACGTTTAGTTATAATAGATAAAATATGTTCACAAAAGGTAAGTTACAGTATGACCACATCTTTTACTTTATCACAGGAGGCAACCAGGACAGTGAGTTTGCCACTCTATTGAAACGTACCAGATTCTATTAACAGCTAAATACGTTCTATACGATATAGTACATGTACATCTTCAGACATTTTCTCAGTAATTAGTTAAATCAAATTTGATCCATTGTATTCGTATGTACCTGTGTTAGGCTTAATCCACATTTTTTTCACACGACATGTACTGTTTGCGCTGTGCCATATGGATTCCATCTGGGCTAAAATCTTTCACAGTCGACTATGCCACCTGTTCGCTATCGAATGCTTACGAAATCGACAGTTTCGAACTGTTTGTGTTAATGTTTACTTATCATAGTAAATCGTAAGTCAAGCATTTAAAGTTTAATAAGCAACATTTTTCTGTCCAGGTACACGTAGGCCTACGATTTCAGCTCGAGGCCGCGCCACAACTTTATAACTTAAAATTAATCTAAATCATGCCATATTGAATTAAAAGGGGCAATAATGGAAGCTTTTTGGGTACCTTTCGAGGAAAACTAATATGGAACTATTAACATCTAATTGAGCAACTTTTGTTCATTTGTTTACTGATGAATTTGGGAATTCCCGACATTATGTGACAGCTATTTCAATACCAAGTGATGAAGTATTTCACTTTGACACGTTCATTGTGTTCTCAATTTAGACCACAGCTTTACCTATATTTAGAACTTTTTGATATAAACAATTTTTGTTTGTAAGATGAACTTGATGTTTGTTTTCCTAATTATTGTTATTTTAGACATCTTATTTGAATTTGTAAATTCATCAGTGCAAAGCTAAGTATAATTCATTACCCACCAATGCAATACAAATGAATGATAATTAATGGTGTCCATGCTGTAATTAAATCGTTGGTAACATATTCGTATCAAGATTACGATAGTTTGTCTGATTGGGTTTAGTCCGAACAACATGTAGGATTATATCTTTGTAACCAATTACTATAGCGAATACATAATGACACGCTAGATACATTTGTACAACATTTATAGTGAAATAATTGCATACTTAACAATAAAACCATTTGAGCTTCACAGCCATATTTTAAAACGGAATCTAAATTTAAGTGATTTGATGTCAGATAATGGAAAAGCTTTTGCGGTAGATATTATTCTAATGCTTAAATGGTTTAATCGGGATCAACTTCAACGCAGTTACGATCTATATTATTGTTGCAGAGATGCGTTCTTGCTGACTCTGGCGGGAGAAGGGACAAGTTTGTTTGCTGGTTTTGTCATCTTTTCGGCACTCGGTTTCATGGCTCACAAGGCTAACGTTTCTATTTTAGATGTGACAAAGTCTGGTAAGTAAGCATGGGGTAGGAATACACAGAGCACCTGTATATGTATTAATGCAATTATGGACCTCGTTCTCTCATTTTGTCACCGTGATACAGTTACACGACTATGCATTATTGATCGAATTTTAGCTCTTAAAATTTGGACCAATAGTCTAGCTTTTACGAAGATTTCTTAATTAAAACTGATGATTAGCCACTGCATCCGGGACATTAGCGGGTTTCTCAGTGTTGCGTAAATCTTACCCTTGGGTTTCATTAACATTAAATCATCGATAGGCTATGATATTACTCATTACTAGTAAAGTCATTTATAAATAATAACTCAGATTGACTAAAGGTATAATGTCACAAAGACCGTGTGGTGTTATTTAATAGCTTCTTTAGTGTTGTCACAAAGACCGCGAACTGTTATTAAAAAACTTTTTTAGTGATACCACAAAGACTATGAATTGTTATTCAATAGCTCCTTTAGTGATTTCAAAAAGACCTCGACCTGGTATTTGATAGATTCTTGAGTGAAGTCACAAAGACCATGAATTGTTATTTTATAGCTTCTTTAGTGATGTCACAAAGACGATGAATTGTTATTTGATAGCATCCTTAATGAGTTCACAAAGACCATGAATTGTTTTATCAATAGCATCTTTAGTGATGGCACAAATACTATGAATTGTTATTTAAAAACATCTTTAGTGATACAACAAAGACCATGAACCGTTATTTAACAGCTTCTGTAGTGATGCGTTTTTCTGATATCTGATTGGCGCTATAATTTTTTGTCTCCTCAATAGGTCCTGGCCTAGGGTTCGTGGCATATCCCGAGGCTTTGTCACAGATGCCATTCCCAAACTTCTGGGCAGCACTTTTCTTCCTCGCAATGTTCACAGTCGGACTGGATAGTCAGGTAGGGCCACACATATCACAGAAGGGTTACATAAGAAGCGTGCCTCGCATTGCCTGTTGATTCATGTGCGAGTATAAGAAGAACAAAAACAACTTTAGATTATGTGATCAAATATATATATATCAATATGTAAAGTTGAATATCGGCAAAATACCGGGGGGGGGGGGGGGGGGGGGGGGGGTTCTTCATTTTTTAGATACTGTACAAAAACGTAAAATACGAAATAATGAACCAAACAATGATATAAATATTTACATAGATGTATTGTTAAACAGTTACTGGTTAACGGGAGGTAATAACTTTTGTTATATATGGAGTTTATCCAAACACAGTTAATACTATATTTTATTTGAAATCCAAAGAGATATTAGCTGTATTGGATTGACATATTGTCTTAAATTAAGCAAACTAAAGCATCACTTGAAGTTCTTGCACAAATTTCGTCGTCCCCTGGCCTTCCACTAAGGTGTGCAGGATTCATATTTGATACCCAAAAACCCCACTAAAGCTTTCTATAAATAGCAATGTATACTAACGCGATGAAAACGTATAGGTGTGCATGTTTATACAATAAAAATAGCATATTAATTAAATTTAGACATTAAGAAAACATTA
Organism: Pecten maximus; assembly: GCF_902652985.1. Taxonomy (NCBI): domain Eukaryota; kingdom Metazoa; phylum Mollusca; class Bivalvia; order Pectinida; family Pectinidae; genus Pecten; species Pecten maximus. The sequence goes on from NC_047015.1 coordinate 18,940,292, forward strand.
GAGATCTAGAGAGCACATATAATTCTATTCAATCAACACGTATATGTATCTTTGATATATCTTGAACACCTTGAAGGATGTAAATATACTAATTATAAGATGGTAATTATATTGACAAACTTTTAAATTATTCGCAATATTTGACTAATTGTGATATTTTTTCCCAACTTCTGTTCATTTAAGATAAATCAGTAGTCTTAATAGTAACATAATCGTATTAAAGGGAAATACGTAGTCAAGTATACTCGGATATGGTGCATTTAGAACTCCAGAGGGCAAAGAATTCAATCTACGTAGCTTTATTGAGTAAAAACTTAAATAATTTTCAGATCTGAAGAGTATGTGTATGGCTCTTAGTATCATTTGTGAATTAATTGACTATATCATTGATATTTTGAGGTATAGTCTTGTGTACATTAAAATAATTTTCATTTGTTTTGGCGACGATTCTCTAGAGTTTCCAATCCAAGCTCTTCGTACAGTATATTGTGAGATGTTCAATTACTAAACTCAAAAATAACCCGTGTAGCTTCTATTCGAACTGATTTTATTAAATGTTTATTAAATTATCCCGACTTTATATCCATATCTAGTAATGGCCAAACGCGATCAAACGCTCCAATTATATCAAAGACGACAAGTCTGACCTTTTCTCCAAACTAGTTATTGTATGTTAATAGATCCAAGTTAATTGGTAGTAAAGACTTTAATCAATAGTTTTGATATGATGTCATGTTCCTTCATATAGTTACCCTGTACTAAGATACTTAAAAACATATCGTTCCATTATCTTACTAAAACATAAGGTAAATTGAAAATGGCCGAGAATTAAAATGTCATTATGTTTCCCCGACCCTTTCTACATTGCAATTACATTAGACATTTGCCTTTTATTCGGTAAACAACCTGATTCAGTTGTTTTGTTTATAAGTAAATATAGGTGTAGATTAAACGGTTAAGATTTGTGATACCTTTCGGAAGTATTTCTTCTGGGCATGAAGGTTTATTCTTATTTCGAGAGTGATTTGATCGTCAATGGCCTATTCGGTGCTGTGTATTGAATGTAAATTGTATGTTGGTGCATTAGGTACACTTAGTTGATCAGAAATGTTGTCGGGTAAAGTTGTGATGGGTGTTGGTAAATAGTCCTTTTTTCAGATGGATTGTTTTAGAGGTGAATGTGTGTGTCTCTATTACAAAAATTACTTTTCATTACATTTCCAGTGTTTGTTTTGGGAGAATAATTTATCTGTCAATTTGAATAGATTCATTTTCTTTGTCGCTTTTAAGTCTCGCTGTACTTGTCATCCAAGGTTTATCGGTAGGTCCAGTTGTTGTAGTGTTTGGTGATATAAAGATTAAAATAAATCAGATATAGTTTCGTTAAGACTTTGAATAAACTTATTAACATCCGTATTTTCAGATACATTATGCCAATCAACGACATTTTTGCTTGCATATAGAGTAAGACATAGCGATATGAACTCTCTGAAACTCTGAAACGGTGATTCTAAGATGTTTATTAAATATATTGATATTAATATCACAATCACTCATATGTACTTACGGATAGCATATTATAATACTTACATATGTACATATTTATGCTTAGAGTTAAACATAGTTAAGTACTTACAGATTAACATAGTTGATAATATTTACTAGACTAGACAATAAGAAATGATTTTAAAAGTTATCATTATTGATCAAGGCTGTGTCATTACACAGTAACGTTGTCGTATATGTTCTATAATTTCGTATTCCAGTTTGCATTTACCGAAACTGTGTGTATCATCTTCGAGGAATCCTTTCCGCTACTAAAGCGAAGACGGACTATCTTCCGGGGTTGTCTCGCGGCTTGTGGCGTCATTCTTGGTCTTGCTTTCTGTACACAGGTATTAAAAGATATTGTAATGTTAATTTGTATCATAGTAAGATTGATCTCAAACAAAATGTAGCAAACGTAGCTGTAATTTCGGTACGTAGTTACATCATTCATAACGTCATATGTATACTGTCGATACCAGTTTTTCAATTGTAATCTCCCTATTCAGTAACATGTTACTAACAACAAGTCATTTACTTTAGGGAGGAGTCTACCTTTTCCAGCTTATTGACTGGTACTGCGCTGCATTTTCGCCGATATTATTTACACTAATGGAGTGTGTAACTGTTAGCTGGGTATATGGTGAGTCTTTGCCAAGGGTTGTAGGGGTGCATTGGGTCTTTAGACAGATAAAGTTTATTGGAATATAAGAACAATCCTGTACATGTATGTGTGGTTGATTTTTAGAATAAGTTGTTAATAACTATTTATAATTTTGTATAATTATTTTGTAAGTTTTGAATGAATTATCCACATGTTTTGGTATTTGAAAACGTAACTGAGTTTTCATAGGAGTGACATACTCTTTCTCTAACTTCTGGTAAAATATACTCCCCACTACAAAGCTACACTACAGACATAAAGTGAGTACAACCGACTATAAGACACACTTAAGAAATTGCAAAAGGGAGAAGTTTGTTTCCACGTTTTTGACACTGAAAATGCTAATAAAACTACATGACAGTACGGTATCATGACATGGAGATAGAATGCAGAGGATTCTACCTACATTTTTAGCTAACTTCTAACTTCAAGCCAATATAAGGTCCGTACAGGAACAACTTTTCTGACGTGACTAAGCTGGTATGCCCCAAAGTATAACTGACCTCAGTAATAGTATATCTAAATTTCATTCACTGGACTTTCTATCTTAAGGAGATATTCTTGCAGATATGTTTATTCCCATACAAATGAGTTCCGTATATCTGTCCTTCCTTCTGTCCGTCCGGATTTGCTTTCCGCACGATATCTTTTTAAGGAATGATCAGATTTTAACAACACTTGCTTGGTAGACTTATTATCTAAATCCCTTGTTGAAGTTAAATTATCGGCACATTCTGTGCATATTTTATGACGCTGCTGTGATCTGATTGGTTGATTGCTTTCCGTGTGCTATTTTTTGAAGAAATGATCGGATTTTGATGAAACTTGCTTTGTAGACTTATTTCCTAAATCCCTCGCTCAAGTTCGATTATCGTCGTATTCCGTGCATATCTAATGAGGCTGTTGTGACCTGTTTAGCTGATTGCTTTCCGCATACTATCTTTTGAAGGAATGATCAGATATCGATGAGACTTGCGTGGTAGACTTGTTACTAGTTATGTTGATTACTTTCATAGGAACTTGATGACTGAACACAATTAGATGTAATGATTCTAAATGCTAGGTTATGTTTTTCATGTTCATGTTTCCCAAATTTCATGTAATACACTATTTGCATGAGCAGGGAATCTTGACTACTGTGTACTACTTCAAAACGTAACCACTATAGAAAAGCAGTACCTCGATTAGTCTTAATTAACTAAGTCATGAAAAAGCTTAAACATTTCTAAATCTGAAATGGTCTGTTTACTCTTCTGTCAATTCTCTTAGTGTTGTCCTAGTTAAACTTCTGACGGGAACAATAGTCCAGTTGTATGACAAAAACAAAGTGCCTTAACATTTTATCCAATATTAGCACTTTTACCTAATATGAAACATTTGAAACATGAATGTTCAGAGGCACTTGCTAGTCTTAAGTACTATTCCATATAGATTGAGGAGCAGATCGCAAGGTGCTTGATGCGTTTATATCGCTCACTTGTTACATAAAAACTTAATTATGGCTTTATTAGATATGGATCACCTCTGTAAATCATATTTGAAAATAATCGATCCTTCCCAGCGTCGGGGGCTTCGTTTGGCGTTAGGTGTTGTTGTTGGTTTGTTTTTTTGGGGTTTTTTTTTTGCAAATAACAAAGGTTTTTGTGTTTTAGCAAATCATTTGATTATCGGAGGGCAATATAACTCTTTAATGTGCTTTTTATTTAAATTAAGACGAGAAAAATCCATCTTTAGCATTCAATCCTGACAACACTGAACTCTTTGAACGAAAACAAAATAAATTCCAACGTTAGCCATACGACTATATAGATTAGTGGAAAATTCGGACTTGGACCTGTCACTTGATGAAACTGACGGAGCAACCGAAATTCCACTCTGAATAACTCACCAACCTGTTGTAAATTTGTCGTACCACAGTGACAAGAAACAACATCCTCTCCCGGTACAATATTCGAAATAGCAATAATACAAAAGCAGTGATCTGTTCGAATTCATTTTCAGCTATTCAGAGTATCGACTTTCGATATTTTGAGAGCATTCACATCCTAAAAATACTTTCCTGTATCCAAAGATAAATACTGAACAGACAATATTCTGTCGGCGTAACATAATTTGGATGCCTTGACATATTGATATTTTTATAACTGGAAAGAAGAAGTCGATATGGCTGTTGAGGCACCACTTGTCTTACCACAAAAATATTTCAAAGTGCTTACTTCAATGGTAGACCACTTGTTACAAACCATTGGTCTCAAATAAGACACGATCAGTTATTTCAAATGCAAACTAATGTTGAAACATGCACCTTCAGCAGAACTCACCGTAGAGAGAAAGTCTACGCATATTTATTAAGAAATTAGGACCAGTCATAATGGCACGCTACGGACGAACCTTTCACAGATACAAGAAAAAAGATTAATTTATGATGACGCAGAGTCCGATCAAATGAATAAAATCATAAATAACATTGATTGGGATGTATCAGAAAATAATTTGGAGTCAAATAGAATTAATAAACACCAAACAGATATCATAAATCAGCGAATAGATGAATATATTCCTAACCCTTGATGAGAAACATATTAGACAGAAAATCGGACGACGTAACATATAACACCATAAAGTTAAAAACAGTAGCTTTGCAATCACCCGAACTCTAATATATCCCCAAACACTACTATACAATAAAACTTTAGAAACAGATAACATACCACTCTCTTGGAAAACAGCCAATATTAATGCAATTTAGAAAGGGAAATGGTCAAATATTGATAATAGATCAATATCTGTCAGACCTTGTTTTAGTAAAATCATTAAAAAGGGGTGGGTTTTTTTTATATATTTTTTTAACTTTATGAAAGTCAGTGATATGATTACAAAACGCCAGTCGAGTTTTGTGCCAAATGACTCCACTATCAGTCGAGTTTTGTGCCAAATGACTCAACTATTAACCATTTGTTAAAAATATGCAATATAATGGTAATTAACCTGGATAAAAATAATGAAATTGAATTTACATTTTGTGATATTAGTAAAGCATTTGACATAGTTTGGCATATGACAAAGCATATAAAGGTTACTACAACACAAAATTGGTTATTTTTTACTATTTATACCTCACATATAAGACCAATTTTAGAATATCGGGATGATTACGGGATTAAGAAGATCCCATGATAAACAATATATTGAAACTTATGAATGAGACAAACCACACATAAATGACAACACACACATTAGATAACCATTCAGAAATAATCGACCTTTCAACTCCCCACTTAGCGGAACTGAAAATTACTCAACAGCTTTTCTCCTTCAACATTCAATGAATTCAACTAACTTATTATTGAAGTCCTAAATGCTAGTTCACTAAATCAAACTAAAAAATAATTCAAATCTGAAGCATCTCAAACGTCTATCAATTAAGAAATCATGCCTCTAACCTAAATTCTGATCTTACAATGATCATCTAGTTGAATCAGTAGCATGTGTATGTAACTATGATGATTAACATATACAGCATTTTATTTTTATTGTCATATATTTACTTATGTTTAACACTATCTAATTCAAAACTTGACACAAATAAACTCACCAGATGATCATAACCCTAATGATATTTATACTATCCTAAAAGGTTGTGATTTATGTAGCAGTAATCCCACTATAGACCTACTAAAATCTGTAACACGGTAAACACATGAGACTGGAAGATTCGGCATGATTGTTTACTGCTGTTTGCTTGTTTGCAGGTGCTGAGAGATTTTCTCGTGATATAGAGATGATGATTGGTCGTCCCGTGCCAATGTACATGAGGTTCTGCTGGTGTTTCCTGTCACCTATACTTACTTTGGTATGTTACTTATTGTTTTTAGAAATATAAGTCTAATTTCCTTATCTGTGGTTATTCTGCATCCTTGGGGTTGTCGTACTCGGGATTCTCGTGACCTTTTCCTTTGAAGAGAGGTTTATTGATACCCCATTAACGGTTTAAAAGGATACTGAAGATCGATTTACAACTAACAAAGTTATTAAAAGATGCTACACTTAAATGATACCGGTTCAACTGTAGATTTATTGATACTCGATCGTGTTAAACATTTATCGATGCATATTATAATGCTGATTGGGTTATTGATGCATGTCCTAATATTGAAAGGAGTATTGATGCATGTAATAATATTGAAAGGAGTATTGATACATGTCCTAATATTAATACGAGTATTGATGCATGGATATCTGTATGATAATATTTGCTTGTCCTAATATCTATACGGTTGGCTTTGCATGTCCTAATATTGATAGTGATTTTGATGTATGTTCTACTGTGGACAGGGTCAATGATGTTGAAATATTAGATACTGTACCTCTCCAGGATATCAGACTCACTCCTTGAGCCTTCAAAACAACATATCCACGAGTCTCTTCATAGAGGACTAACACGAATTGCCATAATCGTTGTAATAAACTGTTATATGCTTCATTCAAAATCAAACCATCCAATCTACGTTTTCACGTATTTGCAATCCACATTTTAAAGATTTGTTTCATTCTGTTTGGACAATATAGCAGGAGGAGAACGGTGAAACGGAAACCTCTATAGACCATATCAGGTGATACTTAGTACAGACATATGTATGAAATGCTCCTTTAGCACTATGGTAAAGACATCTCCCGTTATATGTCTTGAGTTTGATCCTTTCAATAAAATTAATCTTGAGATAATGTAAGCAAACGATAGCTCCATTAGTTGCATTGCGATTTAGATATGCGTCCAGGTTTTCCTCTTTTATTGCCGATTTTGTCTGACTATTTCAGAACGCTTGCACGCACATGCGTCACATCGTGTAAAACAGCAGAATTTCGTCTGGATGGAGGAAAATCGAATTTTATTTCTTTTTATTTCGAATTTAAAAAACACACACATTTCATGTTGAAAACTTTTGATATAAGAAAACAATCAAAATGTTACTTTTATCCTGACGATAAGAAAAAGTGGACTACTAGCGGCACGGTTACTTTAAACACATGTCATTGAATTTATTACATTTTTATCAGAGGAATATCGAAAATTATTCATTCCATAAAAGTGATATTTATCACTAGTGAAAAATATAACTTTTTTCTGATTTGACCCATGAAAACGCTGCTTACAAACGACAACGGGGAAATTTAAAGGATGACTTGTTAAATTTTGCTATGAAAACGTAATATCTAACAGTATTTCTTCAGTATTAATGCCTAATCTACATGTACTGATATACAACCTGCAAGAGATAGCTCCCATAACAATAAACATGTTCTTTTCGAAACAATTAACATATACAAAATGTTGTACTATCTGAATATTGTCGGTTTGTACCGCAGGATATAAGTAACTAGCAATGAGTAATATGAATTATCACTCTAGATTAGACACGTGAGTGAGCGTACCAATAACATTTTATATATGTTATTTCGTTTATACCCATTTTGACTCGTCATTTATTGGCCCTAATGAACTTTTCAGTGTCGATGGGCGGTAAAGAATGTGACAATAAAGATGATTTCATCACCTTGAACTGATTTCATCTACAATGTCATTGATATTTGATCTACTGTTGACAGGGTTTACTGATCACAAGTTTCCTGTCATATGTGCCTCCAACATACGGGGACTACGTGTACCCAGACTTCGCCGCCGTGGTTGGCTGGATGTTTGCTGTAATGCCCGTCGTCCCAGTAGTTGTAATGGGATTAGTTACTCTCTGGCAATCACCAGGGGACACTGTTTATCAGGTAGGCAATGGTACTGTGTTACTGGAAAGCAAAGGGTAATGGACGAATCACGTGAAAGGGGTGTGGTCAGTAAAAGGAAAATGCATGTAACCTTGTTTACTTTTACTTAATATTGTCAGGACCATATCTTTACATTATACAGTATAATAAATACAGAAAAAACGCTGTTCAATCTATTTTTACTTATCTTATTGATTTACATTCGATACGGTGGACATAACATTCTTATGGTATACAATATATTAGTGTCTAAGGTAATATATATTACGCTATTCTTATACTTTATGAAAACGTCACTTGTTACGTCAAAATCAACGATGTCATAACTAGCGGAATCACCGTACAACGTGATTTAAAATAAGGTTGTTTCCTGTCTCCTGTAGTTTTCTCCAAAGATATATAATAATAATCTAATTGAAGATATGAAAGCTTCTAACCATGGTATTCATATAGATGACATGTGTGTTTCTTCGTTTTGCTACGCTGACGACATCGTTCTAATGGCTCCAAATGGAGAGAACCTTCAGAAATTATTATAGATATTGATGCCAATAGGTGTTGTTAATGGAGACTCAGTATTAACCCTCTAAAATCTAGACTAGTCTACTTCCTACCTAAACACACTAACCAAACGGTTGCCCAGTCCACATGTGGAAAACATATCCCGGAAATAACTAGTAGCTGAGAAGATCTTGGCCTTTGATTTGACTAACATTTAGATATTAAGCTTTCCGTAAAAGAACTAGTTAAATCTGCGAGTAGGGAGAATCCGAACATCATGCTATTTATTATGTACAAAACAGAGGGATATTTTAGGATTAGGAAGAAATCCTTCTAATTTAAGTAAAAAGAGGCAATATGCGTTGAATGTCTTACTTTTTAGTTTTGCTGTAAATTAAAATCGGTGAATGATGACCGAATTCCGTTCAAAGTTTATCCTTGGAAAGGAAAAGTAAATCATGGAATTCGAGAACTAAAAACATTACCAACAAGGATGGGATCACTAATATTATAAATGATGTCTCTAATTCAACCAAATCCGTTAGGTTAAAAATCAAACAAACTGATGAAGAGGTTTGGTTTTCCAGCCTCTGGTGTGATACAGGCAACATTAACGGATATAAGCTGAGGACATAATGTTTATTTAAACATGATTTACAACCGGAACCTTACGTCGCCACTTTAACTGATACCACACCGTAGTGTAATAGCTAAGTTATGAAGTGTCAGCTTACCGCTCCAAATAGACACGGATAGACAATAGGCTTTGCAGGTTTTTTCTTATTTTAAGGTTGGAAATGAAATCCATTTTGTTGTGAATGTAATTTTTATTCTGATCTTAGAGTCTCCTTGAGCAAGCAAGTATTTTAGAGGATTTATTTGTTTCTTTGCATCAAAAAGATATGTCTATTCTAATTATGAATGAAGCATCGTTGTAGCCTCTTTTATCTAAATCAATCTTCCTTTTATGGAAAGGAGAGGTTGTAGATTTTAATATGTTTAGTGTAAAATATGTTTTTATACCTTGTATATACATGTATATCTATAACGTGTCGGTAATTACACATATTGTACAGCTGATATAGACACTTTAATGGTAAGTGTAAGACGACATTTCTGTAGGGGGTCCCCAACCACTCTCACACTTCTGTAAGGGGTCCCCCAACCACTCTCACATTTCTGTAGGTGGTCCCCCAACCACTCTCACACTTCTGTAGGTGGTCCCCCAACCACTCTCACACTTGTGTATGGGTCCCCCAACCACTCTCACATTTCTGTAGGTGGTCCCCCAACCACTCTCACACTTGTGTATGGGTCCCCCAACCACTCTCACACTTCTGTAAGGGGTCCCCCAACCACTCTCACACTTCTGTAGGTGGTCCCTTAACCACTCTCACATTTCTGTAGGGGTCCCCAGCCACTCTCACACTTTTGTAGGTGGTCCAAACCACTCTCACACTTCTGTAGGTGGTCCCCCAACCACTCTCACACTTCTGTAGGTGGTCCCCAACCACTCTCACATTTCTGTAGGTGGTCCCCCAACCACTCTCACACTTGTGTATTGGTCCCCCAACCACTCTCACACTTGTGTATGGGTCCCCCAACCACTCTCACACTTGTATATTGGTCCCCCAACCACTCTCACACTTCTGTAGGTGGTCCCCCAACCACTCTCACACTTGTGCATTGGTCCCCCAACCACTCTAAAATTTCTGTAGATGGACCCCCAACCACTCTCACACTTGTGTATGGGTCCCCCAACCACTCTCACATTTCTGTCGGTGGTCCCCCAACCACTCTCACATTTCTGTAGGTGGTCCCCCAACCACTCTCACACTTCTGTAGGGGATCCCCCAACCACTCTCACATTTCTGTAGGTGGTCCCCCAACCACTCTCACACTTCTGTAGGGGATCCCCCAACCACTCTCACATTTCTGTAGGTGGTCCCCCAACCACTCTCACACTTCTGTAGGTGGTCCCCAACCACTCTCACACTTGTGTAGGGGATCCCCCAACCACTCTCACACTTGTGTATGGGTCCCCCAACCACTCTCACACTTCTGTAAGGGGTCCCCCAACCACTCTCACACTTCTGTAGGTGGTCCCCCAACCACTCTCACACTTCTGTAGGTGGTCCCCCAACCACTCTCACACTTCTGTAGGTGGTCCCCAACCACTCTCACATTTCTGTAGGTGGTCCCCCAACCACTCTCACACTTGTGTATTGGTCCCCCAACCACTCTCACACTTGTGTATGGGTCCCCCAACCACTCTCACACTTGTGTATTTGTCCCCCAACTACTCTCACACTTCTGTAGGTGGTCCCCCAACCACTCTCACACTTGTGTATTGGTCCCCCAACCACTCTCACATTTCTGTCGGTGGTCCCCCAACCACTCTCACATTTCTGTAGGTGGTCCCCCAACCACTCTCACATTTCTGTAGGTGGTCCCCCAACCACTCTCACACTTGTGTAGGTGGTCCCCCAACCACTCTCACACTTCTGTAGGGGATCCCCCAACCACTCTCACATTTCTGTAGGTGGTCCCCCAACCACTCTCACACTTCTGTAGGTGGTCCCCAACCACTCTCACACTTGTGTAGGGGATCCCCCAACCACTCTCACACTTCTGTAAGGGGTCCCCCAACCACTCTCACACTTCTGTAGGTGGTCCCCCAACCACTCTCACACTTCTGTAGGTGTTCCCAACCACTCTCACACTTATGTAGGGAGCCCCAACCACTCTCACACTTCTGTAAGGGGTCCCCCAACAACTCTCACACTTCTGTAGGTGGTCCCTCAACCACTCTCACATTTCTGTAGGGGTCCCCAGCCACTCTCACACTTTTGTAGGTGGTCCAAACCTCTCTCACACTTCTGTAGGTGGTCCCCCAACCACTCTCACACTTCTGTAGGTGGTCCCCAACCACTCTCACATTTCTGTAGGTGGTCCCCCAACCACTCTCACACTTGTGTATTGGTCCCCCAACCACTCTCACACTTGTGTATGGGTCCCCAAACCACTCTCACACTTGTGTATTGGTCCCCCAACCACTCTCACATTTCTGTAGGTGGACCCCCAACCACTCTCACATTTCTGTATGGGTCCCCCAACCACTCTCACATTTCTGTCGGTGGTCCCCCAACCACTCTCACATTTCTGTAGGTGGTCCCCCAACCACTTTCACACTTCTGTAGGGGGTCCCCCAACCACTCTCATATTTCTGTAGGTGGTCCCCCAACCACTCTCATATTTCTGTAGGGGGTCCCCCAACCACTCTCATATTTCTGTAGGTGGTCCCCCAACCACTCTCACACTTCTGTAGGTGGTCCCCAACCACTCTCACACTTGTGTAGGGGATCCCCCAACCACTCTCACACTTGTGTATGGGTCCCCCAACCACTCTCACACTTCTGTAAGGGGTCCCCCAACCACTCTCACATTTCTGTAGGTGGACCCCCAACCACTCTCACACTTCTGTATGGGTCTTCCAACCACTCTCAAATTTCTGTCGGTGGTCCCCCAACCACTCTCACATTTCTGTAGGTGGACCCCCAACCACTCTCACACTTCTGTATGTGGTCCCAACAACTCTCACGCTTCTGTCCGGGGTTCCCAACCACTCTCACACTTCCTTTACCATTGGATCGTATTACAACATTTTTATATTTTATATGCATCATTTGCTCCATTTTGTCACGAGGATTGGAATTTTGCAACCTATCGGTAAGGATTGGCCCAACCACTCTGACACGATCATCAGTCATTGCGTACATCATCCTTTATGTTTTATATGTATAAATATAGAATTTAGGTATCTCCTATTAAAATATATCTGGAAATGTTTTGCAAATGTGTTAATTTTTATTCTGTGAATAATTGCTGTAAAATATATGTGCCCTTTTTTTACTATTAAGTTTGCGTCCCCGTAATATTTAACTATACACAATCTTGGTACGTGTTTGATATGTTTCTGTTATTATTTCGACAGAAGTTAAAGAACTCCGTGCGACCTTCATCAGACTGGGGTCCAGCGTCAAAACGAAAGCCGTACGCCGCAATGGAAGATTGGCAGCTAACAGGTTCATTTAAGGAGAAACTGTTGATAAACATTGGTTACAGAAAGGGAAACGCCCCACTTTAGTCACATGTTTGTAACATAATAAAAACACTAGCTACTGGAGTGAAATCGTTTAGAAACAAACGTTAGCTTCCGAAGAAAGATCATTTTTCAAAACAATCATCTGTGCAATTGGATATTATACAAAGGTCTCCAATCTGTATTTTACCTTTCACAGACTCATTTGACACCAAAGTTCTCCGTCTAAAAATATTTATTCAGTTTGATAAGTGATTTCAGAAAACCTAATTCGAATTATTACTTCGTATATTTGTTTTTCTAAGTGAGATCAGTGCCAGGTGTAGCTGAGCCATAGAAAACCTGTAATATGCCGTGAAAGAATACTAAGGAATGTTTCTCTAAGTATCTCTGTATACATCTCCATAGATTACCAGTACATTAGTGTAGCAGAAAGAAGCAGTTTGAAACATATATGATGATTTTCAATGTAATAAAAATTAATTTACGACACCTGCGTATTGTTGTTCATCCGTTGCGAGATATTGAGCGTCGTACTGATAAATGATTGTGAAAAGAACAAATAAGACGAATAGTACCTATAACAATCAATAGAGAGGGGCTTTGGAGTAAAATAAGTGAACAACTTGACGAGGTAATAGTTGAATCAATTCGACATTCTATATTGGATGATTTTAATCCAATACATGTATTCTGCACTGGGAATAGGAATGTACACATGGCATACAGAATTTCCGGAAATTAAATAATATGCCTAGCAGTTTTATTGTCAGCATCGCGGCTCTCATTTCGAAACCGTGATATTAAACCTAAGTGAATGGTTTTGTTTTGTTTACTATTGTTAAACGTCCTTTCAACAGCTATGATCATTTAAAGACGGCATCACATGTGTGCTATATGCATGCGTGAGGTGTAAGAATGTACAGTTTGGGAAGCTGCGGTATGTTTATGTTCGTCTTCTTGTGATAGCGCGGAACTGATACCGTCATTATAGTGTTACCTCACTGAAGCATGCTGCCGAAGACACCCAGCAGGAAACCCCACTTGGTCACATTATACTGACAACGGCAAAACCAAAATGTTGCGCGCTTAACAGGGGTAGCAACTACCAGTTTTAACACTGTGGTATGTCTGCCAGGGGACAGAATCAAAAGCCTTCCTCAGTGTGGCGCCTATACACTTCCGTTACACCGGGGCGTTACTTCCATTTACTGTGTCAATTGTTTCTTGCTAATCTGATCTTGTTCATTTGAATTAAGGTTTCAATACATCTAATAGTAGTTAACCATCTGGTAGTCGGCGATAGTATTCAGATACAACACTTAAAGACCTCCAGATCACGGTGAATTCACATCAGTTTTATATCGCGAGTTCACACACTTGGCTTGTATTAACGAGTACATTGCTAGTTTTCTGAAAACATAACAAGTTCTCTGACAACCCTGTCTGGTATGCTGCTAAACTGTAGATGTTGTGAGTTTATAGCATATTACACTTATGAAAAAATGACGTACTGCTGGTAATGGGCATGTAACTAGGTCAATGCTGATGATCTGGTTATTCTATCAGCTGGTGGCGAGGCTGTGCATCGGGCATATCCAGGAGGCATACTGTAAAATATGGCATTTTACTTAGCATCGAGTTGCGCCAGACATTTACTGCATGAAACAAGACAAATACCTGACCGAAAAATAAGACCAGACAATCAAAACAAAATCAATCAAGTTATACCGTCCGTCCGAACAAAGTGACCAGGTTAGTTATATAACCAGACTAACAAAATTATACCATCCGTCCGAACAAATTGACCAGGTACATGTAAGTCATATAACCAGACTAACCAAGTTATACCATCCGTCCGAACAAAGTGACCAGGTAAGTCATATAACCAGACTAACCAAGTTATACCATCCGTCCGAACAAAGTGACCAGGTAAATGATATAACCAGACTAACCAAGTTATACCATCCGTCCAAAGAAAAGTGACCAGGTTAGTTATATAACCAGACTAACCAAGTTATACCATCCGTCCGAACAAAGTGACCAGGTAAATGATATAACCAGACTAACCAAGTTATACCATCCGTCCAAACAAAGTGACCAGGTTAGTTATATAACCAGACTAACCAAGTTATACCATCCGTCCAAAAAAAGTGACCAGGTAAGTCATATAACCAGACTAACCAAGTTATACCATCCGTCCAAACAAAGTGACCAGGTAAGTCATATAACCAGACTAACCAAGTTATACCATCCGTCCAAACAAAGTGACCAGGTTAGTTATATAACCAGACCAACCAAGTTTTATCACATACCTATGTTATCTTACAATAGTAATACAACAATTTTCGAGGCGCGTTTTCTTGATTTGACAAGTTTGACAGTTCTTTCCAGCATGGAACTTTCCGATGTGAATTTCGAAATCCTACATGATCTGGTATTTGATGAAGAAGATGACATGGATGGGTTTGTAAATGATGAAGAAAATGATACCATGCTCTCAAAACAGCCTTTACAAACTAATGAAACCCTCCTCGATGTACCCGTGTCTGCTTCCCAGTTTATGCCTGTCCCCCCACCCGTACCCCCACCAATGCCTGTCCCCGAAACAACAATCCCAATACAACAAACTTCGGAATCTACTGGAATATCTTCCGAGAGAACATTCACGTCTGGAATCTCAGATTTAAGGGATTATATAATGAGTAAGAGAAACCCCAACACTGTTCGGAAAACTGGTTGTATCAGGAAATTTGTTGACTGGATAGCACAACCACCCCGCTCTGACGTAAGGCCATTGTGCGATATTTTGCCATTTGAAATGGACACTTATATAGGAGGGTTTCTTTTATTTGCCCAGAAGGATGACGGATCCCATTATGAACCCGACACTTTGACAAGCTTCCATCGCGGAATTGACCGTCATTTACGCGAAATAAACTATGCATACAACATCATGACGTCAGAGTTTTTCAGCACGAGCCGCCAGGTGTTGCAGTCGCGAAGGAAAGAACTTAAACAACGGGGGTTAGGCAACAAACCAAATAGGGCCGAGCCGGTCAGTGAAAATGAGGAAAACGCGTTGTGGGAAAGTGGGCAGTTAGGGTTGGACAATCCAAAGTCTCTTCTTAATATCATTTGGTACCACAACACGAAATTGTTGGGGTTCAGGGGGTGTGACGAAAACAGGCAATTAAAATGGGGAGATCTTGAACTGAAAACAGATGAAAACGGCCAAGAATATTTGGAATTCAATGAAAGATCGACTAAAACCCGTGGAGGAAATTCTACTCACCAAAGATCGTTTAATCCAAAACTTTTTGCAAATCCACAGAATTTATCCAGGTGTCCAATCGAATCTTATAAACTTTACGCAAAACACAGACCAGTTGAAATGAACACTGGCGAATCCCCTTTCTATCTTGCTGTTAACCACAACGAGAACGGTAAAAAGTGGTTCAAAAATCAGCCAGTTGGGAAAAATAAACTTTCCGTAATGATGAAAACAATGGCTAATAATGCTTGTCTTGTTGGAAAAAAGACCAACCAATCTCTCCGAAAAACTCTGCACAAAACTTTTACATTCTGGCGTTGCACCGACGACGATTATGCAGTTGAGTGGCCATACAATTGTAAACAGTGTGAACAATTACGCAGTTGCGTCTATGGATCAGCAGCGTGAAATGTGTGAACTTTTACAAAATGTCCCCAAAACATCTTTGTCATCAAAGTGTACATCATCAACACTGTCTCGCCGTGACGTAGTAGGTTCCAAAGAGATCGCACCTGTTCAAAATTCTACGGTCCCACGGTCATCTGGAGACTGTCAAAATCTTGCTACCGGGATGTTTTCTGGAGCGAATATTACTGGCGGCACATTTAACATTTCCTTTCAAATATCGTCGCAATCTACATCCTCTCATATAACTTCGCCACCGAAGAAATACCGACGAATCCTTCCAATAACTGACTCAGATGATGACAACTCTGTTTGACATGTCTCTGTGAACTGAGTGTGAATGAAATCTGCACGTGCTGTGACGTTGCGACTAGAAGTTAGGAGATTTTTTCGGTGTTATGAATATCTTCTTTTAATTTTAATTTTAAGCTATGTACAAATTATTTATTTCATAAATAATAAATAATTAAATAAACCAGTCTCTATACAAATTACTCCTTAAAATCGTCAACATTTGATTAAAATTGTTATTTAATGCCGAAAGACGGAACGGACAGTAAGGAGAATTTAGTGAGGAGAATTTGAACTCGGTACTGAAGATATTGAACATTTTATTATAATTTCACGTCTCAAAATGACATTGTTAATAAATGATTTCCTCCGATATTAGTATTGTTATCTCTCATTTTATCAATTTGAAAATAAGGAATTGAATAAACACAGATAGGCCTAATGTTGTTTATAACTGGAGCAGTCAATTCTAAGTAACCAGTGGCAGTGATCAGCTGATTCCGAGAAACGGGACCTGGTGACTTGAAAACGAAAGTAGGCACAAAGCGATGAGGTAACGAATAATACTTGCATTTTATTTAAAAGTAAAGAAACATTAAGAATGGTTAAGGTATGTGATAAAAGCAAAACCACCCATATGTGTTGATCTGCCGAGTCGGTCGCCCGAGTTTCTTGTAAATGTGAAACAAGAAACTCGGGCGACCGACTCGGCAGATCAACACATATGGGTGGTTTTGCTTATATACCATCCGTCCAAACAAAGTGACCAGGTTAGTTATATAACCAGACTAACCAAGTTATACCATCCGTCCAAACAAAGTGACCAGGTTAGTTATATAACCAGACTAACCAAGTTATACCATACGTCCAAAGAAAAGTGACCAGGTTAGTTATATAACCAGACTAACCAAGTTATACCATACGTCCAAAGAAAAGTGACCAGGTTAGTTATATAACCAGACTAACCAAGTTATACCACCCGTCCTAAGGAAAGTGACCAGGTAAGTGATATAACCAAATCACCCAAGTTATATTACTCGTCCAAAGAAAAGTGACCAGGTAAGTCCATCTACGTACGACAGGGTCTCAATCTAAAACGTCTGTGTGTCCTTAGCCCCATCTACGTACGTCCCACCTGTGTGGTAGCTGGTCAAATTATGTCTCCCCCTACAGTCCATTTCTGGCTTTATATAAGATTAATAGAATCTCTCAATCCTTTTGGGGTCTCAAACCGAGGGTGGAGATTGTTCAATTCCCAAACACGAGGCTTGCCGAGTGTTTGGGAACTTAACAATCTCCCCCGAGGGTTGAGATCCCCCTATACCATCCCAAAAAGGGGTGAATGATTATTTTGCTCTTACCCTGTTTTCCAATCGTAGTGTGAACCAAATCCAAACGTATGTAAAAAAAAAAAAAACACGTGGACGGCGGATAACTGTTGTGATAAGGCTGTAGCAGACGCTTTACACCTTACGATGTTGATTTCATACAAAATATAGTTCCGATAAGCTTCTCAAAAAGAACGCCAAACACTTACATGTAGTTAACTCTGATGATTAATACTTACAATGTATTTTGATTTCTTTTGTAAATAATACTGATATTTAAAATTCAAAAAGAACAAATATTACATTAATGAAAAGTGTGTCAAATACATTTCAAGTGATGGGACACCAGTCACTCCTGATCACTACTGTCAGTGTCGGCCCTATGCTGTGGATGTTAAGGCATTTGTATCACATAAGGACACGCTGTTGTGTTTTTGGGTTAAATTCTGTGAGCAGGTAAGTGGGGTTGTACAAGTTACCGACCGCGTTGGAGATGAGTTTTTACGCGACACATGTGCATCGTACACACCGACAGGTTTTTCACTAGCAAGAATTGCCGATTTTTTTTTTGATTTTTTTTTGACGTTGTTCAACAGACGGTAAATGATTGGGTTTTTTTTAGGTCCAGTTATGTGAAAAGCTTGTGTGTCCGGAACTCCCGTCTCCAGTAATTTCTGGCACAAGTGTTTTCGCTCACTAATGTTCGTCAGCCGTTTGTTTTCCACCTCGAGATGTGCAATGGAAGCCATATATTTTAGTAAATATGAAAGTTTATTCTCCCAACAGGACCTCTCAAAAACCAGTGTTGGGTGTCTCCGGGTTTGGTTTGGTTTGTGACTGGGGCTAGATAGAAGGGATGGTTGGGACTTGAAAAAAAATGCCGGTCGTTTGTCACAAAACACTTTGTAAGTTTGTATCGGACATCTTTCAGGATTGTTTGGTGTGGCGTACATCGTAGGCTTACTATCCCTTATATTTGTTACGTCAATTCCCGTTCTACACAAACGTACACAAACATTACATAAGTTCCGATCGGTTTAAATGTATCCTGAATAACACCTTGTTTTCTATTTGACCCAACAGTTACCAGATCACAGATTTTGAACATTTCATTATCTTTTTTAAAATCTTAAAATGCATACAGGTAAACAAGCAGACGAACATATGCATGTGTGTGACCCCGTAAAAGTAGTTCTGGGTCAGGTCATAGTGACGTCACCCTATCGAGAAAAAGAGCACGTTCAAAGAGCATGTGTAGCTTGTCTTTTCCCTAGGGTGAGAAAATCTCACCCCGGTAAAACTGCGGATATCCCTGTCCAGGGTATAGTATAGTATAGTATAGTTTATTCAACTGGAAGCCTTACGGCTCATAAGCATAAAATAGAAGCATCAACATACACATATATACAAAACGTAACTAATTGTTATAGAGGATGAACAAAACAGTAGGCATAACTGCTGAAAAACATCCGCAAACATTGATTTTAACAACAAAAGCACAATTTGTCAGAGAAGTCAGGGGTGGACAAAACAATAAACATAACTGGAGACGAGTACCTTAAGTCATTAATAAAAAGTAAATAATACAGTTTGTAAGAGTAGATAGATAGTAGTTACCAAACAATAGGTATAACTAATATAAGTATCTAGGATTTTTCAAATGCAAATATATACTTTGTGAGAATAATTAGATGATGAACAAACAATATATATGAATAGATATAAATAGAGATAAGTAACTAACATCGTTAATTCAACACTAAATACAAAGTGTACATAATTTAGATGAATAGTTAATGTATGAACAAAAAATAGGTATAGCTGGAGATAAACACGTACAATACGATATTGATCTATACTAAAGGTTGGAATCTCGATCGTAGTAACCAGCTTGATTGTAAATATTTTCCAAGATTACATAACTCTTTTTTATTGTGAACTGAAAGCAATTGGACAAGTTTAAAAGAAGACGGGTGATTCCAATAATATTTTTTAATGAATCTTTTTCGAATATCAACATATATAGGGTAAGAGAAAGTGTAAATCCTACATCGTGACATGTTTAAGTATCATTGTAATACCCTGTCCGTAGTTATACATAGAGTAGTTGGCTTGGCATCCCACGAGGTACGGTTAGCGTCTTGGAATATAGTATATATATGGCTCTCATGCCATTAGCCGGTTAACAAGCTGTCACCCGTAAATTCTAGCCAAGGTGTAGCTACTTAACATGCCTGTTATACCTATGAACCAATTAAATGCCTGAGCCTATTTAAATCCACAAGTTATTTTGCTACATATAACCAGATCAAACAAGTTGGTTGACCACCTGTACAAACAAAAGTGACCAGATAAGTCATATAACCAGATCAACCAATGTATACCACCTGTACAAAGAAAAGTGACCAGGTAAGCCCTAAAGCTAAATCAAATCTCGCAGACTAGACATTTCTTGGCTTTCTGGCCATCACATAGTCTGCAAACCGTAGAATTGATTAATATAGGAATGTTCGCTATACATTTGTAGTACCAGTATACTAATGTTTATCGACATTGTAGACTCCAGCCATTGCTATATGGAATTGAATTGCAACTAATAACTAGAGTATATAAAACATAATTTGAATTCAAGCGTCTTCAATAATTTATTTATCATTATTTATCACAATACGTTTATAAATCATAGCAATATTAAGGTGCTATCGCTGTACATATATAGATGTATGATCGTCGCAATTATCTTTTCTTGCAATATTTACCTAAATTGATATCTAATCCATCAAACCTTACTATCCATCTGTATTCAATCAAAATCATAAATGTTGAAAACCAAAATGTAGCACAACGTGTGGTATACGTATTTCGTCCCTTAAGGAAACGCCCAAATTGAATGAGAGAAAATACAATAAAAAAAAGATGCATATATATGATACCAACAGCGAGTCAATTCAGAGAAGAAAAAAGCGGTATACCGAGAGCAATTATCAGAGTCTTATTGTTTTCCATATTTTGTTGTTTTCCTGGACATAAACACCTTTTCGAGACTGATAACATATAGAACATTTTGAACTATATAAAAGCTCTTGGTCTGTACAACAAGATATGAATAGCCATAGCCACATTGGTGGTGGTGATGGTGGACCTCACTTGAAACACGGTTTGGTCACAGGCACCAAATGTAAGAGGAGTGGGAAAATGCACGGCCAGACCGGGGTTTGAACACGGGACCTCCGAAAAGTAGCCGGATGCTCTACCAATTGAGCTTCCTGGTTGCCGGTGATCGACCCGGCGCAGTTCCTCTACACATGAACAGTGTATTATTTTCATATTTCCCTCAACCCCCTGGTACTTCTTTGTCCTGCATATTCTGAATTAAGAAAATCATACATCAAAAAGTATTATTATTTTGTCGTCCAAGTGTTTATAAACTGATAGAATTATTTTCCAGTAAAAGTGTTAAAACTTTGAATAGATTGGGTAAATGTTTGTTACATGCCACTGCAGAAAGAAAAAAAACTCTCCTCGTAAGTAATTAAATTAAATGTGTTTTGGAAATTAAGATCACAGTTTTCATATATAGTGTTCCTGTGTATATTTAGAAAGTAGTTACTTATATTGAATAGTACATGTTTAAATTATGACGTCATACTGTCATGACGTCATAGGCATGCATTACGTAAATGCTGAATTGTTATGCATCAGTTTTCAAAATCAATATGTAGTTCATTATTATGTGTCGTAATTATATGGCTTGTGTTGTGTCCTCCGCCTCTTGTCATTCAATTTGCTATATGAATACATTTATACATGTATGAATATTTTGTTATCCTATATGCTGTGTTGCATTTGGAAATAAATAAATTGACGCATTTGAAGATGTAGGTCCGGAACATTTTGTCTTAATCTCTTGTACTTCCATATATGGACTGGTAGTTGTAATGTTATGTAGTAAGAGTTAGGAAGACGTTTTTGTCTGTTTCTTGATATTCTGAATAATACCTGATCTTAACTAGTTTGTCGGTCATGTGGACATTAAAGTTAATTCACGTACTATGTAATGTGATACATCAAGCACATGTCCTTTCCACAAATGTATACCTGTCAACATTTGGCATGGTTGATTAAAAAATATGGGCATAAAATCCTAAATCAAGTATGTAAACCAGTCCATTTCTTAAGCCACGCTTCCCTAGGTAATTGTTAAAAGTTTTATGGCGTTTACTTATACATGTTTATATTTACCAGTGGACGTCGGGGACAAGATGGAGTGTACAGCCAAGTCTTCTAATGGCGAGAGTAGTTCGTCGGAGGACAGTAATTCAAGATCTCCAAAACCTGAACAATGGGGAAATAAGGTGGACTTCTTTCTGTCCGTGCTTGGTCTCGTGGTCGGATTCGGAAATGTGTGGAGGTTCCCTTATGTGTGTATGAAGAATGGCGGAGGTAAGCTGGCACTATATAGAGACTTCGGATTTGTTTAAATTTACTTAACAAACAACCGAGTTTGTACCATGTGTAACAAGATATGGAGTATATTAGCAAAGAGTCTAAGATCAAATATATAAGGTATGATTGATTGATAAAAAGAATGAAAAATATAAATATATAGACATAAAAATGTTATCGCGAAAGAAAATATTACTGGTGCTGGAATGAATTTGGTAGTATTTTTACATAAATTCTGCACCCAAACTAACAACTACATGGGTATCTATCCTGGCAGGTCGCCATGCTCTAATGATAAATGATATGAAACCCTCTTTTACCCCGTGACTAATTCATAACAACTACAAAGACGGACATGTTTTCATCATCATAATTTGCTGTATTATGTACACCTATATAATTCATACCTATACAGGATATACAGTTGTATTCATGACAACTAGATATTGTGTTACATAATCGGGTGTCTGTATATAATCACAAAGACCTGCTCTGTTGTCACTGTTTTTGTCGTTATAGACACCATGAACTTGATCTGCATGTTAACTAAGGATATATTCCATAAGCACATTTAAGATGCTACATATTCGACGAAGAGTAATTTAACAATAAAGTTAGGAATTTGTCCATTAAAAACGAGGTAACGATGATGTATAATGTTATTTCATACAAGTACCAGAAGCTACCCTACTCATGGTATTACCACTCTCCGAGAATTTCAGCGTCCGGATCACCTTACATTAATTAAATTCTGAATCCTACAAACGATCACTGTAAGGGCGTTTGGTTTATTTTGTTTAACGGCCTGTTAGCAGCCATGGTCATTTAAGAACGTGCCAGGTTTGGGATGTGGAGGAAAGCCGGAGTACCCGGAAGAAAAACCACCGGCCTATGGTCAATACCAAGCAACTGTCCCTCGTGGGTTTCGAACTCGCGATACAGAGATGGAGGGCTAGTGATAAAGTGTCGGGACATCTTAACCACTCGGCCATCGACGCTAATACGATGTGTTGTCATGTTTTGGCTGTGTGTTAATTAGATATATTTCTCAACTGTGTGCGACATTTTTAGTAGTGTTAATTAGATGTATTTCTATACTGTGGGTGACATATGTTATTGTGTTGATAAGATTCTATACTGCGGCCGGGATGACAATTTTTGGTGGCGTTAATTAGATGTATTTGTATATTGTGGGTGAATTTTTATGCAACTTTCTGAGAAAAAAGTAGGTGTCGGCGATGTGTCATCGTTAACCAAATATTCGATAAACTTTAGTATCAAATTCTTCAAGCTAACCTGTCATCAATTTGAATTTAGATACAAGCATTTGTCACAATGGAAATGTGCAGTCAACACCAATAAGTTTAACAGAACTTTGCACATTTAATTTCGTGGTAGCCACTGCTTAAGTCTACGATAATTTGATAAGTTTCCTCGTGGTATCCATACTGCCTACTAGTTGTTCATGTAGCTATTTTTGTTTTAATACATCACACCTTTTAACGTAGTAATTTCCCTTCGGTTTTTTTTTTACACTTTTCCTAAACGTGTGTGAACATAACAAAGAAACTTGTGTACAGATGATATAATAACCTTTGAAGTTGTGTATTTGGGAATTAATGATTTTATCATGACTCTTTTTATGATTTATGCCACTTTGTTGATAATACTTGTCTTGGCATCTTAAATTTGTGTACTGAGTTTTGTGTGATTTCAATTAAACATTCCATTATCCTGGTAATTCGGACAGAGATATATTGGTACAAAAATATCAGTTGTCGGTAAAACGTGATAACAGTTAGATGGTAGTATCGAGGGGTTGTGGGTATATTATATAGTTGGTAGTATCGATGGATTGTGGGTATATTACATTGGTGGTAGTATCGAGGGATTGTGGGTATATTATATTGTTGGTAGTATCGAGGGATTGTGGTTATATTATATTGTTGGTAGTATCGAGGGATTGTGGGTATATTATATTGTTGGTAGTATCGAGGGATGGTGGGTATATTACATTGGAGGTAGTATCGAGGGGTTGTGGGTATATTATATTGTTGGTAGTATCGAGGGATTGTGGGTATATTATATTGTTGGTAGTATCGAGGGATTGTGGGTATATTATATTGATGGTAGTATCGAGGGATTGTGGGTATATTATATTGTTGGTAGTATCGAGGGATTGTGGGTATATTATATTGATGGTAGTATCGAGGGATTGTGGGTATATTACATTGATGGTAGTATCGAGGGATGGTGGGTATATTACATTGGAGGAAGTATCGAGGGGTTGTGGGTATATTATATTGTTGGTAGTATCGAGGGGTTGTGGGTATATTATATTGTTGGTAGTATCGAGGGATTGTGGTTATATTATATTGTTGGTAGTATCGAGGGATTGTGGGTATATTATATTGTTGGTAGTATCGAGGGATTGTGGGTATATTATATTGTTGGTAGTATCGAGGGATTGTGGGTATATTATATTGTTGGTAGTATCGAGGGATGGTGGGTATATTACATTGGAGGTAGTATCGAGGGATTGTGGGTATATTATATTGTTGGTAGTATCGAGGGATTGTGGGTATATTATATTGTTGGTAGTATCGAGGGATTGTGGGTATATTATATTGATGGTAGAATCGAGGGATTGTGGGTATATTATATTGTTGGTAGTATCGAGGGATTGTGGGTATATTATATTGGTGGTAGTATCGAGGGATTGTGGGTATATTATATTGTTGGTAGTATCGAGGGATTGTGGGTATATTATATTGATGGTAGTATCGAGGGATTGTGGGTATATTACATTGATGGTAGTATCGAGGGATTGTGGGTATATCACATTGGTGATAGTATCGAGGGATTGTGGGTATATTACATTGGTGGTAGTATCGAGGGATTGTGGGTATATCACATTGGTGGCAGTATCGAGGGATTGTGGGTATATTCCATTGATGGTAGTATCGAGGGATTGTGGGTATATTACATTGATGGTAGTATCGAGGGATTGTGTGTATATTACATTGGTGGTAGTATCGAGGGATTGTGGGTATATTACATTGGTGGTAGTATCGAGGGATTGTGGGTATATTACATTGGTGGTAGTATCGAGGGATTGTGGGTATATTACATTGGTGGTAGTATCGAGAGATTGTGGGTATATTATATTGGTGGTAGTATCGAGGGATTGTGGGTATATTACATTGGTGGTAGTATCGAGGGATTGTGGGTATATTATATTGTTGGTAGTATCGAGGGATTGTGGGTATATTACATTGATGGTAGTATCGCGGGATGGTGGGTATATTACATTGGTGGTAGTATAGAGGGATTGTGGGTATATTACATTGGTGGTAGTATAGATGGATTGTGGGTATATTACAATGTTGGTAGTATCTAGGGATTGTGGGTATATTACAATGTTGGTAGTATCGAGGGATTGTGGGTATATTACATCGATGGTAGTATCGAGGGATTGTGGGTATATTACATTGGTGGTAGTATCGAGGAATTGTGGGTATATTACAATGTTGGTAGTATCGAGGGATTGTTGGTATATTACATTGATGGTAGTATCGAGGGATTGTGGGTATTTTATATACATGCTGGAGATTGATGTGTTGGATAAACATATAATAAGGAATATTAATCAAGTATAGCTATCAATTAGATAAGCTATGTATTATTGATGTAATATAGAATTATATAAGATACGTTGCTATGTTTAATGTAATACTTATCAATTGTTATGCACTGTGTATACAGGTCTAGACACACAGAGAACATTACGTAATCTGATGTACTTATATGGAGGTCAGTGCATAGTTTAATAATTCTGTAATTTCGTTTTACTGTAATTTAATTTAGTGATAGAACCTTCTAGAAGCACACGTGTTGGTCAGAATATTATGTTAACCGAATTTTGAAAGTTGTTTGTTTACGATGGGTTGACGTAACCAGTTCATCTGTCACCAGCTAAGGCGTTATGTAAGCCTTTCTGTTTTTGTTTCACTAGCTCGATTCCAGAATGTCTGGGATCGGATTCAAAATTGGTAATTGTGTGACAGCTCTGGTCATTTCGGGTCATCCATCAAATTCCACGGAATTCCACCAACACGTGAGCATTGTGTATGTGTATAAAAAAAAAACCGAAGGGCTATCACATTGGCGGTAGTATCGAGGGATTGTGGGTATATTACAATGTTGGTAGTATCGAGGGATTGTGGGTATATCACATTGATGGTAGTATCGAGGGATTGTGGGTATATTACATTGATGGTAGTATCGAGGGATTGTGGGTATATTACATTGATGGCAGTATCGAGGGATTGTGGGTATATTATATTATATTACATTGATGGTAGTATCGAGGGATTGTGGGTATATTACATTGATGGTAGTATCGAGGGATTGTGGGTATATTACATTGATGGTAGTATCGAGGGATTGTGGGTATATTACATTGATGGTAGTATCGAGGGATTGTGGGTATATTACATTGATGGTAGTATCGAGGGATTGTGGGTATATTACATTGATGGTAGTATCGAGGGATTGTGGGTATATTATATTATATTACATTGATGGTAGTATCGAGGGATTGTGGGTATATTATATTATATTACATTGATGGTAGTATCGAGGGATTGTGGGTATATTACATTGATGGTAGTATCGAGGGATTGTGGGTATATTATATTAATGTATTACTCTGTGCTGAAAGGTGTTTATTCTCCATCTTCGTATATATTAGTTCAGGTTGTAGTTTAAATTGATATAATAAATCAAAATGTAAGTAGTATATAACAATATAACTAGGGACCCGACGTTTCATTGGTCATATTACCAGCTAGTCCACATGATCCGTAATTTTCTGAAACGAGCCATTATTGACCGGTCCGGTACTCTTCACCACAGTGGTACAGGTGCTGGGCCTAAGGCACTTCTCATTCCTGACCAATGTATCTGTAAATATTTACAGTAGAGTTAGTAAATGTCCACCTCCCTTCCAATAAACTGGGGAGATCGGTGTACCAGGAACAAAAATTAAAAACCTTTAATACAAAAATGTCGACCGTAAAGATTCTGGTATGCTAACCTCGGCAGTGATTAATGAGGTACATCATTTCATAGTCTATGACTTCAGTACCTAGTTGTAACGAGACATATCTCGAACATACACAACTGTTATTGTAACGCTGTTGATTATTGGGTTATCTTAATTTCAGTCTGTTTTCTATAAACATGATAAAATCATATATACAAACTGACTTATTAACTATGCATGTGCTGCAAATGTACTTTGTAAGATAATTTAGAATGAAATCATCAAATGCTTCAAAAAGAATAATACGAAAACTATAAATTACAAAACATAAGTTCAATGTATAACACAACATATAAAATAAGTCGTTAAACTCTATAAAGAATATTGTATCTATGGTGTGATATAAATTATCTTATATTTGGAATGAGTATTGACCATGTGGTGAAATACAACAATTCAGCCACTGTAGCAA
The DNA here is from genome assembly GCF_902652985.1 of Pecten maximus. Classification (NCBI taxonomy): domain Eukaryota; kingdom Metazoa; phylum Mollusca; class Bivalvia; order Pectinida; family Pectinidae; genus Pecten; species Pecten maximus. The sequence goes on from NC_047015.1 coordinate 18,968,145, forward strand.
CAATGTTTACAAGTGATGTAATATCAATGAGTCTCGCCCAAAATATCTCACCGGTACGATTATCTTTTTCTGTTGAGATTACAAGTCTTAATGTGAGTAATTAAGATAGTGGCAGCGATGATTGATGGCATTGTTTAGACATAGATAATCCGTGATAATCGGCTCATCAGATAATGGTTTCTCCCATCCTAAACTATGACCGACAACCAGGTTCACGCCCTTCTGTGTTCAGCACATAACTAGAAATGTCTGATTAAAAGAGCCAATTTTTCATTTTGAAAAGTCCTGAAAAATTTGAAAGCATGGACAAATAATATGATGATGTGGCGAGTCTGTGTCGTTGGTCAGAAACCATCGATTGGACGTGTATTTCCTTCTGTGTGATATCAATTAAAATGTGTATTTCTTATGTTTATTTGTTGGATATTTATGGTAAATTATCGAGGAGGTTAGGATAATATATATATGTTTGATGCGATTCAATTCCATAGTGGGAGAAAAATCTGTTCGATTCTTAAGTGAAAATAGACGCTTTGTAAACGCCGAGGTAGATTTTTTTTTCTGTGGTATTCGATACAGTCCTAACCAAACACAATACTAACTGAAATGTATGAAACATTTGTAAATCCACTTTCTCCTCAAACCGAGATTAAGTATTTACAATAAACTAAATGATCATTTGGGCGATGTATAGTATCCCGCTATATATGTGGAAGTATATATGGGAATCATCAGGCTGTTCATTAAAAGAGCGAGAGCCATGAATTACTTATCAGAGGAACATTCTACAGATATGGAACCTGTCTATTTTAATAACCTTCATGCTAACATCATTGATTTTTTTCCTGTTACATCAGACGTTTTGGTACGTGGAAATTTCTGCTGTCCAGTTTTGATGTGTATCTGGATGTAGTTGTGGGATAAGTCCAGTATAAATTCGGTGTAAAGCTTAAAACTTGATTTATTATAATTCAACATATGTCTTTTTCTTCGGAGTGTAACACCAGCCGTTACGCGACCTGTACAGGCCTCGAGGAAGGGTGTGTTGTAAATGGTCATAGCAAGTTAATGTTGTTATTAATCATCAGCAAACCTTCATGTCAAGCTTCCATTACTTTTATATTTGCCTTTGGTTGTTTTATCGCTATTTGTCAGTTTGGCATCTGAACTTTTATAACTAGATAACGTTGACATTTTTGTCCTTTTATAGAATGTCATTTTTGTCCTTTTATAGAATGTCATTTGTATTTTCATGAACCGAGGAAACTTCAGTTTGCACTGTTAATATATATGTTTAAAACTTATAACTAGTAGTGAACCACTTGTCAAAACATATTAAGCATGTCGATAAAAACTTGACACTGACAGTTTTATCAGAACATCAGAAGATCTACTTTCCTTCTATAATTTAACCAATCCGTATGCACTAGGTATACCGTGAGAATGATATAGCATTGCACCATTCTCGAGTAGCTGGACTACACGCACTACTGAATGCTGGGGTCTGTGAAGTTAGTTTAAATGTTTTATTTGTCAATTTCCATTTAACAATATATTAACTTACATCAATCTGACACCTATAGATCCCGAGCTAAGGCCTGATTCAGTCAGATTTGTGAGAAGGTTGTAATCATTTCATTGAAATCAATGTTCTTTGTATCCATTAGTACACAGATGTAGCTCTTTGTTCTTTCTGAATAGCTCGCATAGCAATATTGTTTTGAAAATGTAAAAAAAAATTGCGCAGGGTGCAATGGAAGTCGAATTCTGTCACAAGAATAAGGATTAGTTGACTCTTATTAATAACAAAAGATAGTTTTATGAAAATGATGGGAAATGAGAGATAGGACAATGTTGACTCAGTTAACTGCCATTGGGCTCTAATACATATAGGTATTGAGGAACAACTTTATGATTGAACTTCATATTCTGTAAAGTGGTGTTTTTAATGAATGAACTACTTTTGATTTATTAATGTACCGAGATAAATAGGTGTTTTATAACAAATAATATACAGTCAGCCTAACCTCGTTAAGTCAGTTGTGTCATGGAAAAACTTCGAGATATCCCGAGTGTTAAAGGTAATCGTGTAGATTTTATGAAGAAGTTTTACTTTCGGAGCCGAATTTTATTTCGATTAAATAACGGTCTTGGAGTTGTTAGAGGTCGAGAATACGAAGCCAGTATTGTATAGAAAATAAAACGGAATTGAAGTGAACACTGCTGTATACTGTATAAATTATATAGTGAAAACAAAGTGCTAGGGGATCACTATATATAAAAATACATGATAATGAGTAATGATGATATCATATCGGTTTTCATCTCTAGCGATGAAATCCTACTGGGAGTCAAACGAAGACTAAGATCAATAAATTTGTCACGGAGAGATGTCTTCAAAGATACATTCTTTTTGCTAAGATCGTGTAATTATTGTATCGTAAGGGTGTGTAATTATTGTATAGTAAGGGTGTGTAATTATTGTATCGTCGTAAGGGTGTGTAATTATTGTATCGTAAGGGTGTGTAATTATTGTATCGTAAGGGTGTGTAATTATTGTATCGTAAGGGTGTGTAATTATTGTATAGTAAGGGTGTGTAATTATTGTATCGTAAGGGTGTGTAATTATTGTATCGTAAGATTGTGTAATTATTGTATCGTAAGGGTGTGTAATTATTGTATCGTAAGGGTGTGTAATAATTGTATAGTAAGGGTGTGTAATTATTGTATAGTAAGATTGTGTAATTATTGTATAGTAAGGGTGTGTAATTATTGTATCGTAAGGGTGTGTAATTATTGTATAGTAAGGGTGTGTAATTATTGTATCGTAAGGGTGTGTAATTATTGTATCGTAAGATTGTGTAATTATTGTATAGTAAGGATGTGTAATTATTGTATCGTAAGGGTGTGTAATTATTGTATAGTAAGATTGTGTAATTATTGTATAGTAAGATTGTGTAATTATTGTATAGTAAGGATGTGTAATTATTGTATCGTAAGGGTGTGTAATTATTGTATAGTAAGGTTGTGTAATTATTGTATCGTAAGGGTGTGTAATTATTGTATAGTAAGGGTGTGTAATTATTGTATAGTAAGATTGTGTAATTATTGTATCGTAAGGGTGTGTAATTATTGTATCGTAAGATTGTGTAATTATTGTATCGTAAGGGTGTGTAATTATTGTATCGTAAGATTGTGTAATTATTGTATAGTAAGGATGTGTAATTATTGTATCGTAAGGGTGTGTAATTATTGTATCGTAAGGGTGTGTAATATTTGTATAATAAGGATGAATACGTTTGTATAGTAAGGATGTGTAAGTTATTTTTAGTAAGGGTGTGTACGTTTGTATACTAAGGGTGTGTAAGTTTTGTATAGTAAGGATGTGTAAGTTATTTAAAGTAAGGGTATGTACATGTAAGTTTTGTATAGAAAGGATGTGTAAGGTTTGTATAGTAAGGGTTTGCAAGTTTGTATGGTAATGATGTGTAAGTTATTTAAAGTAAGGGTGTGTAACTTTTGTATAGAAAGGATGTGTAAGTTTTTTATAATAAGGTTTGTATAGTTAGGGTGTGTAAGTTTGTATGATAAGGATGTGTAAGTTATTTAAAGTAAGGGTGTGTAACTTTTGTATAGAATGGATGTGTAAGTTTTGTGTAGTAAGGGTGTGGAAGTTATTTATAGTAAGGATGTGTAAGTTTTGTATAGTAAGAGTGTCTACGGTTTGTATATCAAATATCTTCCTTGCCACACTTGGAATCTACTTTCTTTCTTTCTCTTTTTCTGATGGTGTCTCCCCTGACACTGGTCCATATATTTGTTCGTTGTTAGGTTGTAAAGCAGCGAGTCGAAATGCATTCGATATTGCGTTTCTTCATATTAATTTGTTTTGATTTATAACAGTTGGCTAACTCAGTAAAAAGTGTTCTTATTCTGGATTTCGTTTTCTTTGTGCAACTCTAATGATTGATATACTCGACTGCGAGTTAAAAAAAACAATTTGAAAAAGTCATAGAAAATTGAGGTATTCTATAATAAGACAGAATAAAATTCATTCTCACTGATCTAGTCCCCTGTGGTTATAATGGGGGGACATGTCCATAAATCAGCCGTAAATATGGCAAGCTTGATGATACATCCCTATATTTGAAGTCTAGATATCAGGATGACCGATGGTGTTAACTGTTTAATGTGACACTACATCACACCGAGGAAGACACTGAATTCCAAAAGGTCAGTGTTTACAGACCAATGTGATCCTCAATTGTTGACAACAACAATGCGTACTAAATCAGTTATATATGCATATTTCACACTGACACCAACTGAATACCAAGTTAGAATGATCCAATATTGTCCATGTCACATAAACATATAGTAGTTCTATCAGCTTTAGATCGAGCGAGCAATTGAAGTGGATAAATAAGAGTGGGTAAAATGCCTATTTATGAAAAAATTCAAAAAGATCTTTTAAAGAAGACAAAGCAATTCGATTTATCTCGTCAAGTGTATCTGCATTTCGTATATCACTACAAGACCCGTACGTCATTGATTAACAGTATGGCAGGATATATTTTTCTCTTTCAGAACCAAACTAAGATACTGAGCTCTGAAAATTGTTTGTTAATCAAATATACTAAAACCATTTTGCTCAAAAATATCGTATTACCTGACGGAGTAGTAACCTACCTTATTACCTGACGGAGTAGTTACCCACCTTATTACCTGACGGAGTAGCTACCCACCTTATTACCTGACGGAGTAGTTACCTACCTTATTACCTGACGGAGTAGTTACCTACCTTATTACCTGACGGAGTAGTTACCTACCTTATTACCTGACGGAGTAGTTACCCACCTTATTACCTGACGGAGTAGTTACCAACCTTATTACCTGACGGAGTAGCTACCCACCTTATTACCTGACGGAGTAGTTACCCACCTTAATACCTGACGGAGTAGTTACCTACCTTATTACCTGACGGGGTAGTAACCTACCTTATTACCTGACGGAGTAGTTACCTACCTTATTACCTGACGGAGTAGTTACCTACCTTATTACCTGACGGTGTAGTTACCCACCTTATTACCTGACGGAGTAGTTACCTACCTTATTAAATGACGGAGTAGTTACCTACCTTATTACCTGACGGAGTAGTAACCAACCTTATTACCTGACGGAGTAGTAACCAACCTTATTACCTGACGGAGTAGTAATCTACCTTATTACCTGACGGAGTAGCTACCTACCTTATTACCTGACGGAGTAGTTACCTACCTTATTACCTGACGGAGTAGCTACCTACCTTATTACCTGACGGAGTAGTTACCTACATGTACCTTATTACCTGACGGAGTAGTTACCTACCTTATTACCTGACGGAGTAGTTACCTACCTTATTACCTGACGGAGTAGTAACCTACCTTATTACCTGACGAAGTAGTTACCTACCTTATTACCTGACGGAGTAGTTACCTACCTTATTACCTGACGGAGTAGTAACCTACCTTATTACCTGACGAAGTAGTTACCTACCTTATTACCTGACGGAGTAGTTACCTAGCGTATTACGTGTTAGTTTTGATATACTGGTGCAATAAAACACTACAGTACTATGGTATATTTACTTACAGGAGCCTTTCTATTACCATACCTCATCACTATCTTCCTACTGGCCATCCCTGTTTACTTCATGGAGGCGGGCCTCGGGCAGTTCTCTGGCAGAAGTATGCGGGACGTGTGGATATTTTGTCCTCTTATACAAGGTAATGCCACAAGAATGGGAAGACCATATTTCAGTTATAATTGTTTATACATGGCAAGTTCACGGAGATGTAAGGAAAGGGAAAAACCCGAAAACTAAGCAGATGGATGGAATCATATCATTATAGGGTCTGTTCATACTTGAAACGTCGGCGAGAAAATGCTACAAAGTCAAATAAAACACAAACGAGGTAAAATGGGGGTTCAAATAAAACACAAACGAGGTAAAATGGGGGTAGCGATTGGGAGACACAACTACACACCAGGTAAATATCATATGGGGGTAACGACGGAGAGGAAATAACTACACACCGGATAAATACCATATGGGGGTAGTGACGGAGGGGAGATAACTACACACCAGGTAAATATCATATGGGGGTAGTGACGGAGGGGAAATAACTACACACCAGGTAAATATCATATCGGGGTAGTGATGGAGGGGAGATAACTACACACCAGGTAAATATAATATGGGGTAGTGACGGAGGGGAGATAACTACACACCAGGTAAATATCATATGGGTGTAGTGACGGAGGGGAGATAACTACACACCAGGTAAATATCATATGGGGGTAGTGACGGAGGGGAAATAACTACACACCAGGTAAATATCATATTGGGGTAGTGACGGAGGGGAGATAACTACACACCGGGTAAATATCATATCGGGGTAGTGATGGAGGGGAAATAACTACACACTAGGTAAATATCATATCGGGGTAGTGACGGAGGGGAAATAACTACACACCAGGTAAATATCATATCGGGGTAGTGATGGAGGGGAGATAACTACACACTAGGTAAATATCATATGGGGGTAGTGACGGAGGGGAGATAACTACACACCAGGTAAATATCATATGGGTGTAGTGACGGAGGGAAATAACTCCACACCAGGTAAATATCATATCGGGGTAGTGATGGAGGGGAGATAACTACACACCAGGTAAATATACATGTAATATGGGTGTAGCGATGTATTTTAGTACCCCCCGAATTCCACTACTGAAAATGGTTCAATTAAGGATTGAATTATGTTATGTTGAGGTGTGCGAAGCAGTTCATAATAAATTTGTCTCAAGACCTATTGAGGTTTATGCCCCCATACACCTCAACATAACTTTATTCAATCCTTATATTTATATTTTTTTGATATTTTGTACAATATTTTGTCTTTGACAAATAGGGACTTGTGCAAGTCTGTCACAGAACTTACCGAAATGTACGTCATCACTCTTCGTCTACATATGGTTAATACTTTTAAGATTTCTTTCGTGAACAAACTTAATAGCAAATTAAAACAAATATTAGTTTTAAAGGAATTTATTTCATATAAATATGATCGCTTTTGAAAAGGAATTACAAAAATATAGTCCAAGCTCGACAAATGTATTCCTACGCCGAACTTGATATAGTTCATTGAAAAATGGCTCGAGTCAGCTGTGGTAGGTTCATTGAGTCTGAATTGGGTGGAAATATAAATATTGAAGTATGTATCATTTACAAAAGAAACGTCAAAAGTCATTTCACCAGCCCGGGAGTACTTCACAACTTTGCAGTTAGTGCTCTGTTAACTGATGCATGTCCGAAAATTCTTCCAACTTTATTACTAAGAACTTAGAAAAGGCATTTCTGTTTCTGAAATATCTGAAATATACAACATTAGTTTTTTTCAGCGTTTGTTTCAGGTTGTCATTGTTGTAAGTGCTATGTCATCAGCTTATAGAAGAATTGAAATAATAGTTATTTCATTGGTCTCTATACCACATTTTTACATGTCTACATTGTATATCATGTGCAAGGTCATTTATTCTATACAGCCTTGTTTTACTCCTTGTGAATCATTTACTCTAACCCTTAAAGACGTTTTTAAATTCAGATTTGATTGCCTCTAAAAACAACTTTGAATTCCTAAATTTTCCATTCCCCTCTGTTTACACGTTTGAAAGCATTTTCCATGTGTACAATGCATGCATATGTTTTTGTTTCATTATTTTCCTATTGTTACTCAGTATATAAAATGATAAAAATATATACTTATGCTCAATACAGCTTCTGTTTTTTCCTAAATCCATTTTGCTAGTCTACCAAAATATTCTGATTCGAACCATTTCGACCAGCGTTGGTTTAAGTATCTGCATAGATTTTACCAGATACGGAACTGAGAGATATTCATCTGTAATTTTTAGGATCTAAGGGATCCTTCTAACATTTCAATATTGGTTAAGCGAACTTTGCCCCTGGATGTCTTAGATTTAACTAAAATTAAAACAATGGGTAAACATGGAATGGAAAACTTTGAATATATACAATTATCTTCCATTTAACTCTTTATTAACTTAACAAATGCATCGTATGACTTCTTTGTGCCAGAGGACGACATTAATGCTTGTTCTATCAACATTCTAGTATCGTTGACTTGCGTTGCAGCATCTTCATCATTCAAAAAGTTTCCATCAACCCTTATAGTAAAACATCTATTTGATAAACTCTAGCTTCTTGTTCAATTTTCTTACTATAACTTGTCGACTGATTTCTGACTAGTACTGGTACATTGATATATTAACTTATGTTACAGGTGTTGGTCTCGGATTACTCTTACTGATGATACTTTGTGTGTGGTACTACGTCATGTTAACCACTTGGGTGATCTATTATCTATACCAATCCTTCATCTTCCCGCTCCCGTGGAGTACGTGTGGGAAACGAGTGGAATACACCCCACTGCTTCAGTTTTCTGGACATGCGTACACCGAACACAACATTGATGAACTCCACTGTAACCAACGAAACACTGTACAACGGAACATTTTACAACGCCACGTACAACACGACAAACGTATCCCATAACAATCAAAGGAACACGGTGTTCCGAGAGGGACACAGCTCTGAGGAAGAGTTCTGGCAGTAAGTTGTGATTGTTAAAGGGTTAGATATTCCACATTATGACATGACCTCCGTCTGTCCGTCTGTTTAAGACAATGCGCAATATGTTGAAATGACATCTATAATTCTTTTTTTAAATCGTGTTAAAGCACAGTACAAACCTAAAAATATCATATAATCAGGTTTCCGAGATGCCATATGGAAACGATATATTCAGGTCATTTTATCTATGGAAAGTGAAGACACCTTAGTTCATGTCTTGATTGGGAATGGGTATCGAAATATATATGGTATAAGATGATGCTCAAACGGTCAAACCGGTTACAATTAAATCAGTATGTCAGCATGAAACAAAACGACAAATCTTTATGCTAATATAATTTCGCAATTTCTTTATTTTGTGTATCCCAGTAGACTGATGTGACATGGATAATCAAGAGTTAATTATCAGAAAGTTTGTCATATCATCAAAATAAAAGAAAAAAACATCTACTGTTATGTATACAAATTAAATAATTCATCCAAATATGCATGTATCACAACCCCCTACACTACCTTAGTATTTTACTGTAATAGAACATTGGGTCGGTACATTACTGTTTCCATATACATTCATGTTTTAATTTGCCTGTGTTTTAATACTTATGTTATACCCATTTACCCATAGGTGGGCAAGGCTTCATTGACATAGTTATCATTGTATCTACATTGGGTGTACATGTAGTTACATTTCAAAACCCTCGCATTGCTGGTTGTTACCAATGGTACAGCACGCATGCACTTGTAAAATAAGACATCGATGGACTGGATGATACAATGAGGGAATTCAGTTCTTTTTTTTAATCTTTGAAATAATTATAATATCTAAAAGGTAATGATATAGCTTGCAAATGGTATGGTCCTTAACATACAATATACAGCATTTCAATGACAATAAACACTTCCATCTTAGCTTCACATCTCATTCAACAGGGACCTCCTTATACGTACCGATTGAGAACAAAAATATCAGTTGCCTAAGCACCTTACTGTTATTTACCCCTGGTTGTTCGCGGGGGATATGCCTAGCCAACAAACATGTTATTTACCTATGTATGACGATAATGATTAACTTATCAGGAAATTCTAATGACCTACAACACACTAATTGTCATCTCACCACCAAGTGCTGTTCCATTTACAAACAGAACAATATCGTCACCTTTACACCAAACTCAGAGACACAATATCGTCACCTTTACACCAAACTCGGAGACACAATATTGTCACCTCTACATCAAACTCAGAGACACAATATCGTCACCTCTACACCAAACTCAGAGACACAATATCGTCACCTCTACACCAAACTCAGAGACACAATATCGTCACCTCTACACCTAACTCAGAGACACAATATCGTCACCTCTACATCAAACTCAGAGACACAATATCGTCACCTCTACACCAAACTCAGAGACACAATATCGTCATCTCTACACCAAACTCAGAGACACAATATCGTCACCTCTACATCAAACTCAGAGACACAATATCGTCACCTCTACACCAAACTCAGAGACACAATATTGTCACCTCTACACCAAACTCAGAGACACAATATCGTCACCTCTACACCAAACTCAGAGACACAATATCGTCACCTCTACACCAAACTCAGAGACACAATATTGTCACCTCTACACCAAACTCAGAGACACAATATTGTCACCTCTACACCAAACTCAGAGACACAATATTGTCACCTCTACACCAAACTCAGAGACACAATATCGTCATCTCTACACCAAACTCAGAGACACAATATTGTCACCTCTACACCAAACTCAGAGACACAATATTGTCACCTCCACTCTCAACTCAGAGACACAATATCGTCACCTCTACATCAAACTCAGAGACACAATATCGTCACCTCTACACCAAGCTCAGAGACACAATATCGTCACCTTTACACCAAACTCAGAGACACAATATCGTCATTTCTACACTAAACTCAGAGACACAATATCGTCACCTCTACACCAAACTCAGAGACACAATATCGTCACCTCTACACCAAACTCAGAGACACAATATCGTCACCTCTATCGTCACCTCTACACCAAACTCAGAGACACAATATCGTCACCTCTACACCAAGCTCAGAGACACAATATCGTACCTCTACATCAAACTCAGAGACACAATATCGTCATCTCTACACCATATCAGAGACACAATATCGTCACTTCTACACCAAACTCGGAGACACAATATCGTCACCTCTACACCAAACTCGGAGACACAATATCGTCATCTCTACACCAAACTCAGAGACACAATATCGTCACCTCTACATCAAACTCAGAGACACAATATCGTCACTTCTACACCAAACTCAGAGACACGATATCGTCACCTCTACACCAAACTCAGAGACACGATATCGTCACCTTTACACCAAACTCACAGACACAATATCGTCACCTCCACTCTAAACTCAGAGACACAATATCGTCACCTCTACACCAAACTCAGAGACACGATATCGTCACCTTTACACCAAACTCAGAGACACAATATCGTCACCTCCACTCTAAACTCAGAGACACAAAATTGTCACCTCCACTCTAAACTCAGAGACACAATATCGTCACCTCTACACCAAACTCAGAGACACAATATCGTCACCTCTACACCAAACTCAGAGACACGATATCGTCACCTCCACTCTAAACTCAGAGACACAATATCGTCACCTCCACTCTAAACTCAGAGACACAATATTGTCACCTCTACACCAAACTCAGAGACACAATATCGTCACCTTTACACCAAACTCAGAGACACAATATCGTCACCTTTACACCAAACTCAGAGACACAATATCGTCACCTCTACACCAAACTCGGAGACACAATATTGTCACCTATACACCAAACTCAGAGACACAATATGTTCACCTCTACACCAAACTCAGAGACACAATATCGTCACCTCTACACCAAACTCAGAGACACAATATCGTCACCTCTACATCAAACTCAGAGACACAATATTGTCACCTCTACACCAAACTCAAAGACACAATATTGTCACTTCTACATCAAACTCAGAGACACAATATCGTCATCTCTACACTAAACTCAGAGACACATTATCGTCACCTCTACACCAAACTCAGAGACACAATATCGTCACCTCTACACCAAACTCAGAGACACAATATCGTCACCTCTACACCAAACTCAGAGACACAATATCGTCACTTCTACACCAAACTCAGAGACACAATATCGTCACCTCTACACCAAACTCAGAGACACAATATCGTCATCTCTACATCAAACTCAGAGACACAATATCGTCACCTCTACACCAAACTCAGAGACACAATATCGTCACCTCTACATCAAACTCAGAGACACAATATCGTCACCTCCACACCAAACTCAGAGACACAATATCGTCACTTCTACACCAAACTCAGAGACACAATATCGTCACCTCTACACCAAACTCAGAGACACAATATCGTCACCTCTACACCAAACTCAGAGACACAATATCGTCACCTCTACACCAAACTCAGAGACACAATATCGTCACCTCTACACCAAACTCAGAGACACAATATCGTCACTTCTACACCAAACTCAGAGACACAATATCGTCACCTCTACACCATATCAGAGACACAATATCGTCACCTCCACTCTAAACTCAGAGACACAATATCGTCACCTCTACACCAAACTCAGAGACACAATATCGTCACCTCTACACCAAACTCAGAGACACAATATCGTCACCTCTACACCAAACTCAGAGACACAATATCGTCACCTCTACACCAAACTCAGAGACACAATATTGTCACTTCTACACCAACTCAGAGACACAATATCGTCACCTCTACACCAAACTCAGAGACACAATATCGTCACCTCTACACCAAACTCAGAGACACAATATCGTCACCTCTACACCAAACTCAGAGACACAATATCGTCACCTCTACACCAAACTCAGAGACACAATATCGTCACTTCTACACCAAACTCAGAGACACAATATCGTCACCTCTACACCATATCAGAGACGCAATATCGTCACCTCTACACCAAACTCAGAGACACAATATCGTCACTTCTACATCAAACTCAGAGACACAATATCGTCACCTCTACACCAAGCTCAGAGACACAATATCGTCACCTCTACACCATATCAGAGACACAATATCGTCACCTCTACACCAAACTCAGAGACACAATATCGTCACTTCTACATCAAACTCAGAGACACAATATCGTCACTTCTACATCAAACTCAGAGACACAATATCGTCACCTCTACACCAACCTCACATACACAATATCGTCACCTCTACACCAAACTCAGAGACACAATATCGTCACCTCCACTCTAAACTCAGAGACACAATATCGTCACCTCTACACCAAACTCAGAGACACAATATCGTCACCTCTACACCAAACTCAGAGACACAATATCGTCACCTCTACACCAAACTCAGAGACACAATATCGTCACCTCTACATCAAACTCACGAGACACAATATCGTCACTTCTACACCAAACTCAGAGACACAATATCGTCACCTCTACACCAAACTCAGAGACACAATATCGTCACCTCTACATCAAACTTAGAGACACAATATCGTCACTTCTACATCAAACTCAGAGACACAATATCGTCACTTCTACACCAAACTCAGAGACACAATATCGTCACCTCTACATCAAACTTAGAGACACAATATCGTCACCTCTACACCAACCTCAGAGACACAATATCGTCACCTCTACACCAACCTCAGAGACACGATATCGTCACCTCTACATCAAACTCAGAGACACAATATCGTCACTTCTACATCAAACTCACGAGACACAATATCGTCACCTCTACACCAAACTCAGAGACACAATATCGTCACCTCTACACCAAACTCACGAGACACAATATCGTTATCTCTACACCATATCAGAGACACAATATCGTCACCTCTACACCAAACTCAGAGACACAATATTGTCACCTCCACTCTAAACTCAGAGACACAATATCGTCATCTCTACACCAAACTCAGAGACATAATATCGTCACCTCTACACCAAACTCAGAGACACAATATCGTCACCTCTACACCAAACTCAGAGACACAATATCGTCACTTCTACACCAAACTCAGAGACACAATATCGTCACCTTTACACCAAACTCGGAGACATAATATCGTCACTTCTACCCCCAAACTCAGAGACACAATATCGTCACCTCTACACCAACCTCACATACACAATATCGTCACCTCTACACCAAACTCAGAGACACAATATCGTCACCTCTACACCAACCTCACATACACAATATCGTCACCTCTACACCAAACTCAGAGACACAATATTGTCACCTCTACACCAAACTCAGAGACACAATATCGTCACCTCCACTCTAAACTCAGAGACACATTATCGTCACCTCTACACCAAACTCAGAGACACAATATCGTACCTCTACATCAAACTCACAGACACAATATCGTCACCTCTACACCAAACTCAGAGACACAATATCGTCACCTCCACTCTAAACTCAGAGACACAATATCGTCACCTCTACACCAAACTCAGAGACACAATATCGTCACCTCTACCCCCAAACTCAGAGACACAATATCGTCACCTCTACACCAAACTCAGAGACACAATATCGTTACTCCTGCGCCAAACTTACTACCGGTCTATTAGTGATGTGGTGTACACTGTATTTTGTGCCCCAGGTATAAAGTGTTGGACATCTCTGCCGGGTTTCATGACTTCGGTTCTCTGAAGGGCCACCTCGTCATATGTCTGCTGATAACCTGGATAATCGTCTACTTGTGTGTCATCAAGGGGATCAGATCATCAGGCAAGGTACGACACCAAATCATATACATAAACACATGACCTAGGGTTGATGAGTTATTACATTTTTAACAGCCCATCATTAGGGCCAAAAAAGGGTATGAGTAAAACTGGGTATAACCAGGAACAACGTCAAACAAACGAAACAGGTAAAATATGTAGTTTTAAATAATACAGGTGGCTCTGTTTACTCCTAACTTGTGGTACAGACAGACAGCTTTTAGATAGTTCAAAAGTGTGTATACATGTATGTTATATATTTCGAAAAGAAGTTTAAGACTTGTTATTCTGTTAAGAAACTTTCTGATGTAGGTTGTATATCAATACAATATAATAAGATAGATTTTGTTCTTGCATAGCTACAGATAACTGTATCCAATATGGTGAGATATGAGAGAATATGTACTAATATTAGTATTTTACAAGAATAGATAATCGCTCGCATTACATTGTTAGTTCTAATGTGACCTAGGTTGTTTGTGTCATTACATTACAGGTGGTGTATGTGACCTAGATTGTATCTATCATTACATTACAGGTGGTGTATGTGACCTAGGTTGTATGTGTCATTACATTACAGGTGGTGTATGTGACCTAGGTTGTATCTATCATTACATTACAGGTGGTGTATGTGACCTAGGTTGTATCTATCATTACATTACAGGTGGTGTATGTGACCTAGGTTGTATGTGTCATTACATTACAGGTGGTGTATGTGACCTAGATTGTATCTATCATTACATTACAGGTGGTGTATGTGACCTAGGTTGTATCTATCATTACATTACAGGTGGTGTATGTGACCTAGATTGTATCTATCATTACATTACAGGTGGTGTATGTGACCTAGGTTGTATGTGTCATTACATTACAGGTGGTGTATGTGACCTAGGTTGTATCTATCATTACATTACAGGTGGTGTATGTGACCTAGGTTGTATGTGTCATTACATTACAGGTTGTATATGTGACCTAGGTTGTATCTATCATTACATTACAGGTGGTGTATGTGACCTAGGTTGTATGTGTCATTACATTACAGGTGGTGTATGTGACCTATGTTGTATGTGTCATTACATTACAGGTGGTGTATGTGACCTAGGTTGTATCTATCATTACATTACAGGTGGTGTATGTGACCTAGGTTGTATGTGTCATTACATTACAGGTGGTGTATGTGACCTAGGTTGTATCTATCATTACATTACAGGTGGTGTATGTGACCTAGGTTGTATCTATCATTACATTACAGGTGGTGTATGTGACCTAAGTTGTATCTATCATTACATTACAGGTGGTGTATGTGACCTAGGTTGTATGTGTCATTACATTACAGGTTGTATATGTGACTTAGGTTGTATCTATCATTACATTACAGGTGGTGTATGTGACCTAGGTTGTATGTGTCATTACATTACAGGTGGTGTATGTGACCTAGGTTGTATCTATCATTACATTACAGGTGGTGTATGTGACCTAGGTTGTATGTGTCATTACATTACAGGTGGTGTATGTGACCTAGGTTGTATGTGTCATTACATTACAGGTGGTGTATGTGACCTAGGTTGTATCTATAATTACATTACAGGTGGTGTATGTGACCCAGGTTGTATGTGTCATTACATTACAGGTTGTATATGTGACTTAGGTTGTATCTATCATTACATTACAGGTGGTGTATGTGACCTAGGTTGTATGTGTCATTACATTACAGGTGGTGTATGTGACCTAGGTTGTATCTATCATTACATTACAGGTGGTGTATGTGATCTAGGTTGTATGTGTCATTACATTACAGGTGGTGTATGTGACCTAGGTTGTATGTGTCATTACATTACAGGTTGTATATGTGACCTAGGTTGTATGTGTCATTACATTACAGGTGGTGTATGTGACCTAGGTTGTATCTATCATTACATTACAGGTGGTGTATGTGACCTAGGTTGTATGTGTCATTACATTACAGGTTGTATATGTGACCTAGGTTGTATGTGTCATTACATTACAGGTGGTGTATGTGACCTAAGTTGTATCTATCATTACATTACAGGTGGTGTATGTGACCTAGGTGGTATCTGTCATTACATTACAGGTGGTGTATGTGACCTAGATTGTATGTGTCATTACATTACATGTTGTATATGTGACCTAGGTTGTATGTGTCATTACATTACAGGTGGTGTATGTGACCTAAGTTGTATCTATCATTACATTACAGGTGGTGTATGTGACCTAGGTTGTATCTGTCATTACATTACAGGTGGTGTATGTGACCTAGGTTGTATCTGTCATTACATTACAGGTGGTGTATGTGACCTAGATTGTATATGTCATTACATTACATGTTGTATATGTGACCTAGGTTGTATGTGTCATTACATTACAGGTGGTGTATGTGACCTAGATTGTATATGTCATTACATTACAGGTGGTGTATGTGACCTAGGTTGTATATGTCATTACATTACAGGTGGTGTATGTGACCTAGATTGTATATGTCATTACATTACAGGTGGTGTATGTGACCTAGGTTGTATGTGTCATTACATTACAGGTTGTATCTACATGTATCATTACATTACAGGTGGTGTATGTGACCTAGGTTGTATCTATCATTACATTACAGGTGGTGTATGTGACCTAGGTTGTATCTATCATTACATTACAGGTGGTGTATGTGACCTAGGTTGTATCTATCATTACATTACAGGTGGTGTATGTGACCTAGATTGTATATGTCATTACATTACAGGTGATGTATGTGACCTAAGTTGTATGTGTCATTACATTACAGGTGGTGTATGTGACCTAGGTTGTATCTATCATTACATTACAGGTTGTATCTATCATTACATTACAGGTGGTGTATGTGACCTAGGTTGTATCTATCATTACATTACAGGTTGTATCTATCATTACATTACAGGTTGTATCTATCATTACATTACAGGTGGTGTATGTGACCTAAGTTGTATCTATCATTACATTACAGGTGGTGTATGTGACCTAGGTTGTATCTATTATTACATTACAGGTTGTATCTATCATTACATTACAGGTTGTATCTATCATTACATTACAGGTGGTGTATGTGTCCTAAGTTGTATCTATCATTACATTACAGGTGGTGTATGTGACCTAAGTTGTATCTATCATTACATTACAGGTGGTGTATGTGACCTAGGTTGTATGTGTCATTACATTACAGGTGGTGTATGTGACCTATGTTGTATGTGTCATTACATTACAGGTGGTGTATGTGACCTAGGTTGTATCTATCATTACATTACAGGTGGTGTATGTGACCTAGGTTGTATGTGTCATTACATTACAGGTGGTGTATGTGACCTAGGTTGTATCTATCATTACATTACAGGTGGTGTATGTGACCTAGGTTGTATGTGTCATTACATTACAGGTGGTGTATGTGACCTAGGTTGTATCTATTATTACATTACAGGTGGTGTATGTGACCTAGGTTGTATGTGTCATTACATTACAGGTGGTGTATGTGACCTAGGTTGTATCTATCATTACATTACAGGTGGTGTATGTGACCTAGGTTGTATCTATCATTACATTACAGGTGGTGTATGTGACCTAGGTTGTATCTATCATTACATTACAGGTGGTGTATGTGACCTAGGTTGTATCTATCATTACATTACAGGTGGTGTATGTGACCTAGGTTGTATGTGTCATTACATTACAGGTGGTGTATGTGACCTAGGTTGTATCTATCATTACATTACAGGTGGTGTATGTGACCTAGGTTGTATCTATCATTACATTACAGGTGGGGTATATGACCTAGGTTGTATGTGTCATTACATTACAGGTGGTGTATGTGACAGCAACGCTCCCATACGTCCTTCTCACTGTCATCCTCGTCCGCAGTCTCACGCTTCCAGGATCAGTTGATGGTGTCATATTCTTTCTCAAACCAGACTTCCCATCACTTCTCAATTCCCAGGTACATAATGTAAACACTGATATAAACAGGTGCTCCCGAGCAATAAAAGGTGCATATAGTGTACTCTTTTAAAGTTACTGAAAGAAATGAACACGTTATTGCATTATCTGTAGTCTGAGTTGAAAATAATAAAAATATTTCTTTTGACCCTCGTGAGATGAACTGTTTCGGATGTAACAATTCCATTTTACCCATGTAGGTATGGATACAGGCGGCTATACA
This sequence comes from Pecten maximus, assembly GCF_902652985.1. Classification (NCBI taxonomy): domain Eukaryota; kingdom Metazoa; phylum Mollusca; class Bivalvia; order Pectinida; family Pectinidae; genus Pecten; species Pecten maximus. The sequence continues at coordinate 18,986,912 of NC_047015.1, forward strand.
AGTGTTCTATTCCATGGGTATTGGTTGGGGTATCCACATCACCTTATCCAGCTTTAATAAATTCAACAATAATTGCTACAGGTAAGTTTTATTCTTTCTAAATAGATATCGCAATGCAGAACATCACACAATGGCTAGGAATTGATGCTAATGTGGTACAATGTACGATCTTGCCTGTTCCGTTTTATCTTAAATATCGCATGCTACCGATTTCTTAATGTGATTTAGTGTCAAACTATTTTCTATATTAGATTCTGATCAACTTTACTTTTGTCTACAATGTAAGTATTTAGATGACGCCGACCCTTCCGGAACTTAGAATTACAGTTTCATATCGATTAGACATTGGCATTTTTCGTTTGTTTTTATGTTGACGTCGAACATTATCGTGCTGACATTACGGTAGCTAGCTTTTATGTTACCAATACACATTAATTAACAGGGACGCCTTCATGCTGACGTTAGCCGGAGAAGGGACGAGCGTTTTTGCAGGATTGGTCGTTTTTTCAGCACTAGGATTCATGGCACACTCGGCTAACATGCCCGTTGCAGATATTGTTAAATCTGGTAAGAAATATAACCTCTCAAATTGACCGATCACAAATTCAATGTTTTGGATTAAAGGATTCGTTTATATTACTTATCAATCATCATTATTTTTCTCTTTTTTTTCATACAAAAATATTTTGGACAGAGAAGTAATCCTACTTAGCAACAAAGCGGTATGAGTACATTAATGAGTACAGTTATTACGTGTACGTTATAATGAATACGGTGTCGTACGTGTACGTTGTAATGAGTACAGTGACGTACGTGTACGTTATAATGAGTACAGTGATGTACGAGTACGTTATGATGAGTACAGTGATGTAGTGTATGTTATAATGAGTACACTTATGTACGTGTACGTTATGATGAGTAAAGTGATGTATATGTACGTTATAATGAGTACAGTGATGTATATGTACGTTATAATGAGTACAGTGAGGTACGAGAACGTTATGATGAGTAAAGTGATGTATGTGTACGTTATAATGAGTACAGTGGTGTACGTGTACGTTATAATGAGTACAGTGGTGTACGTTATGATGAGTACAGTGATGTACGTGTACGTTATAATGAGTACAGTGGTGTACGTTATGATGAGTACAGTGATGTACGTGTACGTTATAAAGGGTACAGTTATGTACGTGTACGTTATAATGAGTACAGTGCTGTACATGTACGTTATGATGAGTACAGTGATGTATGTGTACGTTATGATGAGTACAGTTATGTACGTGTACGTTATAATGAGTACAGTGATGTACGTGTACGTTATGATGAGTACAGTGATGTAGTGTATGTTATAATGAGTACAGTGATGTACGTGTACGTTATGATGAGTACAGTGTTGTACGTGTATGTTATAATGAGTATAGTGCTGTACATGTACGTTATGATGAGTACAGTGATGTACGTGTACGTTATAATGGGTACAGTGATGTATGTTACGTTATAATGAGTACAGTGCTGTACATGTACGTTATGATGAGTACAGTGATGTACGTGTACGTTATAATGAGTACAGTGATGTATGTGTACGTTATGAGTACAGTGATGTACGTGTACGTTATGATGAGTACAGTGATGTATGTGTACGTTATGATGAGTACAGTGATTTACGTGTACGTTATGATGAGTACAGTGATGTAGTGTATGTTGTGATGAGTACAGTAATGTACGTGTACGTTATAATGAGTACAGTGATGTACGTGTACGTTATGATGAGTACAGTGATGTACGTGTACGTTGTAATGAGTACAGTGATGTAGTGTACGTTATAATGAGTACAGTGATGTAATACCTGTACGTTATGATGAGTACAGTTATGTACGTGTACGTTATGATGAGTACAGTTATGTACGTGTACGTTATGATGGGTACAGTGATGTATGTGTACGTTATGAGTATAGTGATGTATGTGTACGTTATAATGGGTACAGTGATGTACGTGTACGTTATGAGTACAGTTATGTACGTGTACGTTATAATGGGTACAGTGATGTACGTGTACGTTATGATGAGTACAGTGATGTACGTGTACGTCATGAGTATAGTGGTGTATGTGTACGTTATAATGGGTACAGTGATGTATGTGTACGTCATGAGTATAGTGGTGTACGTGTACGTTATAATGGGTACAGTGATGTACGTGTACGTCATGAGTACAGTTATGTACGTGTACGTTATAATGGGTACAGTGATGTACGTGTACGTCATGAGTACAGTGATGTACGTGTACGTAATGAGTATAGTGGTGTACGTGTACGTTATGAGTATAGTGATGTACGTGTACGTTATAATGAGTACAGTGATGTAGTGTACGTTATGAGTACAGTGATGTACGTGTACGTTATGAGTATAGTGGTGTATGTGTACGTTATAATGAGTACAGTGATGTACGTGTACGTTATAATGAGTAAAGTGATGTATGTGTACGTTATGAGTACAGTGATGTATGTGTACGTTATGAGTACAGTGATGTACGTGTACGTTATAATGAGTACAGTGATGTACGTGTACGTTATGATGAGTATAGTGATGTAGTGTACATTATAATGAGTACAGTTATGTACGTGTACGTTATAATGAGTATAGTGATGTACGTGTACGTTATGAGTATAGTGGTGTACGTGTACGTTATAATGAGTACAGTGATGTACGTGTACGTTATAATGAGTAAAGTGATGTATGTGTACGTTATGAGTACAGTGATGTATGTGTACGTTATGAGTACAGTGATGTACGTGTACGTTATAATGGGTACAGTGATGTACGTATACGTTATGATGAGTACAGTGATGTACGAATACGTTATGAGTACAGTGCTGTACGTGTACGTTATGATGAGTACAGTGATGTACATGTACGTTATGAGTACAGTGCTGTACGTGTACGTTATAATGAGTACAGTGGTGTACGTTATGATGAGTACAGTGATGTACGTGTACGTTATAATGAGTACAGTGGTGTACGTTATGATGAGTACAGTGATGTACGTGTACGTTATAAAGGGTACAGTTATGTACGTGTACGTTATAATGAGTACAGTGCTGTACATGTACGTTATGATGAGTACAGTGATGTATGTGTACGTTATGATGAGTACAGTTATGTACGTGTACGTTATAATGAGTACAGTGATGTACGTGTACGTTATGATGAGTACAGTGATGTAGTGTATGTTATAATGAGTACAGTGATGTACGTGTACGTTATGATGAGTACAGTGTTGTACGTGTATGTTATAATGAGTATAGTGCTGTACATGTACGTTATGATGAGTACAGTGATGTACGTGTACGTTATAATGGGTACAGTGATGTATGTTACGTTATAATGAGTACAGTGCTGTACATGTACGTTATGATGAGTACAGTGATGTACGTGTACGTTATAATGAGTACAGTGATGTACGTGTACGTTATGAGTACAGTGATGTACGTGTACGTTATGATGAGTACAGTGATGTACGTGTACGTTATGATGAGTACAGTGATGTACGTGTACGTTATGATGAGTACAGTGATGTAGTGTATGTTATGATGAGTACAGTGATGTACGTGTACGTTATAATGAGTACAGTGATGTACGTGTACGTTATGATGAGTACAGTGATGTACGTGTACGTTATAATGAGTACAGTGATGTAGTGTACGTTATAATGAGTACAGTGATGTAATACCTGTACGTTATGATGAGTACAGTTATGTACGTGTACGTTATGATGAGTACAGTTATGTACGTGTACGTTATGATGGGTACAGTGATGTATGTGTACGTTATGAGTATAGTGATGTATGTGTACGTTATAATGGGTACAGTGATGTACGTGTACGTTATGAGTACAGTTATGTACGTGTACGTTATAATGGGTACAGTGATGTACGTGTACGTTATGATGAGTACAGTGATGTACGTGTACGTCATGAGTATAGTGGTGTATGTGTACGTTATAATGGGTACAGTGATGTATGTGTACGTCATGAGTATAGTGGTGTACGTGTACGTTATAATGGGTACAGTGATGTACGTGTACGTCATGAGTACAGTTATGTACGTGTACGTTATAATGGGTACAGTGATGTACGTGTACGTCATGAGTACAGTGATGTACGTGTACGTAATGAGTATAGTGGTGTACGTGTACGTTATGAGTATAGTGATGTACGTGTACGTTATAATGAGTACAGTGATGTAGTGTACGTTATGAGTACAGTGATGTACGTGTACGTTATGAGTATAGTGGTGTATGTGTACGTTATAATGAGTACAGTGATGTACGTGTACGTTATAATGAGTAAAGTGATGTATGTGTACGTTATGAGTACAGTGATGTATGTGTACGTTATGAGTACAGTGATGTACGTGTACGTTATAATGAGTACAGTGATGTACGTGTACGTTATGATGAGTATAGTGATGTAGTGTACATTATAATGAGTACAGTTATGTACGTGTACGTTATAATGAGTATAGTGATGTACGTGTACGTTATGAGTATAGTGGTGTACGTGTACGTTATAATGAGTACAGTGATGTACGTGTACGTTATAATGAGTAAAGTGATGTATGTGTACGTTATGAGTACAGTGATGTATGTGTACGTTATGAGTACAGTGATGTACGTGTACGTTATAATGGGTACAGTGATGTACGTATACGTTATGATGAGTACAGTGATGTACGAATACGTTATGAGTACAGTGCTGTACGTGTACGTTATGATGAGTACAGTGATGTACATGTACGTTATGAGTACAGTGCTGTACGTGTACGTTATGATGAGTACAGTGATGTACGTGTACGTTATGATGGGTACAGTGATGTACGTGTACGTTATGAGTATAGTGATGTGTACGTTATAATGAGTACAGTGATGTACGTGTACGTTATGAGTATAGTGGTGTACGTGTACGTTATGAGTATAGTGATGTACGTGTACGTTATGAGTATAGTGATGTACGTGTACGTTATAATGAGTACAGTGATGTAGTGTACGTTATGAGTACAGTGATGTACGTGTACGTTATGAGTATAGTGGTGTACGTGTACGTTATAATGAGTACAGTGATGTACGTGTACGTTATAATGAGTACAGTGATGTACGTGTACGTTATAATGGGTACAGTGATGTATGTGTACGTTATGAGTATAGTGATGTATGTGTACGTTATAATGAGTACAGTGATGTATGTGTACGTTATGATGAGTATAGTGATGTACGTGTACGTTATGATGAGTACAGTTATGTACGTGTACGTTATGATGAAAACAGTTATGTTCGTGTACGTTATGATGGGTACAGTGATGTATGTGTACGTTATGAGTATAGTGATGTATGTGTACGTTATAATGAGTACAGTGATGTACGTGTACGTTATGATGAGTATAGTGATGTAGTGTACGTTATAATAAGTATAGTGATGTAGTGTACGTTATAATGAGTATAGTGATGTACGTGTACGTTATAATGAGTACAGTGATGTACGTGTACGTCATGAGTACAGTGCTGTACGTGTACGTTATAATGAGTACAGTGATGTACGTGTACGTTATAATGAGTACAGTGATGTACGAGTACGTTATATGATGAGTACAGTGATGTACGTGTACGTTATAATGAGTACAGTGATGTACGTGTACGTTATGATGTGTACAGTTATGTACGTGTACGTTATGATGAAGAGAGTGACGTACGTGTACGTTATAATGAGTACAGTGATGTACGTGTACGTTATAATGAGTACAGTGGTATACGTGTACGTTATAATGAATACAGTGTTGTACGTGTACGTTATAATGAGTAAAGTGCTGTACGTGTACGTTATGATGAGTACAGTGATGTACGTGTACGTTATAATGAGTATAGTGACGTACGTGTACGTTATGATGAGTACAGTGTTGTACGTGTACGTTATGATGAGTACAGTGATGTACGTGTACGTTATAATGAGTACAGTGATGTATGTGTACGTTATGAGTATAGTGATGTATGTGTACGTTATAATGAGTACAGTGATGTATGTGTACGTTATGAGTACAGTGATGTACGTGTACGTTATGATGAGTACAGTGATGTACGTGTACGTTATGATGAGTACAGTGATGTACGTGTACGTTATGATGAGTACAGTGTTGTACGCGTACGTTATCATGAGTACAGTGATGTACGTGTATGTTATGATTAATACAGTGATGTACGTGTACGTTACAGGTCCCGGTCTTGGTTTCATCGCCTACCCTCAGGCCCTGGCACAGATGCCCTATTCTAACATATGGGCAGTTTTATTCTTCCTTGCCCTTTTCACTGTTGGTCTTGATAGCCAGGTAAGTGTATTATCCAAATTATTAACTTTACACATATGCTGTGGTAAATCAGGAATCATTGTTGCTGGTTTTGCCACTTCCATTGACAATGCAGCTGTGCACAAACATGTATACACGATCATAAGTACTGAGATTTATCTCAAGAATCATCAACATATCGTCAAAGAAATAGTTGAGAATACGTTTGCACCTGAAAGCCTCTCTACTGTTTTGTTGATAAATATAAAACTTTATCAAGTTAAATTTCATAATCCCTTATGGCTTGATGTTCATTTAATTCCTGTCAAATCTGCTCAGTTACGTCAACAATTCATAAGTAATGTATGTAATAAGCATCTCAAATAGAACGTAAACCAACCCTGCGTGCGCCGAGTTACATCCTCCTTTGATCACCACCAACCATTCTTCATAACAAACCGATTTTGCGCACGGATGCATGACGCATTCGTCGCGGCTCATTTACATGTAGAGAGTGGAGCACCGCTTTAGAGATTCCCCGTAATCAGTCGGTAGTTCACCGGTTTTATTTTACTCAACTTTATTCGATATTATAGAATAATTCTTGAAGATATCAACTGTATTGATATGTTATTGTAAGCTATTGGACTCGGTATTTAACAATATATCATTTAGCCCTTAACCGCGTAATTGTTACAATAGGCGACACTAAGAGTAAGCTGTTATAGAGTTATTGTCTCATTTCCCCAGTTTGCATTCACGGAAACAGTGAGTGTGTATCTTGAGGCGTCTTTTCCTCGCCTTGGCTCTAGAAGGGCCCTGTTCAGAGCTCTCCTGGCTGCTTTCGGGTTCTTCGCCAGTCTGGTGTTTTGTACTAGGGTAAGTATTTATAAATCAGCGGTCTACATTATCATTAAACCAATGTTATAATTTTGATAAAATGTGAAAATGTTTTTTTAGTTGGATATTTTTCACTAAGTTTTCATAAGATAATTATACTGAATCGTTAAATTCTGAGACCAGTACTTATTTATTAGTATTTCATTTTAATATACCGTTACGCTAATCTCCTTTTTTATAAAGTTAATTTGCTATGCATTTTTATCGGATTTTCATTTGCTTCGATACGCAACAACCTGACAATATACATGTACTTGCATACCTGACACCTCTTTTCTCAACCAACCAGGGAGGAGTATACCTGTTCCAGTTAATCGACTGGTACTGCGCCGCTTTTTCGCCGATATTGTTTACACTGCTAACGTGTGTCACAGTCAGTTGGGTGTATGGTAATGAGCTATTGGCAATAGTCTGCGAGGGCATACACACACGTTCAACTGGCCGCAACGCGTCTTTCTTTCGCCGCCATTCTCTTAATGATATGGTATGATCTTAAACAAGTGAACGTTGATGTATTCTCAGACAGACTATTGCCATTTTTACGGAGTGTGTAAACTTGTAACCATGTTGAAGTGCGCACACGAACCTGTCGGGAACATAAATTGCTAGACTGGATTGCCTGCCGCCGTTTGGCTTTGCTTCGAAAATACAACGACAGGTCAGGGCTACCGATCCTACCATTTTGAAAAGATAGTATTTGCTACCGGTATATACCTTGCAAAGATGACGTCTGTAGTCTCTACGATCGTGTACATGTATGTAATATATGCAATAATAAACGATTGTTGAAGTTAGGCAGCACAAAAACTACGATATCCAAAGCCCGTTTTCTGGCATGGTAAAGAAATAAAACGTATTCTAGTTATTTTCAAATACGTGAAAACATGCTTTGTAATGCTTTATTATAAAAAAAAATATAATATATTGAATCAAAAGGAACGATTCGTTGATTCAATTGTCCTGATTACTCTGACCTTTCTTTGTATCAACGAGCACAGTCTCGCGGACAAAACTTGTTCTAAGGTAGATAATCCAGTCTTCTGTTTTGTTAACTTGTCACCACTCCGTAGAGTAGAAAAAGGGGAATTCGGGAACAGATCTCGAAAGAAAATGCGATAATCCCATATCACGGACAGGAACGTTCTGGGACCAGGACTGGGACATATTGTTTAAATCCGTATTCATGGCGCAGCGTGGACACAGGATATTCGTAACTCTTAATTATTTCGTGACACGAACTCGAGACGTCGGGGAACGGAGCTCAGAAACATTTCGCGAAACTCATACCCCTATCGAAGCATGAACGTAGGATAATCAAAAACGGTGCTCCTGACCACGTTGTGTAAACTTGTATCCGTGTCATGACGTGGCCTCAAGGCATTCGGAAATGAATATCGGGGACATGTCGTGTTTAGTCCTAACCATATATGTCGGTACGTGCACTCGGAAGGACCACTTTGTATTCTAACCTTGTGCACGTTTGACGAACAGCGAGAAAAGGGCTTTAAACAAACGCATTGCATCAAATCATAGTAATGACAAATGAGGTTTGGTTTTTTTGTTGTTTAACGTCCTATTAACAGCCAGGGTCATTTAAGGACGTGCCGAGTTTTGGAGGTCGAGGAAAGCCAGAGTACACGGAGAAAAACCACCGGCCTACGGTCAGTACCTGGCAACTGTCCCACGTAGGTTTCGAACTCGCAACCCAGATGTATTCATGTCGTAGCGGACGCGGGACGTTCGGACCTCAGTTGGTATAGCATGTAAATTATATGGTCATTCTGTAGTGTGAACGCGAAATATGCTAACTACGTGCATGCGCGGATATCGGACTTTCGGCTAGGAAACACTGGATCGAATTTAACAGAAAACAACAATTTGACATTGGTTTTTACATTAACATAAATACCTGTACTACTTAACCTTATAATACAGACATTATATCCTCATCTGATCAGCCAAGACGCTGCTTGAATTACACGTGTTAAAATCACTTTAGTCTGTTACTAAACAATAACAATAAGAGTATATAAAGATAATAACCTATGAAAAAAATTCACATTGTCTACAATTTGACTTTTTTATCAACTTATTCAATTGTTCACGTGTAATTTAGCCGACATTCAGGTGAGGGTAACCTTGTATATAGTAGAAGTTTGATACACACGTAATCGCCTATGGTTCGGCCTTGGAAGAAATGTCAGTCCCGTGTCAGTAGGATACTTAGTACCACTTAAATGTAATATTATGTAGCATTGATACCATATTAATAGTTGATTGAGTAATACCCTTATTTGGTCATGATGGGTCGTGATCCCCAGAAAAATGACGTTGTCAATGGTACAATTAACTTAACGACGTTGAATCCATTACTGGTCTGAAGTTTCCTTCGAAATATATTTTGCAATATTCTAAGTGTAAACTGAACAAATACACGCAATAATGAACCTGGTGTGTGGTAAAGGCTCCGGCCGTGTTCTATTGGTAAATATAATATATCCTACTCTATTTGACTTAATTTGATCGATACACTGTTATTTCTTCCTAATCCGATAAACCTTCCTTTTTTGTACCTTAAACCTTAAATGATATAATTCTCTTCAAAATGAATAAGAAAAAAAATGTTTCTGCATTTGTATATTGATGCGATATCTATATCCGTGACGTCACAAAGCTAAAAGATCTAAATGACTTTTTGAAAATCTTGAACTGTTTTCTTGGCAAAGAAAATATTCATGAACATCTTGTTTTGATGATGACAATACCTGTTTTCCCCTAATTGATCGTCATGCTCATATATTGAATGAATTAATGATGAAATCCTTGCGGAGATGACGCTAAGTGTAACAGTATGAAGTATACAGATTGAGTACTTTTGAAGTTTCGTCTTTCGCTTAAGCAAAACAAACTGAGCCTTGAGAGCCTCATACGTCTGGGATTTCCGGGATTTCAACAAAAGTGTAATAGTGTTTTTTCCTGTTTTTCATTTTAAAGACGTGTTTGTTCATGTCGCAAGTTGAACCCGACATGAAAAGCACCATTACTCTGAATTCCATTTAATATGTAACTCGAAAAGGGGTAATAACGAAATATTTTTATCAGGGCTATTGAAGGTAAATTGTCCGTGTCTGTAACCGAGACACTAATCCATATATTCCGGAAATTATAGACAACCGAATGGAAATTTCCTTACATATAAAATAAAACAGCTTCTCATATGCCATTTGAAAAGTCATTTTGAGGTGATTGGAAAGTTCCAAATAAACCTGTTCATGCTGCTTCAGCTGAAAAGGCGTGTGGCTTCATGCGCTATTGTCACTTATTGTATATGGTTTCGCGCTCCGTTAAGTTGTAGAATTTGGCTGTATATTGGTCTATGGAATCACACTCTTCAAAATGCTATCGTATCTGTATCTTATCACTAATCATCGAAATCTGAACACGAGATTCACTAGTGATCTGCTTGGTGCCATGCGTGTGAACTTCTCCAATCACCTGAGCATGTATCTTTGTGTCGTTATACCTGGTAGTATCTTGTTGGATACATTTTTAAATGATAAGGATAACTGTTACCTTATAATAGGGCTCTCGCTAATTAGTAATTTTTGTGATCCAATGTAGAGAAGTCACATTTCTATGCTTTAAACGCATTACCATATCGAGGGAACTAATTAATATACATTGCACTGTCGTGAAGGAAGACCCAAGCTCCACGTAAGTATAATCCATTAATCCGTAGGTAAACATGATAGACACCCTGTCTTAAAGTACCACTTGGTAACTGCTATATACTCTGACATGTAGCACTGTACCGCGTGAGCATTGTGTAGTGTCATGTGCAATGTTCCATAACGTGTTCACGGTCACTACATCTTGCTAATGTACATTGGTATTATACCAAATTATCACCGAGTGTCATGTTACGACGAATTAATTGTGGTTCCTTTCATTATTCAGGTGCAGAACGTTTCTGTCGCGACATTGAAATGATGATTGGGCGAACAGTACCTTTCTATATCCGGTTCTGCTGGTGCTTTATGTCGCCGATTCTCTCCGCCGTAAGTAACTGTTCTGAAATGTGTTTACCGTGTACTTCCTTATTTCTATCCTGTCTGCCATGCGACGTTAATGTTTGCACTCCTTCCTGTCTATCTTCTCTGTCACGTGACGTAACGTTTATAATTCCTGACGCCCTACCTCTGTGTCATTTGTAGACACTGAGTGCACCTTCGATTTCAAAACTTGTATTTTGTATATGCAGGTGCTGTTGGTGACGTCACTAGTGACGTATGTACCCCCGACTTATGGAGATTATGAGTACCCGTGGTATGCAGCAACCGTGGGTTGGATGTTTGCCTGTTCATCGCTCATTCCCCTGGTAGTGGTTGGCATATTGGTGGTCTGGAAATCGCCTGGAGATAGCCTATATCAAGTGAGAATCGACATAAACATGTTACATGTAGGATCCGCATCCGAAATTGATGTTAAGTCAGAACATATCCGGGAATCGACATTCCCCTTACTAGTCTGCAATGTTCTTGACGAGCGTTTCAAAACTGTTAGGGTCCCAAGTAGTGAACTTTTCGATGATCATATAACTTTTTTCCCGGAATCATTTCCTTTCAGTAGTGAAATGATGAGTTACAAACAATATTGTTAAATGTACTTCTGTCCATTTTGCTTTGCGATTCGATCTTAAAGCTGAGGATGTAGATTCCAAGCTACACAGCATGCGAAGATAATATAAGAGCATTCCAAAAGGCAAGATAATCCTCAGGAAAGGCAAATATTAGTTTTTCGTGTTTATGTAATAAGGTCCATTGTAGGATAGCATCCGATATATAATGTTAACCATCCAAAAGTAAGGAAATAAGAACGAGACGTAATAATATTGTTTATTTGCAGAAAGTCTTATCGTCGGTAAAGCCGACAAATGACTGGCAGCCGTCATCTAAACGAGACATATATCAATCTGAAGTCCCATTCTTAGACCCAAAGTCTCACCAGACAAATGACAGGAACATCAAAGGAAGCTTCTCCCAACGGATTCTCGTAAACATTGGATGCCGGAAGGAGGCTGTGTAGTTGTCGTGGTTAGGAATACTGGACAATGCACGTGTTGTCGGACACAGTTAGTCCATGCTACTGGACAGTACAATTGGTACATACATGTATGCGAATTATAATTAATTAGTGGGATACTATGAATTTGTGCATCTTTGATATCCAGTCTGACTGGAGGTTAGGATTAACTGCCTTAGCTTTTACTTCGTTGTAATGAGGCATATTTCATTCGCGTTAATTGCGGAGTGGTATTATATACAGTGTTCAATAGTATATGGATGTGTATTGTATAGATGGGATATATAAGGATGGATTGGACACAATCATTTAACAAGACATTACATTTAATTGTATAAAATGCATTTTTATCATAAAATATACTTAAAGCTTAATAGGACATGTTTTTCGCAATATGGAAAGCAATTGGTGTGAAAAGTGTTTTACCCAGGACAGATGTAATATTTCTATGAGATATGAACATTGGGATTTGATATAATGTTTTCAATTTTATTTCTTCAAGTTCATCCTACATAACAAACTGTTCATTTTTGCATTTGTAAAATAGCATCGGTTGTAAACACAATGTCACAGATACAATGTAGCCATCAACGTAACCATTGTATTGCACATCTATATTGCGTCGTACTTGTCGAACGTGTGCTACATTCCTGTCAATAATTAGATCAGTCTCGAGATTATAACCGTGTACACTATAAGCTGTCTGTCATACACAAAGAGTCCAGTTTGATGGTGTGACTGATCAGTACTTGGCACAATATATCCCTTCTGTACATGGGGCAGCATCTGTAATACAAGTATATATAGGTCAATTAAATACGTGTAAAATCACCTGTTATCATTGTTTTCTAGCATGAAAGTCCACAAGACCGATATAAGAATGATATTTCTACTACAGCACTTTAGTGAAAAGAAATAAGGAAACACAACTATGTCATATTGTATAATGTTATCTAGCATCTCAAGGACAAACATTCTCAATGCACGATGTACGGTTATATGAAATTTAACCACTGATTGCCCTTTTCCAGCTCTTGAAGTTCTATCACGCAAGGATCGTCCTTTCCATCTCTTGAAGACCTGTCACGCGAGGAACGTCCTTCTCTATATCTTGAAGGGCTATCACGCGAGGAACGCCTTTTTCAGGTCTGGAAAGTCTATCACGCGAGGAACGCCTTTTCCCAGTTCTGTAAGGTCTATCAGGCGAGGAGTAACGTAGCTACTAATTTGATGATGATTGCGCAACTTAATGCCTTTTTCAAAATGATTCCATTTTATACTTTTCCCCGAAAGTATACGATCCCTCCCTACCCCGAGTCCTAATCAGTTGGAAGTCCTAAGAAAAAACGACTGTTCATTCTCTCAAACATATTCCTACAACCGTCGTTTTTGTTATCTACATCAACAAATCAACATAGAAAACCCAGGAGAGTGACACATGATAACAATAGTAATCCCACATGGCAGGGTTATATACAAAACTCTCGTAATTCATAACCACTTCACAGTCACATGCTGTCTGTTGAGAACTCTTATTTTCAGTAGCCAGGAAATGTGTAATAAACTGAGATTTAATGTTTAGAACACTATAAATGTGATGTTACCTTGTTAACAATTGAGTATTCTTACAGCCCTGCTTGTCTAGCTGCTCTTATTGCTTGATTCGTAAGTGGTGACTAATAGAATGTTTCTCTGCCTTGGGGAAGTGACAAAGAAATCTCCACCCGAGGGTGAATTCACGAACGTCCAACCCGAGACTTGCCGAGAGTTGGATATTCATGAATTTCCCCGAGGGTTGAGATTTCTTCACATTTCCTAGATAGGGAGTAATTATTTTGCTCCCACCACTTCAGATAATTGCATATCAGATCGGCGGTCAAGGTATGTTTGTAAACAAATGCACGTGGTCGGCGCATGAATATCCTCATATGAAGAAGTACCTATCACAACCCCAAAAATGCATCCCAATTTCATAACGTAAGAAAACATAGGTCTTAAATTAATTCACAATAAGTATTCAAAAAGACACTGAAATAAGGTATCAATGATACTATTCTGATGTTAACAACAGTTCATCTTGTCTTTTCATAAAACTCTCTGTCTCGTACGCATATTTAACATTAAATAACAACGCGGGAACTATGAGTGGCGTCACTGAAAAAGTGCTTCCGGTTCAGAAGGTTAGTGCAATAGGTCATACCCTGGAAGAAATTTCCCGTCTAAAACTGAAGATAAACCGGTGAATTGTTGGAGAATAAAGGTATCAATCTTTTCTCTTCTTTGTAAAGACCTCTCTTCTTAATGCTTAATTCTAATGATGACCCTCGGCAGTAAGCTTCAGTGAAGTAGCACTTCGAAGTCGGCATTAGGCACAAGGATGCAAACAGGAACTTACCGCAGCTTTCCAAAACACACACAGTCGCAACAGACATGCAGCGTAGACTCAAGGAAGACGTCCTTACATGTAAAAGTTAAAAGACGTTTACAATACGGTCTCGGTTTGATCTAGCGTATACGAGCAGTAAAACACTATAACTAACAGGCCGTAATCCCGTAATATTGCACTTTCCTTCGTGATACCATGCTAACTAAGGTCATGAAAGAAGATCATCACATCAACATTTACACATATAATTTTAACTTCCCTACACATTAAGTAAACATAAACATATTTACAATCTGAGTGTTGAGGCAGAGGGAGCTCTCGTGCACCGGATTATCGTCGGAGCAACCTGCTCAGGACGGAAAGGGTTGGGGACAACCCATTTACAGACGCAGGAAGGCACAGATGATAAGGGAGTAGATCGTTGATACAGAAGGAAATCCGCAGAGAAGAAGGGACCAGGAAAGCTAGGTCAGAAGAGATGGGCTCTCAAAAAGCATGTACAAGATAGCAGCTGCCAGAACGGATTCTCTTATAGACAGATTTGTGGCGCTATGAACCATTGAGGATCTAATTCCTGCCTCGGGCGGTAAACGACACTTTACCATTACCAGCAAACCTGCATCTGTGGGTACTATCTGAAGAGCAAACGTGTCAGTTGTGCCAGGAATGTGGAGCCATGGGGAATATCCTTTCAGCATGCAATACAGTGCTGACACAGGGACGATACCTGTGGAGGCATGATCAGGTGCTTCGGGAATTAGCAGACGTCCTTGAGGTAGAATGGAAGAAGAGATCACGTCGTAAGCCCAATGCATCCTCCATCCAGTTTGTAAGAGAAGAGAAGGAGACAAAAGCAGCATTAAGCAACACATGGACAGAAACATGAAAGAGATTAGATATGGAGAAGTAGTTTGTGTTTCCAGACGTCATACAGGCAACGCTACGTCCGGATGTGGTGATGTGGTCTGTCGAATCCAAGCAAATTATAGTCATTGAGTTGACAGTGCGCTGGGAGGAGAGGTGCGACCACGTCACTGAGTTAAAGAGAGTCAAGTATACAGAACCCAGCGAACAATGTAGGGAGCGAGAGTAGCGAACTTTGCTGTTTCCTGTGGAGGTCCCATGCAGAGGATTCCCAGCACGCTTACTCTGGAAGACATTGCAGGCTGTTGGTGTGGTCGGGATGGCACGCAAGACGTATCAGGGGCTGCTTAGCGCGCATCATGCTGGTTGGGGAACAGACGGGAGGAAAGAGACTGGAAGCCATCCACAAGGACGTTCCGGGGCAATGGATAAAACGTCTGGAGACAGATTGACGCGACTGATGATGTCAATAGATTTGCAATATTCCACAAACTGTACAGGTATATTATTTATATGAACATACCAAGTGAAAACAAAAATTTGACCACGAAAGATACTATGAATACAGTATGAAAACATCGTTTCACGTAAATATATCCGATAATAGCAATACACCTGGAAAAAAATTGTGGTTTCTTTGCCATCTATTCACATCATATCAAGCTAATTAACACAAATCAATCATTGTATTAGATGTTAATTGATGTATTTTTGTTTTGAATAAAAGGTAAAAACAAAACAAAAACACAGCAATCAAAAAACAACTGGAAGTACACGTTAAGCGACGGCATGGTGAAGGTGCATTGGAGAAAATCACCGGCTGTTCCATTAATTTTGCATCTTTTTTCGTATATAACAGTCAAAAGTTAAAATTTCAAAAACCGTTCTTTATGTTTATTTCAATCTGATGTAAATGTATGAATTGAATGGATTTTTTTTCATTACTGCTATAAATAATAGTAGTTATCTACAAATCTTCCGAGGTGCGAGATAGAGCTACTAGGTACAGCGTTGTTACTATTAATTGGGTTTTCGTGGAAAAGAGGACAATGAATTCGTCTGAAGTGGTCTTGTGGTCTAAGGAAAATATCTCCAATATGTACAAGGCAATGGTATCTTTTTATTCCAAGTGATGACGCATTAGAAGGTTATTGAATGGAGAGCTTACCTTTTATGACAAATATGTCTATATCATCAACTTCATATAATGATCTAGGTGTTAGTTTGAAGTACATGTCTGTTCCATGTTACCTTCAATACATTTACGGTGTGCAGTGGTCCGTCAACTGTCGTAAAACATTAACATCACGATTTACAATGTTTTCTGTTAAACATTACCTGTCCTGTTCACTGGCCTCCTGTTACGCATGTGTGCTCGTCCGGCCAGACGCACGTGGAGTGTTTGCTGCTGTATTCGAGACCACTTGGACACTTGAAGCGGAATGTCCGTCCTGCGTAACACACGTAGAAGTGATGGCAACTCTCCGGGTCCCTATAGAACCCGTACTGACGGAACCAACACACAAAGCCTGAAAACCACATACAGAATAGTTATGATATATTGATATGGTCCACTAGGTTACAAGGACAATCAGTTAGGAACATGGCAGTACCATACGGACTGTAGGCGAGGAAAATAGCATAAATTACAGTACCATAAGGACTGTAGGCGGGGACAATAGCACAAATGGCAGTACCATACTAACTAAAGCGGAGGACAATAGTACCAAACCAGGACTAAATCAGTTAGGGACAGGACAACAAGACAGGAGCCACATTACATTGTAACAACCAGGATCAGCTGGGGAGGAGTGGCATACCATATGATCTGGCTAATTATCGGGTTCATACATTTTAAGAAGAGAAGAAACTACAAAATGTAACAAAATGTTGTGTTCCATATAAAAGACTGAAGATCGAGGAACAGGACATTTGACATTTTTCTTTGGGAGAGATGAATTACGGAGATGCCCAACCACTGTTAACGAAGACAAGTTGGAGGTTGATTGTATTAAATATATTACTGAGAGCTCGGGTTAACTAGACAGTCCTACCTCTGTTACCGAACACAAGTTCGGGGTCAACTGTAACATGTGCCTGTGTAACAGGTGCCTGTGTAACTGGCCGGATTGTAACCACAGGGCGTGGATTTGTAGTCTTTGGCGCTTGAGTAGTGGTAGTAGTGGTTGTAAGATAGAAGCCTGGGTCCGGGATAGGCGACGGAATGATGGGTAGCGGGGTGGTAGTCCGGCCCTGTTCCGCGTCAATAAGAGTTTCAGATACGGCGGTGGTCAAAGGGTATCGCTTGATGGTGCCTTTACAGATGTTGTTGAAGTCATCAAGAGAAAGTGACCACACCATGGCCCCTCCAAACCCTTCTCGTGCTATATAGCGAGCCTACCAAAGAGGAATGCGTTAGACTATAGACAAAAATGCCGGTGCATGTTCATAGTGTTACCATTTGGGCAATAAAAAGAAAAAATAATTAAGATATTCACTCAGTTTAGATCAGAAGTCGTATACACACCTTGTTCGCGACGCTTTCCGCGTCATCATATCCTATCCAGACCTTGCCAACAACGAAATAGGGCACCTCCTGTTCATGATCTCTGAAAACCCTCCCGATCCCAAGCTCTTGTTGTAGACAAATCTGTAGATTAATAGGGAAAGCCAAGATCAACAGTAGGATTATAACAATAACACAACACAACCTTTGTCATACCGACACAATAACACATCACATTACTTTGTTATACTGACACAATAAGACATCACAGTCGTTTGGTTATACCGACACTATACCAAATTTTAACCTTTTCGTTTTATTGACACAATAACAAATTGCATTACTTTTTTATAATGAAAACAATGAAGACAATAACATGTTCCTATCAGTACGTGCGTGTGAACCATTTAAGGTCAGTACCGAGAGAGAGACAATCATCTATTTAATCAACAGTAACAAACTGACCTCGTAGTACGACTGGAACCCCACCTCCCGGGTGTACATGCCCTTAGGGCCAGGTTTGGACACGGCGGCTGACAACTGGTATTGTGAGGCAGGATCGGCCAATATGTAGGACCTACCATACGTAGAGATGCCAATATTGAGTTTGTCCCGGGGGGCTCCGGACGCGTTCCAATACTTGGCCGCCCAATCCTAGAGTAAAAATTAAATAACATGCCAATAAAATCGGGGTTTTAATGACACGTGCTTTTTAAACTGTTTGGCAAGTCTGTAACTCATAAAATTTGAAATAAATGATGTATAAAATTCAACCATAAGGTTTCGCCTATACAATGGTGGTGTCAGCTCATTAACGTCGACGATAAGCCGTTTATCATAGTCCTAATATTTTACGCTCCTTGTCTGACAACAAAGGACATGACTAGAGATCATCTACACAAACGTTTTACCCCCAGACTGACAACAGAGGACATCAACACAAACGTTTTACCTCAGACTGACAACAGAGGACATCAACACAAACGTTTTACCCCCAGACTGACAAGAGGAGACAGGACTAAATATCATCTACACAAACGTTTTACCCCAGACTGACAACAGAGGACATCAACACAAACGTTTTACCCTCAGACTAAGAACAGAGGACATCTACACAAACGTTTTACCCCAGACTGACAACAGAGGACATCAACACAAACGTTTTACCCCAGACTGACAACAGAGGACATCAACACAAATGTTTTACCCCAGACTGACAACAGAGGACATCAACACAAACGTTTTACCCCAGACTGACAACAGAGGACATCAACACAAATGTTTTACCCCAGACTGACAACAGAGGACATCAACACAAACGTTTTACCCTCAGACTAAGAACAGAGGACATCTACACAAACGTTTTACCCTCAGACTGACAAGAGGAGACAGGACTAAAGATCATCTACACAAACGTTTTACCTCAGACTGACAAAAGGAAACAGGACTAGAGATCATCTACACAAACGTTTTACCCCAGACTGACAACAGAGGACATCTACACAAACGTTTTACCCCAGACTGACAAAAGGAAACAGGACTAGAGATCATCTACACAAACGTTTTACCCCCAGACTGACAACAGGGGACATCTACACAAACGTTCTACCCCAGACTGACAAAAGGAAACAGGACTAGAGATCATCTACACAAACGTTTTACCTCAGACTGACAACAGGGGACATCTACACAAACGTTTAACCCTCAGACTGACAAAAGGAAACAGGACTAGAGATCATCTACACAAACGTTTTACCCCCAGACTGACAACAGGGGACATCTACACAAACGTTTAACCCTCAGACTGACAACAGGGAACAGGACAAGAGATCATCAACACAAACGTTTTACCCCCAGACTGACAACAGGAAACAGGACTAGAGATCATCTACACAAACGTTTTACCCCCAGACTGACAACAGGGGACAGGACTAGAGATCATCTACACAAACGTTTTACCCCCAGACTGACAACAGGGGACATCTACACAAACGTTTTACCCCCAGACTGACAACAGGAAACAGGACTAGAGATCATCTACACAAACGTTTTACCCCCAGACTGACAACAGGGGACAGGACTAGAGATCATCTACACAAACGTTTTACCCCCAGACTGACAACAGGGGACAGGACTAGAGATCATCTACACAAACGTTTTACCCCCAGACTAACAACAGGGGACAGGACTAGAGATCATCTACACAAACGTTTTACCCCCAGACTGACAACAGGGGACATCTACACAAACGTTTTACCCCCAGACTGACAACAGGGGACATCTACACAAACGTTTTACCCCCAGACTGACAACAGGGGACATCTACACAAACGTTTTACCCCCAGACTAACAACAGGGAACTGACCGTATTCATCTTCCTCTGATACTCGTTTTCTTCACGGCGGGGGAACAATGGACTATTGTGTCCAGTCGTCCTCTCCCACGCGCCATGGAAGTCGTACGTCATGATGTTGATAAAACTGAGGTGTCTGAAACATAGAAAGTTGAATCGATATAACGTATTGCGCAAGATAGTTTGTTTTGTCTATGATTTGGTAGTTAGGGTCAGAAGCATGTGATTTCACATATAACAGACCCGGAGGGGCGTGAGTGTTAGACTGTGTGGTGTTGCGGAGACTGTACAGTTTGACATCATGCGTCTGTTTCTGGTTAGTATTAATAGTAAAGAAATGTTAGCCTTACTCCTACTATATCAACAAGGTGCAGCACTCGAAAAACCGGAAGTGGGGGATGAGCTTCGATTCACTTTGAATCGAAGTTCAATCCGATTAAAATACCAAATGCACGCAGTACTTCAGTAACGTAGTACTTGGTTTAGAATCCTTGAATATAAATGCATGCTATTCTTTAGTCGTATGACAATGATTAAAGATGAGAAGATGGATCAAAAGCGATCGTGATAGCCGACGATGCATCGACTGTGGAACGGAAGTAGTAGTATGTTTTAGTGGTGTGCAGATCCTTGTGGGTACTTTCAGCGATTCATAGCGTGTTTTCTAACCATAATTCGTCATTAAATCTAACTGCGTATATACATTTGTACTTTTTAGCGACAGAATGAACGGTTATTAATACACATTTTGAAATCCCAATCGACTTGTGAGTTGTATCCCAAAGGTGCACAGAGGAGACACTAAACCCTACGAGTTAATATCTCGTCTGTTAATGTATACAACAATCTACGTACTCCGCAAGTGCTGTGACGTTGTAGCTGACGTCGATGACGGTGGGACTGGCGGAAACGGCGGCTGAGAGCAGTAGGCAGGGTTTACCCGACGATTCGGACTCTCTCTTAAAAGAGTCCCGCAGCTCCTGTAACATGTGTAACACTGACCAGTCAGTTTAGATGTTTTCACAAAGAAATACATATTTATGATTTATGATTATTATCTTGAAAATCCAGTTATCAGAAAATAGAGCAAGACACACTGCAGGATTTATGTTGTGTTGTTGTGTTGTTATTATCTCAACAAATTAGTAATACCTGTGACACTGATGAAGCAAAATATGTTCATATTAAGAGCACTCCTACACATCTTTGACAATAATAAACATGCACATGTATCTTGTACAAATGCAGCAAATCTTATTTACAATTTTATAAAATATAGAACCAACTGTCATATTGCACTATGAATAAATGTAAGCTTGGTGTTAGCTTGATTCCTCATACATGTTCCATCTTCTTTAAAATAAAACCGAAATGTCGCCAGACGTATTGAGAGTGTACCTGTAGAAGCAAAGAAAACCTTCGTTTGTCCTCGGGCTGACCACCTCGAAGTGTTGGGTATTCCCAGTCGATGTCCAAACCGTCAAAGCCGTGTTTCCTGAGGAAGGAAATGGCGGATAGGGCAAACACGCGACGACTCATTGGCGTGGTCACCATGTTTGAGAATCCCTTGCTTTCTGCATTCCATCCTCCTACCGCCAACAGTGTTTTCACTCCGGGACTCCGACTCTTGAGTCCGGTAAACTGCTGGTACCTATCGACATCATAACACACCTGATTGTCTGCTGTCATTTGATAACAGTAGTAATATATTGAACAAGACCAGTACTGTTTGTTGTACTTTAAGACATAATACAATGATGCAAAAATAGGAACCGACACCGGTCTGAGACTCGCGCCTTTAAACTGACATATATGAATTCTACTCACATCTCCAGGTCATTTGGTTCGGAAGGGGTGATCCTGGTTCCCTCTAAGTTGGCAAAGGCATATATAAGATGAGTACAGAGGCTAGGGTCAATGTCGGCAGGCGTGAACTGCGCCCGACCCTGCCGGTACTGCGACCAGTTGGTATAGTAACATATCCGGCGGAACTTCCTGTGTTCTATGGATAAAAGCAATGGTAAAATAGAAGTACTGGATGGTTTTGTTGTCTTCCGTTAAAAAGTATATATAAATGTCGCTGTTCTAGGTGTGAAATAAAATTTAAATACACATTGTCTCTCAACTACTAGGGACTATTCACAGTTAATAATGCATATCCACTGGTATATAATGATTCAGTATTAACTGATAACATGGATCCACATCGAGCAAGCACGACTTGCATATCTCTGTGATTTATTGTAGGTACTCGTCCCAGCAGTATAGAAGACAGATAAGCTTACCACAATGTTCGTCCGAGCCGTCCCGACAATCTCTATCACTATCACATTGCCACTCCTTGGGGATACACTCGCCCGTCCCACACCGGAAGTGGACGCCATTACATGTGTTCTGTGGCTGCTCTGTTACCGGTTTACTTTCTGTAGTAAAAGTATATAATTCATCACATTTATGAAGCTACCTGCTTGATATAGTCACATGTAATAGATAGTCGCATATAATTTTTATTTTTCGCTGCTCGCATAATACAGAAAATCATCGTAGTACCCATCTCAAACCTGTTTTTTCCTTGTCACCCCCCCCCCCCCCCCCCCCCCCCCCCCCCCCTTCCCAACCTATTATATCGTAAAATTCATATTACGTCATCTCCAAGTAAGCATCCGTTGCTTTCCTTATCTATGTGCCAATCCATTTGTTTCACATTCCGCTTTAACTTACGACGTGTATGTGCTACCACTACCAAGACCTATCATTCACTCCTCTGTATATAAAAGGGGTAAGATGTTGTCGAAGGCTGACCACGGAAAAGTTTTTTGAACGACATGATGACCTCACTCGGAAGTATGCTATTTCTTTGTGCGATATGAAGTAAGACTTGTCCGATGCCTGTTCAGTTGGTTAGTGGTTCCGTTGACACCAACCTAGTTCTCATTTTAACCCGGGTTTATGTATATTGGCATGATGATGATATTGCAGATGAAGCAGAAGACGCTTACTCCCCCGGAACACAAAGTCTTACTTTCCTGGTATGTTCAATGGTCTCAATGCATACAATGTATATATATATTGTAATTATTTTGCCGTCGATATTTAGTTTGAATTGCGGTTTGTTATTACGTCGGTCTGTTGTATCCACAGAACCTGCTCATTCGTGTAACATATTACCCTGTGAGTCCCGGTACTCACCACATCGTTCTGGAGCCTCGTCTCCGCCATCCGGACAGTCTTCTGCCCCGTCGCACACCCAGCTGTCTAACAGACAGAGTCCGCTATTGCATTGAAAATCCGTCCCCTCGCAATTCTGACCATCTACAACGGACAAAGGGAGGTAACTCGTACAATGATAGTCTCAGTTACACTAGATGTGACAATGACTGCATACAGTTATGGCTTCCGATGAAATTAGATTTTATCTACCGATTTTTCAATAATTATCTGAATTAATTTCAAACTCTAAAACTGTTTTGGACCTAATGACCAACTCCGGCAGGTCATTCCAAATATCGACGATTATGATTGCAGAAGAGTATTTTCGCATTGTTGCTTTCTTAACTTGTTAGAATTTAGTAAAGCATTTGTTCTGAAAGAGGTATCAATTTGAATTCTTAATTAATTCTTAATTACGGGAAAATCAACGCTTTAAATAATATCAATTGCTTGGAAGTTGTTGATTTTTTGTTGTTTTTTTCTTTTTTTATCAAGGTGAACGAAAGATCTTATAAGGTCAATTATGCTAATCACCTGATTAATCGTTGTTTGGTATACACTGGGGAGTTCATATCCTTTCTCTATATTAATGTTAATACCATTCTCTATATTGATGTTAATACCATTCTCTATATTGATGTTAATACCTTTCTCTATATTGATATTAATACCATTCTCTATATTGATGTTAATACCTTTCTCTATATTGATATTAATACCATTCTCAATATTGATATTAATACCATTCTCTATATTGATGTTAATATCATTCTCTATATTGATGTTAATACCTTTCTCTATATTGATGTTAATACCTTTCTCTATATTGATGTTAATACCATTCTCTATATTGATGTTAATACCTTTCTCTATATTGATGTCAATACCATTCTCTATATTGATGTTAATACCTTTCTCTATATTAATGTTAATACCATTCTCTATATTGATGTTAATACCATTCTCTATATTGATGTTAATACCTTTCTCTATATTGATGTTAATACCATTCTCTATATTGATGTTAATACCATTCTCTATATTGATGTTAATACATTCTCTATATTGATGTTAATACCATTCTCTATATTGATGTTAATACCTTTCTCTATATTGATGTTAATACCATTCTCTATATTGATGTTAATATATTTCTCTATATTGATGTTGATACCTTTCTCTATATTGATGTTAATACCACGCATGTGGGTTAATGTTGCATTTATAATTAAAAAGTACAAAAAACGTCATGTTTTAATATAAATTCAATATTTAATGATTTCCCGTTTAGCTCTGTTTGTTTTCTTGATCGGATTTTAATGTTAGGTGTCCAACGTCTTTATCGGGATGTTTTCGTCGTTCCTCGTGTTCTCGCGTGGTCACGTGACCGGCACGAAGGACTACATTAACACTTGGTCGGTAAATATGGCCAGAGCACCCGACCAACGTATTTTGTCGTACAAACAAATATGATACACTTATTCATCGTGCTAAGAAACCGAGAAAAAGTGCTGTACATTCTTCTATTTATTCAAGTATGGTTACATAACGGCGTTATAAACTGGTGTTAATTGAAGAAGTGCCGCTTAATTGACTACTTTTTAAGTAATTTTGACGATGTTTGTCATTTTCGTAAGAATGTACAGCACTTTTCGTTGTTCTCTTACAATTACCTTCACGCTCTTACCTGTTTCATAAGTATTGATTTAGGGTAGTCGGGTGCTCTAGGACGATTCATAGAGCAAGTGTTAATGTTCATTCTCCAACACTGGCATCGAAATCGGCATATAGAAACGAACAAACGCTAGATCTAATAAACGAATGCAATGGATCGTAATTAATTCAATTTAATTATTTACAGATGATTTCCAAAGACATAAGGTATAGTTAGAAGTTTTCGGCTGTACACATGCAAGTTTGTAAATTCGTCACTGTGATAAAACCACCGTCCTCGTCGTTGCCATGACAGCCGATCGAAGCTGCGATCACGAAATGCACTGACAAAGTGAAAGTTGAAGTATTTTTCGCAACATGCCGTTTAAACTTAAAATTACATTCACACCTCATATTGATTGGGGTTGTTTCATCATACCTGATCAATTGAATTATCAGAAAACTAACAAAAACACTAAAAAACACAAAATGAAGCCTTCGTGTCAGGCAGTGCAGACACAACGCGGGATCTGTAAACAATGTGACGTCATTGGAATGTACAAGTTGCAACAATGTACAACAATGTATATTTTACATGAATACACTAATGAGCAACAAAACGGGACGCAACATTAACCCACATGCGCATTCTCTATATTGATGTCAATACCATTCTCTATATTGATGTTAATACCATTCTCTATATTGATGTTAATACCTTTCTCTATATTGATGTTAATACCATTCTCTATATTGATGTTAATATATTTCTCTATATTGATGTTGATACCTTTCTCTATATTGATGTTAATACCATTCTCTATATTGATGTCAATACCATTCTCTATATTGATGTTAATACCTTTCTCTATATTAATGTTAATACCATTCTCTATATTGATGTTAATACCATTCTCTATATTGATGTTAATACCTTTCTCTATATTGATGTTAATACCATTCTCTATATTGATGTTGATACCTTTCTCTATATTGATGTTAATACCTTTCTCTATATTGATGTTAATACCTTTCTCTATATTGATGTTAATACCATTCTCTATATTGATGTTAATACCTTTCTCTATATTGATGTCAATACCATTCTCTATATTGATGTTAATACCTTTCTCTATATTGATGTTAATACCTTTCTCTATATTGATGTTAATACCTTTCTCTATATTGATGTTAATACCATTCTCTATATTGATGTTAATACCTTTCTCTATATTGATGTTAATACCTTTCTCTATATTGATGTTGATACCTTTCTCTATATTGATGTTGATACCTTTCTCTATATTGATGTTAATACCTTTCTCTATATTGATGTTAATACCTTTCTCTATATTGATGTTAATACCTTTCTCTATATTGATGTTAATACCTTTCTCTATATTGATGTTGATACCTTTTCTGTTTTGATTATTCACCAGGAAATATGAATTAATCTTCTTCCTCAGACAGTTACAGTAAAATCTGTGTGGTTTCTATGGGTGATACTTTATATTTTGAGGAGGTATCTAAAGCATTGCGCGATATTTGAGGGTTATCCGGATTATTTTGGACTGCCTTTCTATTGGTCTCGTTTTTAATCTGCCTCTAAATTATCGTTTCCTCCGCGGAAAAAAAGGCAGTTTTTAAATAGTTTATTGAGGAAGGTCATATTGAATTACAATTGGACCAAGGATATTCCACTTCATACAAGTATTAGTGGCCATTAATCGGTAAATGTCCCTCTGTCGAGTGGAAACACCCAAGTGTACAGATATAATTTATATAAATGACCTTCCTGAACAAACGGAATGCCATTAGAAAACAATTTGTATTGACTTTGTACGACACTATTTCTTCACGGGGGAGCATGACATAGGTTCCGAATTAGTAAGTTATTCCTGAGCAATATATTAGCACATGTTTAGATATACAGCTACACGTACTTACACACTGTGGAGGAGAAGAGAAGTAGAAAACTGCAGAAACAGAAAAAATTCCAAATCTGGGAAGAAAAGAAACATATTTGTTATTTAAAGAGAAACTTCATCATACAACTGTTTTCTCATTGAATTATATTAGATCAATAAATGTGTACTTATATGTTGTACTCACACACTAAACAGATCAACACATGTGTATATGTGTATTGTACTTTTACACTAAAGATATCAATATATGTGTATGTACATTGTACATTGAATATATCAATACATGTGTATATGTGTATGTCTATTACACGTGTAGGTGACACCAAGGAGATCATACAATTGTACTAGTTGTCCTGTTACACGTGTAGGGGGCACCAGGGAGATCGGACTAGTTATCCTGTTACACGTGTAGGGGACACCAAGGAGATCGGACTAGTTGTCCTGTTACATGTGTAGGGGACACCAAGGAGATCGGACTAGTTGTCCTGTTACACGTGTAGGGGACACCAAGGAGATCGGACTAGTTATCCTGTTACATGTGTAAGGGACACCAAGGAGATCGGACTAGTTGTCCTGTTACACGTGTAGGGGACACCAAGGAGATCGGACTAGTTGTCCTGTTACACGTGTAGGGGACACCAGGGAGATCGGACTAGTTGTCCTGTTACACGTGTAGGGGACACCAAGGAGATCGGACTAGTTGTCCTGTTACACGTGTAGGGGACACCAAGGAAATCGGACTAGTTGTCCTGTTACACGTGTAGGGGACACCAGGGAGATCGGACTAGTTGTCCTGTTACACGTGTAGGGGACACCAAGGAGATCGGACTAGTTGTCCTGTTACACGTGTAGGGGACACCAAGGAGATCGGACTAGTTGTCCTGTTACACGTGTAGGGGACACCAAGGAGATCGGACTAGTTGTCCTGTTACACGTGTAGGGGACACCAAGGAGATCGGACTAGTTGTCCTGTTACACGTGTAGGGGACACCAAGGAGATCGGACTAGTTGTCCTGTTACACGTGTAGGGGACACCAAGGAGATCGGACTAGTTGTCCTGTTACACGTGTAGGGGACACCAAGGAGATCGGACTAGTTATCCTGTTACACGTGTAGGGGACACTAAGGAGATCGGACTAGTTGTCATGTTACACGTGTAGGGGACACCAAGGAGATCGGACTAGTTGTCCTGTTACACGTGTAGGGGACACCAAGGAGATCGGACTAGTTGTCCTGTTACACATGCATTTTTCATATTGAATTATTATATTTATACGTGTAGGGGGCACCAAGGAGATCGGACTAGTTGTCCTGTTACACGTGTAGGGGACACCAAGGAGATCGGACTAGTTGTCCTGTTACACGTGTAGGGGACACCATGGAGATCGGACTAGTTGTCCTGTTACACGTGTAGGGGACACCATGGAGATCGGACTAGTTGTCCTGTTACACGTGTAGGGGACACAAGGAGATCGGACTAGTTGTCCTGTTACACGTGTAGGGGACACCAAGGCGATCGGACTAGTTGTCCTGTTACACGTGTAGGGGACACCAAGGAGATCGGACTAGTTGTCCTATTACACGTGTAGGGGACACCAAGGAGATCGGACTAGTTGTCCTGTTACACGTGTAGGGGACACCAAGGAGATCGGACTAGTTATCCTGTTACACATGCATTTTTCATATTGAATTATTATATTTATAAAACAACAAACCATTTCATTCATTCAGCACGGTATTATAAAATGTGTAACTTAATTTATTTTTATAACATGATGTCACGATATTTAATATTTAATTGTAAGTTAATCTTCACCTAAACGTGATCGTAAAATCATTTAAAAGCAGGATGTTTCATTACACTTCCTGAACTTATGACCCCATCAAATTAAATAGCTCGGTTTTATGTGGACCACGGCACATCGCTCTAGATACAGGTACATACATCCGTGTGAGGGGTACATACTGTCACAACATAGTAACAACAGGTACATACATCCGTGTGAGGGGTACAAACTGTACATGGTAACAACAGTTACAGACATCCGCGTGAGGGGTACATACTGTACATGGTAACAACAGGTACATACATCCGTGTGAGGGGTACATACTGCACACGGTAACAACTGGTACATACATCCGTGTGAGGGGTACATACTGCACACGGTAACAACTGGTACATACATCCGTGACAGGGCTACATACTGTACATGGTAACATCAGGTACAGACATCCGTGACAGGGGTACATACTGTACACGGTAACAACAGGTACATACATCCGTATGAGGGGTACATACTGTACACGATAACAACAGGTACATACATCAGTGTGAGGGGTACATACTGTACATGGTTACAACAGGTACATACATCCGTGTGAGGGGTACGTACTGTACACGGTAACAACAGGTACAGACATCCGTGACAGGGTTACATACTGTACACGGTAACAACAGGTACATACATCCATGTGAGGGGTACATACTGTACACGGTAACAACAGGTACATACATCAGTGTGAGGGGTACATACTGTACACTCTAACAACTGGTACATACATCCATGACAGGGGTACATACTGTACACATTAACAACAGGTACATACATCCATGACAGGGGTACATACTGTACACGGTAACAACAGGTACATACATCCATGTGAGGGGTACATACTGTACACGGTAACAACAGGTACATACATCAGTGTGAGGGGTACATACTGTATACGGTAACAACAGGTACATACATCCGTGTGAGGGGTACATACTGTACACGGTAACAACAGTTACATACATCCATGTGAGGGGTACATACTGTATACGGTAACAACAGTTACATACATCCGTGACAGGGGTACATACTGTACACGGTAACAACAGGTACATACATCCGTGTGAGGGGTACATACTGTACATGGTAACAACAAGTACATACATCAGTGTGAGGGGTACATACTGTACACGGTAACAGCAGGTACCTTCATCCGTGACAGGGGTACATACTGTACACGGTAACAACAGGTACATACATCCGTGACAGGGGTACATACTGTACACGGTAACAACAGGTACATACATCCTTGTGAGGGGTACATACTGTACACGGAAACAACAGGTACATACATCCTTGTGAGGGGTACATACTGTACACGGTAACAACAGGTACATATATCCGTCTGAGGGGTACATACTGTACACGGTAACAACAGGTACATACATCCATGACAGGGGTACGTAATGTACAGGATGTCATCAGGTACATTCCTCAGAGATAACTTCCATGATAATAATAATTCATGGTTGTTACCATTGTTTAAAGACCTTCACACCACAAATCAATGAATATTACGATTTATTTATCATATGTAACAACATATACCTATATAAGTAGTTCATGTTCAATTATCTGCATCAGTTCCTTACACATGTGTTTAAGTTGATACTCACAATACTGCGGTACGATCGGGAGTTTAAGGTATATACAATACATATTATAAATTGTGTATCAGGACGATTCGTCTCCGGGACTAAAATGAGTGTCCCTTTAACAAAAAGGATCCAGTCTATGTTATTATGTATAATTTGTGTAAATGTCTACATAAACCGGCTATACTTATTTGTAGCATTTACCTACAGCTGACTGGGTTCTTGTCTACGACTGATTGATGTCGTACATCAGTGTAAAGGTTTTCCATGTTTAGACTATCTAATGACACTCCCGGGCTTAGTTTTATTTGTCATTAAGTTATTGACAAACATTTCAAGACTTTGAACACAGATAGCCGTGTCAGCTATTAACAGTCGTGACTTCCAGTAGGCAATGTTTATATGATAACCAAGCACACCCACCAGTAGAAACAGGACATCCTACCAGTCCGTTTTCTCTCACCTAGGTACACAGGTCCGCACAGTTATGTTAAGTTGTGCCAGGATCACTCATGTGAGAACAAACACATGCCGTCCAGTTGTCGTATGGGCGCGAATCATACTCATTCCAAGTCATGTCATACTGAATGATAATCAGTAATCAAGGAACACAGCTAATTAAAAATTTTAAATTAAAGTTCTAATAGGAAAATAAATTACTTATAGTCGAGTCAACATTAATAACTTTACATAAACACGCTTTGGTTAGGATATTGAACAGACAGATTATGTGGAAACTATGTTTTTCTTTTATATTCTTCATAAACACATTGTTTGTGCACGAGACCGTGTTGTTGATGGCAACTAAATTATCCGACCTGTTCGGTATTGAAAATAAGAAATCGAAACTCTTACTTTCTATACTCTTTCA
This sequence comes from Pecten maximus, assembly GCF_902652985.1. Lineage (NCBI taxonomy): Eukaryota > Metazoa > Mollusca > Bivalvia > Pectinida > Pectinidae > Pecten > Pecten maximus. Next base: position 19,018,422 of record NC_047015.1, read on the forward strand.
CAATAGCACTTTGTGTTAAACCGCCTAAACGACTTTCATTGTCGATGGACCGCACAACAATACACAGACAAAGCAAAATATAACAATGTTCATTGACAGCCTGACCTCAGCCTTGCCTTTCCCCCCTTCGGTAGATGGTGTATACCTAAAGTGAGGCATGACTGTTCATCGACGTAATGAATGCCTGTAGATGTTTTTTTGTACGTCCACAGGAAGAGCAACGACCCGTCATTAGTAGGCATCAGATCTTTTTAAAAAAGTTAATAGTTTGAATGTTTGTTGTCGGAGTGATGGTTTAAGTTAGTAATGTTTTGTTTGCTAACATGATGTGATCTATAACACGCCATGAGGCAGGTCTTGTTGTTATTAACAAGGTCGCACTAATTGTATTTATCGTCACTTATATAAAAACAAAAAAAAAACAAAAAAAACATTACTACAGAATTCAGTAACATGTACATGTAGCTCAAATTAAAGCCGGGAAGTCCCGGGTTCCAGTCCTGGTCAGCATTACTTTCATTGTCTCTCTCCTATTACCATGGCCAGCTTTTAGTTTAAGTTATACGTATACTAGGCGTGGAACATCGAACCTAGATAGAAAAAAAGAACTATTGTATTTGGGTTCAAGTTATGGTGTGTTATGACGACGAAAGTTAAGTTCAAGTTCCAGTTATATTTATTCCGTGGACCTATCGGCCCATAATAAATATAAGTCGCTGACTTAGCGTTTACGTACTGACCGTCGATCTGTCCGGTGCTCCGGACTATCTATTGATGTGTATACAAACATAGACCTCGTTTTGTGGAAACGTAAGGTGTCATCTATTGTTCCTTCAAAGTCTCATATCTCGACCCTTCATAGTGCCATATCTCATTCCTTCAAAGTGTAATGTCTCATTCCTTCAAATTAGTGTCATATCTCGACCCTTCAAAGTGTAATGTCTCGATCATGCAAAGTCTCATATCTCGTTCATTCAAAGCGTCATATCTCGACCCTTCAAAGTGTCATATTTCGATCATTCAAAGTGTAATGTCTCGATCCTTCAAAGTGTCATACCTCTACCCTTCAAAGTGTAATGTCTCGGTCCTGCAAAGTGTCATATCTCGCTCATTCAAAGTGCCATATTTCGTTCATTTAAAGTGTCATATCTCGTTCCTTCAAAGTGTCATATCTCGTTCATTCAAAGTGTCATGTCTCGACCCTTCAAAGTGTCATATTTCGATCCTTCAAAGTGTAATGTCTCGATCTTTCAAAGTGTCATATCTCATTCCTTTAAAGTGTCATATCTCATTCCTTGAAAGTGTAATGTCTCATTCCTTCAAATTAGTGTCATATCTCGACCCTTCAAAGTGTAATGTCTTGATCCTGCAAAGTCTCATATCTCGACCCTTCAAAATGTCATATTTCGATCCTTCAAAATGTAATGTCTCGACCCTTCAAAGTGTCATACCTCTACCCTTCAAAGTGTAATGTCTCGGTCCTGCAAAGTGTCATATCTCGCTCATTCAAAGTGCCATATTTCGTTCATTCAAAGTGTCATATCTCTTTCCTTCAAAGTGTCATATCTCGTTCATTCAAAGTGAAATGTCTCGATCCTGCAAAGTGTCATATCTCGCTCATTCAAAGTGTCATATCTCGTACCTTCAAAGTCTCATATCTCGTTCATTCAAAGTGTCATACCTCGACCCTTCAAAGTGTCATATCTCGACCCTTCAAAGTGTAATATCTTGTCCCTAGTTATCTAGTTGGTATAGCTATTGTGGAGTCTTGTATACGGAAGTTTGGGGACTTCACCAATAAAATGTAAGTCTCTGATACTACAGTTTGGAATTTACCAACATAATGTAAGTCTCTTATACTACAGTTTGAGACTTACCAACACAATATATCGAGGATATTGAATGGTTTCCCGTTTAGTATAACATATATTTCACGAGTATGACAGAATATCGATATTTTCACGAGTGCGAAGCACGAGTGAAGAATATCGAAATATTCTGTCATACAAATGAAAGATATGTTATATTTAACGGGATACCATTCAATTTTCTTTTTATTGCATTTCATAAACTTAAAAACAAAATTAAAAACATCGAAAAATTACTAGTCAAAAAGTGCGGGAATCAGTAATGACGTCATCTCTTTGTGACGTTATTCCAAGTCAACTTGACGGCGCCATTTGGAAAGGACTGATCAGAGAAATTTAAGCGTTTTCTGCTGTTATCGAAGAATCTGTTCCTGAATAGCTAACATTAAGTGAGTATTTTGTCAAAAACTAGTCTGAAAATTTCAGAAATACAGCAAAATAACCAATTTATCTATATCCGCTTCGATTGGAAACATCGGCAAGTTTCAACGAGGTGAATACAAAGGTCTGCTCTGATTGGTCAAAAAGGGAAAACTTATATTTTCACAACAAAACTTATATTTTCACTGCAAAATCTTATATTCTCACTGCTTATCGCTGCAGTGAAAATATAAGTTTTATTAGTTTGATACATTTCTATATTTCACTGGCAAAAATGCAATAAAAGACTCTGATGCAAAAGTTTGGGGATTTTCTTACTCGTTGATATTGTTAGAGATGTACAATACGCCAGGTTGGTGAAGTTATTTATTTTACAGCTCTCAGCCTTAATGCGTTTTTATCATGTCGGGGCATTGATACATGTCGGTATACACAACTACACATATACTTTAGTAGCTTTGTCTGGTGTACGGCGTCATCGTTTGTTTTTGTTTGCTTGTGTATGGTGTGCTAGATGATTGTTTTTACATTGCTACTGGTCATTGACTGTGAATCCTAATGGACGAGATGCGTTCAGCTGTCAAACCCCCAGACAAGTCACCGCCTACCACGCCACCTCGTGACAATCCGTGGAATATTACAGGGTCAGCGTGACCATCAGACAGCGCTTTCTAATTAAAAGCATGTTTCTGCATTCTAAATAACCTATAAACTACGCAACAAAAACTCTAAATACAAGCCAAGTTTTTATATATAAATGTATAATTATTACACAACCATGTTTTACCATTTGATAACTTTAACCAATATCACGAATACAATGGATATTTTTGTATTGTTGACAAGGGAATCAAACGTTTTATCAAATACTAGTTTTTCCTTCATCAAATTTTGCATAAATTACAGCTTAAACATGTAGCAATAGAACATTTATGTTTTGGGACGAAGACTTTCTTACCACGCTCCCCGATACAGATGACATACCACAACGTTAAGGTACAGATAATTAGTAAAGAAAGAACAGACATTCATGGTGCGGTGCTTTTTGTGTAGCGAGTTTCTGCAGTCTGCGGTGTACTCTGTCAATTGGCTATCAGGATGCAAACCAATGAATAGGTTGTTTTTAATATGTTATTCACTGATAAGATTTATTAGTTATTGCAGTACATGTGCAAAAACTATTTTCCTTATGTTAAATGTAATATATTTCAATACTCTAAGTCTATCGAAGTTAGCAATCTGTTGGTATATTTATTTACATTATCTGTAATTGCATACATGCATACATATGAATATGTTAATCAGTAATATAGTCATTAACTCTGATAATTGAAGTTTATTTGTAATACATACAACATGTTTTGTGTAGCATTTACTATTATTGAACCTAATAACAATAAACATTATTTGAAAATTATATTGGAGCAAGCAATAAAAAGAAAAATAGATCTCCATAGCTTTACATTGTACAAGTTAACTCATATTCAACCCAGACATGCGGGTACAGTGACTTCATTATATGACATATGCATATGATAAATCTTATTTTATAGCTATTTTTGACATGTTTACATCATCATCAATTGTCCTTATTATTTTCAGTCATGTATATTCATTTCATCATTTATGTTATTCAGGAAAAGACGGATTATAAGTGTCATACTTGTGTTTAATCCCATTTGTGTTTTGACAAATAAAAAAAGTTTAAATAAAAAAAAGTACAAAGTACATTTGTATTAACATAACATGTTATATGTCAGTTACTAGTTATAGGTGTATTACCATTACATGTTATATGTCAGTAACTAGTTATAGGTGTATTACCATAACATGTTATATGTCAGTAACTAGTTATAGGTGTATTATCATAACATGTTATATGTCAGTAACTAGTTATAGGTGTATTACCATAACATGTTATATGTCAGTAACTAATTATAGGTGTATTACCATTACATGTTATATGTCAGTAACTAGTTATAGGTGTATTACCATAACATGTTATATGTCAGTAACTAGTTATAGGTGTACATGTATTATCATAACATGTTATATGTCAGTTACTAGTTATAGGTGCATTACCATAACATGTTATATGTCAGTAACTAGTTATAGGTGTATTACCATAACATGTTATATGTCAGTAACTAGATATAGGTGTATTACCATAACATGTTATATGTCAGTAACTAGTTATATGTGTATTACCATAACATGTTATATGTCAGTAACTAGTTATATGTGTATTACCATAACATGTTATATGTCAGTTACTAGTTATAGGTGTATTACCATAACATGTTATATGTCAGTTACTAATTAAAGGTGCAAACCCATAACATGTTATATGTCAGTGTAGTTCATGGGTGAATTACCATAACATGTTATACATTGTATGTCAGTAACTAGTTATAGGTGTATTACCATAACATGTTATATGTCAGCTACTAATTAAAGGTGCAAGCCCATAACATGTTATATGTCAGTGTAGTTCATGGGTGAATTACCATAACATGTTATATGTCAGTAACTAGTTATGGGTGTATTACCATAACATGTTATATGTCAGTAACTAGTTATGGGTGTATTACCATAACATGTTATATGTCAGTCACTGGTTATAGGTGTATTACCATATCTTAAAATAACTTTTAAGGAATATTACTCCTAATAGCCAACCCAATGTACCGATACGATATCAATCTATGTATCATACGTTAACGTTTGATCATTTGTCCACAGATATTACCTCGTCAACAACAAAGTCCCTACCTAGTTTTTCATACTTTGAGTGTTTTTCAAGGATCCGCGTTGTCATGATAATTTTCGATAGTTGGTAGGATTTCTATATAAAGATACACCCAGTTATGATTATTTTCGATAGTTGGTATGATTTCTATATAAAGATACACACATTTATGATTATTTTCGATAGTTGGTATGATTTCTATATAAAGATACACCCAGTTATGATTATTTTTGATAATTGGTATGATTTCTATATAAAGATACACACAGTTATGATTATTTTCGATAGTTGGTATGATTTCTATATAAAGATACACCCAGTTATGATTATTTTTGATAATTGGTATGATTTCTATATAAAGATACACCCAGTTATGATTATTTTCGATAGTTGGTATGATTTCTATATAAAGATACACCCAGTTATGATTATTTTCGATAGTTGGTATGATATCTATATAAAGATACACCCAGTTATGATTATTTTCGATACTTGGTATGATATATATATAAAGATACACCCAGTTATGATTATTTTCGATAGTTGGTAGGATTTCTATATAAAGATACACCCAGTTATGATTATTTTCGATAGTTGGTAGGATTTCTATATAAAGATACACCCAGTTATGATTATTTTCGATAGTTGGTAGGATTTCTATATAAAGATACACCCAGTTATGATTATTTTCTGTGTTATATGAGTTTCTTAGCAAGAACCTGTCTTACGTCTTAATAGTAGTACTGTGGTCCAGATTTATTCTCTTTACCTTGTTGTTTATAAGTGTTAATCCTGGTTGCCGTTATATATATTTTACACATAGACGTCCGATTGTTTAATCCATCATCGCACAGTTTATCACACTCATTTATCTGCGCTGCCGTGAACGGTCCTCCTAAATCACTGTGGGACATGAAGGATCGTATTCCACGGGGGATTGTTACGTCATCCGTAGGGTTAAGATTTTTGTTAATCCAGTCCTATAGAAAAAACATATACAGATCCCGTGGGTTGATATACAGGCGATACATATGACCGCGGAGGGATAGTTCGGTTTTACTTGTACCTACGAAGGGAGATTTGGGCTTTATTTGTACCTACGGAGGGATATTTCGGTGAATGATGCAGGTACAGGTACAGATGCGTAGGGATATATCGGTAATACAGGTTCCCGCGAAGAAATATTTCGGTGAAACATATATTCGCGGAGGGATATTTCGGTGATACACATACCCGTGAAGAGATATTTCGGTTGTGTAGGATCATTGATATTACATTTAATTATACAACTTTATCGTATACCCGTGTTAAGATAATCCATGGCCACAATTATAGCTGAACACGGCTCTTGGTGGATTAATATTTCCATGAAATGTGCACTTGCTGTTGAAGTCAGCTGGTAGATACATCCTCGTAGAACTCTCTATTTGTGACTTAAATGTGTTTTCAACAGCAGCGTAACAATCGGTTTAATCAAAGATTACACTTCGCCAACTAATTCAACTTCAATCAAACCATCTGAGCAAGAAAACCATTTCTGTAAAAATAAAACAACTAGAGCAGAGGTACATACCATTGCGAGGCCGGCGTTGTGGTGCCCGGTCTGTGATTCTGTGTTTTGTGACAGTAGCGATGGGTGCCCACAACCATCACCCTGTAATACAGACACGGACAAGTTTTTTTTTTCTACTCAGGAATGTTTTGCGTGTCCGTGTTCAGGTGTTGTTACATGGCTGTGTCAGTGTGTGAGTGGGAACTTGTCGCAGAAGCTACCGGAACGTGTCAGTACTGCGCACGTGTGACCAAATTACCGAGCCATCCGTCATTAGGGGCTGATGTAGATTCGCCCCTGGCTTTGTGTAATGGCGTCACAGAAGACTTCTGATGCGCGACACATACATGTTTAGCTAGTGCACGAGTTGACGACAGAAACTAGTTTCTAAGAAATATAGCATTACGCTAGGCAAACCTGTAACGACCTTTGTCAATTGAGTGTGATTCGATTACCGCCGTTACTCTTACCGTTATACGTCACTCCACACCTGACCCTATATACGACGTATAATACATGTACATTGTAGGTACGTAAGCGGTGCCACACGGGTCGCTTTCCTCAAACATTACTAGGGAGGTTCAGACTTGTCGGCTGTAAAGGTGTTGGTAGAGGACATTACACGTTCGTGTAAATGTATTAGGCATGTCCCAGCGAACAAAACTACTTCTGAGACATTGGTGTGCATGTTAATCAGATTAACGGCACTGAGAGTGCGAATAGTTAGCAATGTCGCCTGTCATAGTATCATTTATATACCTGCACAGTATGTTTAATGTAGAACAATCTACAACTATTTTATAGTGTAAAGGACGAATATGTCCTCTGTAGTGTTGTACTGTAATCACTCGCCTCCGTTCACTTGTCATATCGCCTCATTGAGCATATGTGGTCCGTGTCAAGCTGTGTCACGGGGAAAGGTAATGTCAGTACCGGGGACACAGCGGGAATCAGGTAATATTAGTCCCGGAGACACCGTGACGGGTAATGTCAGTCCCGGAGACACCGTGACGGGTAATGTCAGACCCGGAGACGGCGTGACGGGTAATGTCAGTCCCGGAGACACCGTGACGGGTAATATCAGTCCCGGAGACACCGTGACGGGTAATATCAGTCCCGGAGACACCGTGACAGGTAATATCAGGCACGGGGACACAGTGACGGGTAATATCAGTCCCGGAGACACCAAGATAGGTAGTATCAGTCCGGGAGACACCGTGACAGGTAAAATAAGTCCCGGAGACACCGTGACAGGTAATATCAGGCACGGGGACACCGTGACAGGTAAAATAAGTCCCGGAGACACCGTGACAGGTAATACAAGTCCCAGGGATATTTGGCAGTCAGAAAATACACCTGCCCTGATATTTTTTCCAGCATCGAATTTTCAAGAAACACTTCATTCTAAAGGAAAGAAATATTTTAGCTGCTCTGAAATGTAGATGAAAAAAACTTGCATACAATTAATGTTTAAGATAAGTTTAATGTGTTATTTACAAATGGCAATGTATTGTAGAAAGTAAGCTAAAAAAAGTTATCACATTTGGTTTACCAAGTAACCTTTTGATATATCGCATTGATATCTTTTAAGGTTACTGACGTCATTTCTGTAGATATATACATGTTTGGGGCATCTGACGACTAGAGACAGATAGGGGTTTAGGGCACGAGCGTATATCGAACTTGTATTAATAAAATCACAGATATTGAAGAATCAGTCTATGAGCAATATGATCTGGTTGCAGAGCCGTGATGTACCGGAAGAACCATTGTGCCATACTGTGACGGCGGTCGATGGAACAGCAGCCGCAGTGGAGATAACAACCTTTATACAACCATTCAAATACATTGGTCTAATTCCATCTTCAAAGGAAAATATAATCAATGCTAATTCGAGTGATTTGAAATTGGATTGATTTAATTCTTCTGGGTATTAGTATAGGTCTGACTGGCCCAGCACATTCTCCGGCCATTAGTTTACAGCAGACGACAAGTTCCATACATGTTTTTAGCAAACGGGCAGACTGATGGTGCTCCTAGAGGTGAAATAAAACATATTTAATGCATACATTGTACATGTATTACACCGTCTATCACGTGATTTATAATGACTTAACGATGAAGTAAGACAATCCAAAGTGCGTGCACATTGTCTGTATTATCATATTTCCCAGTCATTACAGGTATATGTTGCTGTGAATTATTTCATTTCATAATATTTATTAAGCTACGATCACTTTGACACTAAAAATAGCTGTATGTTATTCCGCAGACCTGTTTGAAAACTGGTCGTCGCTGTTTGACAATCCGTGCTTCCCATCCAAGTCAAACTATACCATGTGACACCATACCACGTAATATCATTCATATTAAAGCTTCATGTGTTCAGTTTCCACACTGACGTAATTTCCGTTTAATCGAATGTGTCGAGATCTAGAGGAACTGAGGGGTTGTCTGTAGAGTTATGCGGACTGTCTGTGTGTTTTGTGGGAAATTGGCCTCTTTTAATCGGTGAATCACCCTCTGTGATCACAGAAGCCTTGTCTCCAGGGGGTCGGGAGTATACGTCCACCTTGGACCTCCGCAGTATCAAGGTATCGTCGTCCGTGACGTCATCGTCCTTGTTATCGTGAGACATATTGTAGCATACGATAATCATGCGGTAGATGAGGAGGAATATCATCAAAAGGTTTTTAAAAGTGAAGAACAGGATTCCATAGGTGAGTATTCTGTAGCGAACCAGGGCGTACAGTCGAATCGTTACAAATGGTAGGTCCATAATGGAAATAGACACCATCAAACTCCAGATCTCCGACTGGAAAATGCGCGAGCACAAACTCCTATTGTCTTTTATAGGAGCATCCTCAGGGGCGATCGCCACGCCACGTCCCTTGCGCGCGTTCTTTGTGGCAGTGAGAGTAAGTGTAAACTGCAGCAAACTGACAGACCAAACGCCTAGTGTGGCGTAAGTGAGAATCCGATCTTCGCGGATTACCGGCTCCTCGAATATAACGAAAAGCTCCATAATGTCAGATGCGATCCCGAGGTACACAAAGAGAAGCTGGGACAACTGGTCACGTGTTACTTTGCCCCTGGGGAGCATCCAGCGCCCCACAATAAACAGGAAGAGTAGGCCCTGCTCGAGTACCGATATCCACGTGTCTGCCTCCAACTTTATTGGTACACTCACCTGAAACATATAGATATTATTGATTTAATAACCGAGTATAATAAGAACACAGGAGTTTGTCGCTATCGTCTGGGTTATGCGCTTTCAAGAGTGATGTAAAGCCACGCAATACTTATCCCCGACCAATCGGACTGCGCTCCTGATCACGTAATGTCTAAAATCGAACTGTTGTAGCAAGTGAAAACTTTCGTCAGGCCTCTATGCAGTAAACGAATAACATGTCACTTTCCAAATTCAAATGTTTCAAGCTATAATTGCAATTACGAAATCGACGCGGTTGTATGCAAATGTATTTGAATGTGTGGGGGAAATTTATCTATGCGAAAGATTTGTTCCGGGCGACAATTTGAAAAAAAAGGCTTTGAAAAAAATTATCACGTTGTTTTAAATAAAAACACAAGCACTTACAAATGTAATTAGAATGATTCTGCTAATAATAAATACTGATAAAAAAAACTCGCATGTATTTTATATTTATTATTTCTATGCACTATGTTGTTTACCAATCTGCACGCGACAAGGCTATGCCTGTTGTTGAACTCAAATGTCGAAACTGTCGCTAAAGCGTGGAGTTTAAACAATTGAAACGAGTTTTATTGACATATTTCAGAAAGAAACACTGAACATGTAGATATAAGCACTAAACTGTATTGATATGGTTGATTTACAGATAAACATCATATTGCGTGCCAGTAAAAAACGTATACAGGTACATCATATCAATGTATTATATATTACAAACTCGTATTATAGATAAATTAGGTGTTACATGTGAATAACACATCCGTACAATAGGTAAGTCATACAATGTACACACCTGTAACATAGGTATATTATAGAATGTGTGGTCTCTTACACACCTGTCACATAGGTATATTATAGAATGTGTGGTCTCTTACACACCTGTAACATAGGTATATTATAGAATGTGTGGTCTCTTACACACCTGTAACATAGGTATATCATAGAATGTGAGGTCTCTTACACACCTGTAATATAGGTATATCATAGAATGTGTGGTATCTTACACACCTGTAATATAGGTATATCATAGAATGTGTGGTCTCTTACACACCTGTAATATAGGTATATCATAGAATGTGTGGTCTCTTACACACCTGTAATATAGGTATATCATAGAATGTGTGGTCTCTTACACACCTGTAATATAGGTATATCATAGAATGTGTGGTCTCTTACACACCTATAATATAGGTATATCATAGAATGTGTGGTCTCTTACACACCTGTAATATAGGTATATCATAGAATGTGTGGTCTCTTACACACCTGTAATATAGGTATATCATAGAATGTGTGGTCTCTTACACACCTGTAGCAGACACAGTAGGTACATTATAGTGTTCTCTTACACACCTGTAATATAGGTATATTATAGAAAGTTTGTTTACTAACACACCTGTATTATAGATACACTGTAGAAATTTGGTCTCGTATACACTTCTACTTATACAGAGTAGAAACATTATACGGTTTTGTATAAATGTCTTTAACGCACCTACACCCAGATATTGATGAGAGGAGAAAAGGATACTTTTCTCGAAGATTGGGGAGAAATGTATAAGGTTCCAGCCCAGTAGGTGGAGCAGAGACGGAGGAGGAACTTATTCCGAAGATCGAGAAGAGAGAAGCAAGCTTCCTACTCAGGAGATTGAGTAGAGACCGAGAAGAAGATTACCCCAGAGATCGAGGAGAGATGAGTAGAGACGGAGGAGGAACTTACCCCAGAGATCGAGGAGAGATGAGTAGAGACGGAGGAGGAGCTTAACTCAGAGTTCGAGGAGAGATGAGTAGAGACGGAGGAGGAACTTACACCAGAGATCGAGGAGAGATGAGTGGAGACGGAGGAGGAACTTACCCCAGAGATCGAGGAGAGATGAGTAGAGACTGAGGAGGAGCTTAACTCAGAGTTCGAGGAGAGATGAGTAGGGACGGAGGAGGAACTTACACCAGAGATCGAGGAGAGATGAGTGGAGACGGAGGAGGAACTTACCCCAGAGATCGAGGAGAGATGAGTAGAGACTGAGGAGGAGCTTAACTCAGAGTTCGAGGAGAGATGAGTAGGGACGGAGGAGGAACTTACACCAGAGATCGAGGAGAGATGAGTAGAGACAGAGGAGGAGCTTACCCCAGAGATCGAGGAGAGATGAGTAGAGACGGAGGAGGAACTTACCCCCAGAGATCGAGGAGAGATGAGTAGAGACTGAGGAGGAACTTACCCCAGAGATCGAGGAGAGATGAGTAGAGACGGAGGAGGAACTTACCCCAGAGATCGAGGAGAGATGAGTAGAGACGGAGGAGGAGCTTAACTCAGAGTTCGAGGAGAGATGAGTAGAGACTGAGGAGGAGCTTAACTCAGAGATCGAGGAGAGATGGGTAGAGACTGAGGAGGAGCTTAACTCAGAGATCGAGTAGAGATGAGTAGAGACGGAGGAGGAATTTACCCCAGAGATCGAGGAGAGATGAGTGGAGACGGAGGAGGAACTTACCCCAGAGATCGAGGAGAGATGAGTAGAGACGGAGGAGGAACTTACCCCAGAGATCGAGGAGAGATGAGTAGAGACGGAGGATGAACTTACCCCAGAGATCGAGGAGAGATGAGTGGAGACGGAGGAGGAACTTACCCCAGAGATCGAGGAGAGATGAGTAGAGACGGAGGAGGAACTTACCCCAGAGATCGAGGAGAGATGAGTAGAGACGGAGGAGGAACTTACCCCAGAGATCGAGGAGAGCTCCTCTTGTTTTGCAGAGACATTGCCTGAGTTGACAACGCTGTCGTAACGATCCAGACGGTCAAGCTCCAGGAACCATATGGCTGGCACGGTGGACACCAGAAAGATGAACAAGCATGGACTGAACCTGCAATGTCACATATATGAGATGAACCGCTATTACTATACATACAGATAAGGGATCATACAACAGTACTATAAATTCAGGTACCGAATCATACACCTGTACTATAAATACATGTACGGGATCATACACCTGTACTATACTTACAAGTACGGTATCATATACCTGTACTAGGCTTACAGATACAGGATCACACACATGTACATAAGTACTTTAAATACAGATACGGAATCATACACCTGTACTATACATACCAGTATTGATCATAAGATCATACACCTGTACTATACATACCAGTATGGATCATAAGATCATACACCTGTACTATACATACCAGTATGACATAAGATCATACACCTGTACTATACATACCAGTATGGACCATACACCTGTACTATACATACAAGTATGGATCATAAGATCATACACCTGTACTATACATACCAGTATGGATCATACGATCATACACCTGTACTATACATATCAGTATAGACCATACACCTGTACTATACATACCAGTATGGATCATACAATCATACACCTGTACTATACATATCAGTATGGATCATAAGATCATACACCTGTACTATACATACCAGTATGGATCATACACCTGTACTATACATATCAGTATGGATCATACACCTGTACTATACATACCAGTATGGATCATACACCTGTACTATACATACCAGTATGGATCATACACCTGTACTATACATACAAGACTGGATCATACATCAATATTATTCATACAGGTGCAAATAATACATTTGTTCAAATACATGTATACCTAAACTGTAATAATTTACATTTCCTGTGTATTTTCCGAGGGCTGACTGATAAGTTGAGAGCCTCGTATTGAATTATTTGAATTTTGCCAGACATATTGTATTATTTTTCAACATAATCACCTTCAGTATCTATACACTTTTGCCGGCGATGTTTAAGGGCCTCGATGCCACTTTCATAGAACTCCTTTTTCTTCAGATTTTTATTGATCGCTCACACACACACATGTGTGTTACAAGAGGTCAAACATAAACAGCAAGTTTTATACATGGCGGAACACAACAAATCTCATACACTCTTTATATTTTGTTCAAGCCTTTCAACAAACTTGCTTACATTTGAGAGCACACGAACATTGCATAGAGAAACTAAACCTTTCATTTTTGTCATTTAAGGATTGAATCTTGATTTATTCGATTTCATGGGGTCATGAATTGAGTTGCTCTTGGCGCAAATTTAATGAACTGCAAAGCAGTTCATGTTGAATTTGTCTCAAGAGCAACTCAATTCATGACCCCATGAAATCGACCAAATCAAGATTCAATCCTTATATTTCAATTGTTTTTTTTTTTTTTAATAAAAAAAGTCGGTCTAGATATTAATGTCTCGAAGCTTGTGCAAGTCCAAATGCGGAAAAGCCCGAGGAGTTCCGGATTGTGCATGTCTAGTCGGTCGAGTAAAATAGTCCACCATTTTAGGATTAAAAAACAGCATTATTTTGTCAAAATAGAAGTATTTAGCATATCTGGCCTTTCATAAAATACAAGAATACATTATAAATTTGATAATCTTAGTAATTATTCCATGTTTATAACAACAATGTTGAAAAAGTGAAATCGTTCCGCGGAAGGATTTTCTCTCCCCTTAACCATGTATTCATACGCACTGATCAGTGTTAATCTGGTCACATTCATGAGCAAATGAAACAGATTAAGTTTGGTAGTTTCATTGAGTCCAACTTGATTAGAAATTGAAATATATTAGGGTATGTACAATAATAATTTGGTACATTGTATATATACATTTCTAATTTGGCATACTAATTCAGGATTACAGTTAAGTAAATAATGGTACTCATCACCAACACTATTGGAGCACAAAGGACAAATTCGATCATTACGAGGTACATCAACCTGTTCAGAAAGTCATCCACGGCATGTTAGGGTTAAGGTTACTGAAATAGCTGTTTTTAGTTTTGAAAATAGATGAAAGTCTGATGAGAGAGATCAGGTGAATAAGGCGAATGCTCAATCAATTTAAAGCCACAATTGTGAATGGCAGTCATGGCAATGACAGACTCTTTCACCATAACCCTAACCTTAACCAATTTTGTCCATTTCGCAAAAGCCGCTTGTCTTGTTTGATTTAGAGTGCTACCTTGTCGATAAAAACTAACCAAACGAGACCAGTCCTTGGGTACACGGCCCTATAAAATAAGAGAATAGTAGGACTTAAAATAACATTCTTGAGTGCATCCTTCAATACGAGGCTCACAACTTATCAATCAGCCCTCGTAAATGCATATTTTGACAAAGATATGGTGTACGTTGTAGATGTAGGTAATGTATGTATACATGTTACTGGTATACTGACTTTACGCACTTATTGTTGTGGGACATTAAACTCTGAAAACTTACAAAAGTTAAATGTCAATGAATGTGACAAGATATCACAAGAATGTTAACTGGAGGAACACAAGGCGGTTATACTTTCTGTGAGCTTCATTGATCAAGCGTGAATGTCTCGGCTGTAACAAAAACTAACGTGAATGGAGAGGTTGTGTTAGTTATAGCCAGCTATCAGAATTTCACCTCGCTTGGGGAGCTGTGTTGTCTATGAATATTAACCAAGTATACATAACCGTAACATAAAATCTTTCAATTCCCAAACCACTTTTACTTAATATATCACCCTTCCACCAAATCAACCAGATTCAAACTGCCTGTGCGTAGGAATTTGTGTCTAATGCCACACAGTAGTATCAATTCGACATTGATGATGAGGTGTACAACTACAAAATTATTTACAAAAACAAAATAAATACGTCAAAATTATAGAAACCGTGATATACATAGTTTATACTGTATATTTATTTCCGGCATGGTTCATCAAACGAAACACAGACATTATGTTAACGCAGACTTGTGCAGACTTGATCGAGTGGTAAGTTTAACCTTGCTCGGTCTAAATTAGCACTACAGCCCATCATTACAAGACGGGATGAAAATTAGCACTACAGCCCATCAATACAAGACGGGATGAAAATTAGCACTACAGCCCATCAATACAAGGAGGGATGAAAATTAGCACTACAGCCCATCAATACAAGACGGGATGAAAATTAGCACTACAACCCATCAATACAAGGAGGGATGAGAATTAGCACTACAGCCCACCATATACAAGACAGGATGAAAATTAGAACAACTATATAATTATGTCATATTACTACGTCACTAGCCAATATGTGACGTAATGTGACGCATAGCATGATCACAATAACATGGGACGTATTATACCACGTCACAGACTACTACCAACGTAATATCTAAGAAGGTACGTACCATTTGCCTTCCTGTCCCTCGTGTTTGACGACACGGATGAAGAGCTCGAGGAGAAGGAGTATATTGGTCAGCCCTAGTAACCAGTAGAGATCGTTATTTTTCACGTCTGCTGTACGCCATACAGTTAGAAAACTATGTACCGCCAAAATGGCCCGCACAATGACCGCCTGTATGATAGACTTAGTCAGCGAAAGTTTCGCCATTTTCGACCTCCTGTTGGCACCAAATTTCTGTTTGTGTTGTAAATTAAGTGTTAAACTTACTACTTTAACTCTATTTAAGTTTCATGATCTGAAGAGTTTTCTCAAAATCCAAATAAGGTCGATAGGCAAAATAATAAAGAATGCTGATGTCTTCCTAAATTATCTACATGTCTGATGTCGCAATACAACATCCAGTTTTCTCCTCACAGCTGATGGCTCGCAAGTGTTCCTATATCCGGAAGTCAAGGGTGTGGAATACCTGTTCCGTGAAGTCGGGTTAGATACACGAATACCTCCACTATCTCTCGGTCGGTGGTTGGCGGAGTTATGAAGACTTGCCTGATTTATTGTCAATAACGTCTTGTACACCCACAGTTTACTGTGGTACCCGGATTTAATCATCTCTTCCGACAGGCCCCAACTCGTTCTGGTGGACAGGAGTTTACCTACATAGGTCACGGCTGACTACCTGTAAACATTGATTCAATTTTCTAATTTTGTTGATGTTTATCTAGCTTTAAATGTTTTCGTACCAGTTTTTAAATGGACGTTTAGTCTACCAGTAATTCTCGGTGGTTATGTAAGAGGAGGGCGCCCATTGGTCCTTATCATTACACTTCACCACTTCTGTGAGAGATGGCGGGCTAACTTGACAGATCGACATTGAAACAATATTTGAGACTTTACGAACCGATATTGTATTGACTAGGACAAACAAGGGGTCAATTAAAAGGTAAAATAAGTTCTAACTCCATTTTAAATTCTACATTGGCGTTATATATATATACAGCTCGCGGTAAGACTACCAAGTTATTTTGTAAATGCCAGTATCGAATCTAATTTACGATTAACTTAATCCATCACCACATGGAATAGGCAAAAGTAACATTCAGTCCTTCAATTTCATTTTGCGGGAGTGATCATGACCAGCAATATATTACTGAATCATTCACACTCGGTGAACGTGTTGTTTTTGTAAAAATAGCATTACCTGAGTCTGCATGGACACAATGTATGTACAGGCTAGTTCAAAATATACAAAATATAGATACACCTATATATTATATAGCTACAGCCAAGGTACAATTGTTATATTAAACTTAGGAATTGCAGCCCGTGTTTAACATAGGGAATATGCACTGAATATTTATTTATATATTTATTTAAATTATTTTTAATGGACATTTAGACCAGCGCTGACCTTGTGTTTGTTCTTGTTATTATGAAACAAATAAAACAATTCAGTCTACGTTATCAGCTCAAAAGTTATTTTATAAAAAAAGCAATAAAGGTTATAAGACAAAATGATATTCAGTTCCAATGTCAGATAGAGGTAGGGGACAGATGCTGTACTCACGTGGTGACCATGGGTCAGTTCCAATGTCAGATAGAGGTAGGGAACAGATGATGTACTCACGTGGTGACCATGGGTCAGTTCCAATGTCAGATAGAGGTAGGGAACAGATGATGTACTCACGTGGTGACCATGGGTCAGTTCCAATGTCAGATAGAGGTAGGGGACAGATGATGTACTCACGTGGTGACCATGGGTCAGTTCCAATGTCAGATAGAGGTAGGGGACAGATGATGTACTCACGTGGTGACCATGGGTCAGTTCCAATGTCAGATAGAGGTAGGGGACAGATGATGTACTCACGTGGTGACCATGTGTCAGTTCCAATGTCAGATAGAGGTAGGGGACAGATGATGTACTCATGTGGTGACCATGGGTCAGTTCCAATGTCAGATAGAGGTAGGGGACAGATGCTATACTTATGTAGTGACCATGGGTCAGTTAAGCAAGATAGAGGTAGACGACAGATGCTGTACTCAGAGATGACCATGGGTCAGTTCCAATGTCAGATGGACGTAGGGGACAGATGCTGTACTCAGAGGTGACCATGGGTCAGTTCCAATGTCAGATAGAGGTAGGGGACAGATGATGTACTCATGTGGTGACCATGGGTCAGTTAAGGTCAGTTAAGTCAGATAGAGGTAGAGGACAGATGCTGTACTCAGAGGTGACCATGGGTCAGTTCCAATGTCAGATGGACGTAGGGGACAGATGTTATACTCATGTGGTGACCTTGGGTCAGTTAAGTCAGATAGAGGTAGACGACAGATGCTGTACTCAGAGATGACCATGGGTCAGTTCCAATGTCAGATGGACGTAGGGGACAGATGCTGTACTCAGAGGTGACCATGGGTCAGTTCCAATGTCAGATAGAGGTAGGGGACAGATGATGTACTCATGTGGTGACCATGGGTCAGTTCCAATGTCAGATGGACGTAGGGGACAGATGTTATACTCATGTGGTGACCTTGGGTCAGTTAAGTCAGATAGAGGTAGACGACAGATGCTGTAGTCAGAGGTGACCATGGGTCAGTTCCAATGTTAGATGGACGTAGGGGACAGATGTTATACTCACGTGGTGACCATCGGTCAGTCCCAATGTCAGATAGAGGTAGGGGACAGATGTTATACTCACGTGGTGACCATGGGTCAGTTCCAATGTCAAATAGACGTAGGGGATAGATGCTGTACTCACGTGGTGACCATGGGTCAGTTCCAATGTCAGACAGAGGTAGAAGGCAGATGTTATACTCACGTGGTGACCATTGGTCAATGCCAATGTCAGATAGAGCTAGGGTACAGATTCTGTACTCACGTGGTGACTATGGGTCAGTTTCTAATTATAGATACCACCTCAATTTAATATAAATGTGTTGTTCAATGTAAGTTTGTATGTTAAATTGAACATCAAAATGTGAATAGAGTGATACAGTCTATAAGTTACTCGAAACGAAAACAAACGGATTCTTTTATATTTATCTTATAGCTTGATGAGATATTTTTTCAATTTCAAATTGATATTTAGAAACAGTTATGTTGTTGAGAAAACTAACGTTGATCCGGTACAGTTCAATGGATTTCTAATATTTGTATTTCATTTAAACTCATTGAATTCGTCATTCATGCAAACACATCATAAAAATCTGAGATTTTAACCTTAATACCGGTAAACACACAGAAAACTAAACAAAATCCGATTATTTTGGAGCATCGGAATGTCCGATACATGTACTACGATGTAGCTGTGGTCCACGTTTTGTTGGGATGGCTCTGGTGCTGTGTCGGTATTCCTAGGGTTATATCACAAAGTGACACGAGACTTTGATTCTAAAATTGAGATGTCGAATTGACGGCTGTTGTAGATAAATTCCTATTTATAATGGCCTTTAATTACACAGGTGGAGAGTATAAGTAACCTCATCAGCTCCGACTAGCGGGGATTTTGTCACTTTCCTGCGTTACGTAGTATAGCAGGAAATATATGTCTGAGGGTTTCGTATTTAGTAGTTATGAATATTCATGCATAGGAGCGAGGTGCACGAGTTTTGCGTGAGGGTACACGTGTCTAGGAGAGTACAGGTGAGAATACAGGTGAGATAGTCATTCTAGCCAGAGACCCGCATGGCAGTACACCGTTCTAGTCTATATTGTATTTACATTTATATATACATGTAGGTAGGGTTAATGTTTGTATTGATATTATTACCACTTTTGTGTGAAGATACTGATAGGGGTAAGACGTCAAAAGGTTTTCCAGAGTTTTTGTCTCATTGAGTTTGACCTCTGGTTTTTAACCCTGGACGTTGCGCACAAGCACATGCTGTATATATGTGCTTATGGAGTGATTTGAAGCTTAGCTCAAATTTCATTAGTAAAGTGTGGGAGTGAGAGTAGACAATGTTGTATTGACACTGTATTATTACCAAATATGCTGCAAATAAAAGTCGGTCCATCAAGTCTCTCGGGCAGGCTACTTCCAAAAAGTATTTTGGTGTTGAGTTATATATATTATATATGGTTTGAGTATATCACAGACCCTTTTAGCCTGCCGAGTGATAGGGTTTGTCTTGAGAGCGAGTAACAAGTTCGAGCCCTAGCGCGGGCAGTTTTATTTTTGTTTTTTTTCATTACTCCTTCATATTACATATTTTTTGACACTTATCAACTTTATTGGTATACTGTTATGATTATTATCCTGACAAATGCTACAGTAGTGTAATCTATTATCTATTTTCCAAAGGGGTAAAGAGTGTGAGAGTGTAATGTAGAATGACTGGTCATGTGTGGTGAAAGTTGTTAAATACGTGTATATACTTGTTCATTAAATATAACGTACTGTCATGTCTCGGGCATTCTGGTTATCGCTGGTTGGGACTGTCATACGGGTATTTGGCTTGAGTAACTTCCTTTCGTTCATTAGATTTACTTCCGCCGTTACGTAACACGGCTTTGGATTGGCCATAAGTGTCTATGTTGTAATTTTGGATCTAAATGTCTGGGATTTAGAATGTTTCGGCAGTTAATGACAGCAGTAACCTGCTGATAGACAAATTTTTCTCTCTACCTCCTCATCTTTATCTTACCGTCTGTGGGGTTGGGGGTAAGGTCTTAATATCACCCTCCTCGTACTGTATATGTTTAGGATAACTCAACTAGTGGTAAGGCCAATGTCTGTATTCTCTATATTCATTGTAGGAATCGTGTGGAATATATACATTTAAGGTATCTACCTTCGTTTGTTGAGTAGTTTATTGCATTTATCTAAACTTGACGAAACCTCCGGAGAACTAACTCAATTCGAACCTGGGTTGACCTTTGACATATTATTTATACTAATCCTGTAGTCCCTGGGTGGACACACCATAGTCGTAAACCTAACCTTGTGACCGTTGAGTATACAGATATTGAGTGTTTTAAATGCCACTGAACCATTTTGTATTGTAAGTGTAAAATTGATATATCAAGATTTAGCACAACTACTTGTCAAGGGCCAGGTGTTGGCTAACTGGAGATTTTCCGTGACGACATTGACCGAGGGGAGCTTGTAGCAATATAATAATGAGTATACATTATAATTGGTACACAAAGAAATACCAAAATTATCTGAATACAATTATTATTTGTACTGTGTGTTAACTGATAACACAGTTAATATCACTGTACCGAACAGTTTCTCAAAATCATAATAAATGCATGTGTTGTAGATACAAGAGACCACTCAAAGGAAGTTGAAAAGTAGTCTCGTGATGGAAATGGTCTTTTTGTTTGTTTGTTTGTTTGTTTTTGGGTTTGTTTTTTTTTTAATTTATTTATTTATTATTATCATCATCATCATCATCATCATCATCATCATCATCATCATCATCATCATCATCATCATCATTCACATAAGAAACTGCCAATTAAACTGAAAAATGATATGTAAAGAAATTCCAAGCTCCATTTGTAGTAAATTTATTTATTTATTTTAGTATTCTTTTTTTTTCAAATACTTTGAACATATCTAATATTAAAGATAATGTTAATGGCTAATTTGGTTATTTCTCAATGTCTGTATACAACTTTTGTTATTTTGTATATATTTTCTTTTAACTCCTGAAATCCTGGTCCGGAAATACGTTCTGATTATAAGTCGCCTTACTTTAATTTCCTGCTTAGTTAGCATCTCAAATCGAATATATCTGAAAAAAAAATCGTCTGAATTGCTAGAACATCTCGCTTATTCCCTCCTCTTTTTTTAACAAAAAATGAAGTTTTTTCGTAATTTGGTGTTATCAAGGCACACAATGGGAATGAAAAGCATTTCGGAGACTTCTGATCAAGATTTAGACAATGCAGACATAATTGTAGTATCATATATGTATTTTGTAATATCGTGTGTATTTTGTAACATTGTGTATACTTTGTAACATCGGCTGTATTTTGTAATGTCGTATGTGTTTTGTAACACTGGGTGTATTTTTTAACGTCGTGTATACTTTGTAACATTCAATGTATTTTGTAACATTTGGTGGGTGTTTTTTTTTTTTGTAATATCGTGTGTATTTTGTAATATCGTGTGTATTTTGTAATATCGTGTGTATTTTGTAACATCGTGTGTATTTTGTTACACTGGGTGTATTTTATTACGTTGTGTATACTTTGTAACATTTGGTGTATTTTAGTAACATCGGGTTCATTTTTCTAGATAGGTTGTATTTTCTATGTAAAGTTTTTATTGCATTTGATGGAACCTTTGTAGTTTGTATTTTTCACAGTATAATGTTCGCGCGAGACGAATGTTGATCCCCTACATAACTAACGTTATTACATACGGAATCTCTATCTTACCCATTCTTTATTTCTTTGTGCTTTGTTTTCTTCCGTTCGGCGTCTCAGTGAACCCGTTGCGGCTAAGTATATTACTCTTTCTGTTGTGATCCAATACAAGTAGAATTTTAACATTTTAGGGAGGGGATTCACCAAAAAGATATGTTTTCTTCAACGTAAGATAAAATATAATGAAGGTATCTCCACGTGTTGGGATATCGGTAGTTTATATTAGTGCTATGGGTGCTATCTGATAGTAGATTCGTCGTGCTGGTTCTTCAGTATAACCCAGAACATCCAGCGGAGGTCTTCACATTATATGATATTTTACATAGGTCGGGCAATACCCGCGATCTGTGAGGTTTCTTCAGATAAGAATATTACGTAATGTAGTAAGCACTGCCGCGGACACTGGCGGTCACGTGGTAAAAAAAATATTGCAAACCGGAAATTCATTCCAAACACCGGATATGAACTAAGGTAGTACTTCACCTGACACGTACACGATGACGGATAAAACGACCTAAGATTTTCTTACTTTGTTGGGGTTTTTTTTCATTAATTGTTAAACTGCTTTGGAGTTTGTCAGATCCATATCGATTGAGTTCAGTGTTAAAGGAGACCAATCTGATTAAAATCTAGATGGTCATTCTCACTATGTTACATGAACGTAGTGAGAATGACCATCTAGATTTTAATTAGATTGAAAGGAGACCTTAATAAGACATAGACATGTGTTTGTTACATGTACATACTCTACGGTTCTAGTCACATGTGTCTTTAGTGCAATTCTTTGGTTATCCGCGCTTACCAATATATTAAAATATATACGTTTTCCAAAACACCGATGTTTACTAACTCATGCTAATATAAACGTGTTAAAAATGAGTAGTTTGATTTTGTCAGCGCTTAAATCAACGATAGTTGGTAAAGGGCGTATCTCACTGGCCTGGAGACTAACTGGCGACCTACTGGCGACTCGAGTCTCCGCTAGTCGCGGCGTCGTCGCTGCGACGTCACCCGGAGACTAACCGAGTCTCCTAGGAGTCGCGGGAGAATCGAACATGTTCGATTTTTTTGGGGGACTTTTTTTAGTCTCCAGTAGGTCTCCAGCAAGTCTCGGCGACGTCCCTGCAACGTCGCCGCAACTGATGGAGATTGATTTTGTCCGCGACTAGAGAGACGTTTTCGCGACGTTGCGGAGACGTCTCCGCGACGTCTCCGAGACCTAATAAAGACTAATAAGACTGGGGAGACGTTGCGGCGACGTTGCCGCGACGTGTCCGCGACGCTGCTTGACGTATTTCAGAGACCACGTGGCACACCCCAAGCTCACATCGCCGATACTGCCGCGACTAAGGAGACGTCTCAGCGACGTTTCCGCGACATCCCGGCGACTTTTCGTGCAAATTGATCGTCAACTTCTCGGAAGTCGCCTTGATGTCGTCTTGGTGAGAGTGCACGACATTTTTTTCTCCCGAGTCGCCGCACAGTCGCGGCGACTATCAGTCGCGGCAATCGCGGCGACGTCTCCGCCAGTGAGATACGCCCTTTTAAGGGATATCATCGGGTGGTGAAAACTCATAAGTTACACGCGGATATGGCCTGAGCCTAGTACGGGGGCGGGCGTCCACGTGATTGACTGACCTCCCTATCCTGTTATAATATAAAGTAAATACAGTTGCTGGGAATGAAGAGAGACATGTTATATACATGGAATATTCATTCCAGGTGATATATGATTGATAGGAAAAACAACGTGATATACATCATACAGATTCTATTTACTGTAGTTACATACTCCAAAATACCCGTGTTAAGCTTAACAAACATTAACGCTTTAGTTTAAATAATCTTTAGAGCTACAAACATTTTAATAAATTACTGTCATCACACACACGTGCTTAGTTTCATGTTACATGAAACAGGTGTTTTGTTCTGTCCTGAAACTGATTAGTCACACACTCCAAAATACACGTGTCTTGTTCTGTCCTCAAACAGTTTAGTCACACACTCCAAAATACACGTGTCTTGTTCTGTCCTCAAACTGATTAGTCACACACTCCAAAATACACGTGTTTAATGTAAAACAATCTAACATATAAATGAAACAAACACGAGCTCAATAACACATACAATATGCGTGTGTGAATTCTACCCTCCTTTTGCCAAGCAAACAGTTGAAACAAATATTTCAAAACGGATGTAAGGACGGCATCAAGACTTGAAACTAGTTATACATATAGAATTCAAGATTCTACAGACAGCTCCCAATCATACACGTGTTTAGTAACACACCGACACACGTGTTTAGTTAAACAACGACACACGTGCTTAGTTAAACACCGACACACGTGTTTAGTTAAACACCGACACACGTGCTTAGTTAAACACCGACACAAGTGTTTAGTTAAACACAGACACACGTGTTTAGTTAAACACCGACACACGTGCTTAGTTAAACACCGACACACGTGCTTAGTTAAACACTGAAACACGTGTTTAGTAAAACACCGACACACGTGTTTAGTTAAACACCGATACACTTGTTTAGTTACACACCGACACACGTGTTTAGTTACACACCAGACATACCATTGCTTAGTTACACACCGACGCACGTGTTTAGTTAAACACCGACACACGTGTATAGTTAAACACCGACACACGTGTTTAGTTAAACACCGACACACGTGTAGTAACACCGACACACGTGCTTAGTAACACCGACACACGTGTTTACTAATACCGACAGAAGTGTTTAGTTACACACCGACAAACGTGTTTAGTTACACAGCGACACACATATTTAGTTACACACCGACACACGTGTTTAGTAACACGTCGACAGGTAAACTCGATAAACATGTGTTTATAGTTACACACCCGACATACAAGCTTTATTTACTCACCGACACACGTTTTAGTTACACAATCGACATACTCCTTTTAAGTTACACCCCCGATCAACATATATATACATATACGTGACTAGGTACATAATCAATCAGACATACCCGTGTTAAATTATACAGCCTGATATACATACAAGTGTCTAGGTACATAATCAGACTTACATGTGTTAAATTTTACACCCCGATATACATACAAGTGATTCGGTATATAATCATACATACACCTGTTACACCCTGATATACATAAAAATGTACATACACCTGTTACACCCTGATATACATTCATACACCTGTTACACCCTGATATACATACATACATACATACACCTGTTACACCCTGATATACATACATACACCTGTTACACCCTGATATACATACATACATACATACACCTGTTACACCCTGATATACATACATACACCTGTTACACCATGATATACATACATACACCTGTTACACCCTGATATACATACATACACCTGTTACACCCTGATATACATACATACATACATCTGTTACACCCTGATATACATACATACACCTGTTACACCCTGATATACATACATACACCTGTTACACCCTGATATACATACATACACCTGTTACACCCTGATATACATACATACACCTGTTACACCCCTGATATACATACTATACACGTCTGTTACAACACGTGATATAATACATACATACACTGTTACACTAACATCATACTAAATACATCTGATAGTATATACATACATACACCTGTTACACCCTGATATACATACACGTGACTAGGTATATATACATACACGTGACTAGGTATATATACATACACGTGACTAGGTATATATACATATAACTGTTACACACATGTATCATCAGTGCAGTAAATACATACAGTGCTAGGTATAATAACACGTGACTTATAATCATAACACGTCTAGTAATACATACACTATAATATACATACATAATCATGTATTATCATAAGTGACTAGTATATATTAGTGATGTATATACATACATGACTGTATCCCTTATAATAATTCATCGATTATCTAAAAAAAATTGGCAATAAATGGTACACTTATAATTGTTGAATAAGATTTAAATCTGTTACAATATGACAGATTTGCTAATCATACTATAGTAATTTGTTGTATTATTCTGAAAACAACCATGGTGGGGAAAACCAGTGCTGAAATTTGAATAAACGGCGCTTAAATATTTAAAACCCATTTTAAAAATCCTGTTTTAAATTAATAAGACACATTTATCAAGGAACTTCGGGGATGGAGCTGTGTGGTGGTAGAGCTGTGTGGTGGTAGAGCTATGTGGTTGTAGAGCTATGTGGCTGTAGAGCTGTGTGGTGGTAGAACTATGTGGTTGTAGAGCTACATGTGGTTGTAGAACTATGTGGTGGTAGAGCTGTGTGGTGGTAGAGCTGTGTGGTGGTAGAGCTATGTGGTTGTAGAGCTGTGTGGTTGTAGAGCTGTGTGGTTGTAGAGCTGTGTGGTTGTAGAGCTGTGTGGTTGTAGAGCTACATGTGGTTATAGAGCTGTGTGGTTGTAGAACTATGTGGTTGTAGAGCTACATGTGGTTATAGAGCTGTGTGGTGATAGAGCTGTGTGGTTGTAGAGCTATGTGGTTGTAGAACTATGTGGTTGTAGAGCTGTGTGGTTGTAGAGCTGTGTGGTGATAGAGCTGTGTGGTTGTAGAGCTATGTGGTTGTAGAGCTGTGTGGTTGTAGAGCTATGTGGTTGTAGAGCTGTGTGTTGGTAGAGCTGTGTGGTGGTAGAGCTATGTGGTGGTAGAGCTGTGTGGTTGTAGAGCTATGTGGTTGTAGAGCTGTGTGGTTGTAGAGCTATGTGGTTGTAGAGCTATGTGGTGGTAGAGCTGTGTGGTGGTAGAGCTGTGTGGTTGTAGAGCTATGTGGTTGTAGAGCTGTGTGGTGGTAGAGCTGTGTGGTGGTAGAGCTGTGTGGTGGTAGAGCTGTGTGGTGGTAGAACTATGTGGTTGTAGAGCTGTGTGGTTGTAGAGCTATGTGGTTGTAGAGCTACATGTGGTGGTAGAACTATGTGGTGGTAGAGCTGTGTGGTTGTAGAGCTGTGTGGTTGTAGAGCTGTGTGGTGGTAGAGCTATGTGGTTGTAGAGCTGTGTGGTTGTAGAGCTGTGTGGTTGTAGAGCTGTGTGGTTGTAGAGCTGTGTGGTGGTAGAGCTATGTGGTTGTAGAGCTGTGTGGTGGTAGAACTATGTGGTTGTAGAGCTATGTGGTTGTAGAGCTACATGTGGTGGTAGAACTATGTGGTGGTAGAGCTGTGTAGTTGTAGAGCTGTGTGGTTGTAGAGCTGTGTGGTTGTAGAGCTGAGTGGTGGTTTATGAGGGTGGTGGTAGTAGAGGTGGAGGTTTATGACGGTGGTGGCAGTAGATGTGGAGGTTTATGACGGTGGTGGTAGTAGAGGTGGAGGTTTATGACGGTGGTGGTAGTAGAGGTGGAGGTTTATGACGGTGGTGGTAGTAGAGGTGGAGGTTTATGACGGTGTTGGTAGTAGAGGTGGAGGTTTTTATGACGGTGGTGGCAGTAGAGGTGGAGGTTTATGACGGTGGTGGTAGTAGAGGTGGAGGTTTATGACGGTGGTGGTAGTAGAGGTGGAGGTTTATGACGGTGGTGGTAGTAGAGGTGGAGGTTTATGACGGTGTTGGTAGTAGAGGTGGAGGTTTATGACGGTGGTGGCAGTAGAGGTGGAGGCTTATGACGGTGGTGGTAGTAGAGGTGGAGGTTTATGACGGTGGTGGCAGTAGAGTTGGAGGTTTATGACGGTAGTGGTAGTAGAGGTGGAGGTTTATGACGGTGGTGGCAGTAGAGGTGGAGGTTTATGACGGTGGTGGTAGTAGTGGTGGAGGTTTATGACGGTGGTGGTAGTAGATGTGGAGGTTTATGACGGTGGTGGTAGTAGAGGTGGAGGTTTATGACGGTGGTGGTAGTAGAGGTGGAGGTTTATGACGGTGGTGGTAGTAGAGGTGGAGGTTTATGACGGTGGTGGCAGTAGAGTTGGAGGTTTATGACGGTAGTGGTAGTAGAGGTGGAGGTTTATGACGGTGGTGGCAGTAGAGGTGGAGGTTTATGACGGTGGTGGTAGTAGAGGTGGAGGTTTATGACGGTGGTGGTAGTAGAGGTGGAGGTTTATGACGGTGGTGGTAGTAGAGGTGGAGGTTTATGACGGTGGTGGTAGTAGAGGTGGAGGTTTATGACGGTGGTGGTAGTAGAGGTGGAGGTTTATGACGGTGTTGGTAATAGTGGTGGAGGTTTATGACGGTGTTGGTAATAGAGGTGGAGGTTTATGACGGTGGTGGTAGTAGAGGTGGAGGTTTATGACGGTGGTGGTAGTAGAGGTGGAGGTTTATGACGGTGTCGGTAGTAGAGGTGGAGGTTTATGACGGTGGTGGTAGTAGAGGTGGAGGTTTATGACGGTGGTGGTAGTAGAGGTGGAGGTTTATGACGGTGGTGGTAGTAGATGTGGAGGTTTATGACGGTGGTGGTAGTAGAGGTGGAGGTTATGACGGTGGTGGTAGTAGAGGTGGAGGTTTATGACGGTGGTGGTAGTAGAGGTGGAGGGTTATGACGGTGGTGGTAGTAGAGGTGGAGGTTTATGACGGTGGTGGCAGTAGAGGTGGTGGTTTATGACGGTGGTGGTAGTAGAGGTGGAGGTTTATGACGGTGGTGGTAGTAGAGGTGGAGGTTTATGACGGTAGTGGTAGTAGAGGTGGAGGTTTATGACGGTGGTGGTAGTAGAGGTGGAGGGTTATGACGGTGGTGGTAGTAGATGTGGAGGTTGATGACGGTAGTGGTAGTAGAGGTGGAGGTTTATGACGGTGATGGTAGCAGAGGTGAAAGTTTATGACGGTGTCGGTAGTAGAGGTGGAGGTTTATGACGGTAGTGGTAGTAGAGGTGGAGGTTTATGACGGTGGTGGTTGTAGTGGTGGAGGTTTATGACGGTAGTGGTAGTAGAGGTGGAGGTTTATGACGGTGGTGGTAGTAGAGGTGGAGGGTTATGACGGTAGTTGTTGTAGAGGTTGAGGTTTATGACGGTGGTGGTAGTAGAGGTGGAGGTTAATGACGGTGGTGGTAGTAGAGGTGGAGGTTTATGACGGTGGTGGTAGTAGAGGTGGAGGTTTATGACGGTGGTGGTAGTAGAGGTGGAGGTTTATGACGGTGTTGGTAATAGAGGTGGAGGTTTATGACGGTGGTGGTAGTAGAGGTGGAGGTTTATGACGGTGGTGGTAGTAGAGGTGGAGGGCTATGAAGGTGGTGGTAGTAGAGGTGGAGGTTTATGACGGTGGTGACTGTACTATGTAGTTGGGTCATATATATATCAAGTCATGTTACATCGACATGCATAAATTCTCGATAATGTCCACTGGATAATGTCCGACCATCAGTATCAATCAGTATTATCGAGACAAAACGTTGTCATTCGATATTTCTTTCAAAAAGTCTTCCAAAGTACGTCATCAAGAGGAATGTCACCATCATGTGACTGGATTCGAAGGAAGCAGACGGAGAATTATTACCCACATTACAGTTAGGCTCTTGGCAACATGAAGTACACATGACCTGTGTCACCCCGATTCCCTTTGCTCGGCATCCGTACCAACACTCCTTTGCACATGAACGCTTGATACTTATGGTCATTTTCTTAAGAGTGATCCGCTCAACCTGGGGGAAGACAATCACACTCTGATAATGCATCTGTCACACAATCTCTTCTGACGTGAAATTTACATTTACAAATATATACAAATGAAAAGGCACATTTTATTTCTTAGTAACTAAAAGCTGCAGTAATTGTAGAATATTCTTTACGTAAAAATAACCATACTACGCCATAGTCTCTGTATGTTTGGGTTGAGTTCATAGGAGAAACAAAATGGGAGTGGTCAGTGATACAAGACATCACATGGGAGTGGTCAGTGATACCGGACATAACAAGGGAGTGGTTAGTGATACCAGACATCACATGGGAGTGGTCAGTGATACAAGACATCACATGGGAGTGGTCAGTGATACAAGACAAAACAAGGGAGTGGTCAGTGATACCAGACATCACATGGGAGTGGTCAGTGATACAAGACATAACAAGGGAGTGGTCAGTGATACCGGACATTACATGGGAGTGGTCAGTGATACAAGACATTACATGGGAGTGGTCAGTGATACCAGACATTACATGGGAGTGGTCAGTGATACCAGACATAACAAGGGAGTGGTCAGTGATACCAGACAGCACATGGGAGTGGTCAGTGATACCAGACATTACATGGGAGTGGTCAGTGATACAAGACATCACATGGGAGTGGTCAGTGATACAAGACATAACAAGGGAGTGGTCAGTGATACAAGACATCACACGGGAGTGGTCAGTGATACAAAACATAACAAGGGAGTGGTCAGTGATACAAGACATAACAAGGGAGTGGTCAGTGATACCAGACATCACATGGGAGTGGTCAGTGATACAAAACATAACAAGGGAGTGGTCAGTGATACTGGACATAACAAGGGAGTGGTCAGTGATACAAGACATAACAAGGGAGTGGTCAGTGATACAAGACATAACAAGGGAGTGGTCAGTGATACCAGACATAACAAGGGAGTGGTCAGTGATACAAGACATCACATGGGAGTGGTCAGTGATACAAAACATTACATGGGAGTGGTCAGTGATACCAGACATACATGGGAGTGGTCAGTGATACAAGACATTACATGGGAGTGGTCAGTGATACAAGACATAACAAGGGAGTGGTCAGTGATACCAGACATAACAAGGGAGTGGTCAGTGATACCAGACATAACATGGGAGTGGTCAGTGATACAAGACATAACAAGGGAGTGGTCAGTGATACAAGACATTACATGGGAGTGGTCAGTGATACCAGACATACAATGGGAGTGGTCAGTGATACCAGACATTACATGGGAGTGGTCAGTGATACCAGACATTACATGGGAGTGGTCAGTGATACCAGACATTACATGGGAGTGGTCAGTGATACCAGACATTACAAGGGAGTGGTCAGTGATACCAGACATTACATGGGAGTGGTAAGTGATACAAGACATCACATGGGAGTGGTCAGTGATACAAGACATAACATGGGAGTGGTCAGTGATACAAGACATAACAAGGGAGTGGTCAGTGATACAAGACATAACAAGGGAGTGGTCAGTGATACCGGACATTACATGGGAGTGGTCAGTGATACCGGACATTACATGGGAGTGGTCAGTGATACAAGACATCACATGGGAGTGGTCAGTGATACAAGACAAAACAAGGGAGTGGTCAGTGATACAAGACATTAAATGGGAGTGGTCAGTGATACAAGACATCACATGGGAGTGGTCAGTGATACAAGACATAACATGGGAGTGGTCAGTGATACCAGACATAACAAGAGAGTGGTCAGTGATACCGGACATTACATGGGAGTGGTCAGTGATACAGGACATCATAAGGTAGTGGTCAGTGATCACCACACCTTACGAGAGGGAATCCCTATCAGAGAAGAGAATCCCTATCAAAATAGAGAATCCCTATCAGAGTAGAGAATCCCTATCAGAGTAGAGCATCCATATCAGAGTAGAGAATCCCTATCAGAGCAGAGAATCCCTATCAAAGAAGAGAATCCCTATCAGAGCAGAGAATCCCTGTCACAGTAGAGAATCCCTATCAGAGCAAAGAATCCCTATCAGAGCAGAGAATCCCTATCACAGTAGAGAATCCCTATCAGAGAAGAGAATCCCTATCAGAGCAGAGAATCCCTATCAGAGCAGAGAATCCCTATCAGAGCAGAGAATCCCTATCAGAGCAGAGAATCCCTATCAGAGCAGAGAATCCCATATCACAGTAGGGAATCCCTATCAGAGCAGAGAATCCCTATCAGAGCTAGGGAATCACTATCAGAGCAGAGAATCCCTATCAGAGCAGAGAATCCCTATCAGAGCAGAGAATCCCTATCACAGTAGGGAATTTCTATCAGAGTAGGGAATCTCTATCAGAGTAGGGAATCTCTATCACAGTAGGGAATCCATATCAGAGCAGAGAATCCCTATCAGAGCAGAGAATCTCTATCAGAGTAGGGAATCGCTATCAGAGTAGGGAATCTCTATCACAGTAGGGAATCTCTATCAGAGTAGAGAATCCCTATCACAGTAGGGAATCCCTATCAGAACAAAGACTCCCTATCAGAGCAGAGAATCCCTATCACAGTAGGGAATCCCTATCAGAGTAGGGAATCCCTATCAGAGCAAAGAATCCCTATCACAGTAGGGAATCCCTATCAGAGCAGAGAATCCCTATCAAAGTAGGGAATCTCTATCAGAGCAGAGAATCCCTATCAGAGCAGAGAATCCCTATCACAGTAAGGAATCTCTATCAGAGTAGGGAATCGCTATCAGAGTAGGGAATCGCTATCAGAGCAGAGAATCTCTATCAGAGTAGGGAATCCCTATCAGAGCAGAGAATCTCTATCAGAGTAGGGAATCTCTATCAGAGTAGGGAATCCCTAACAGAGCAGAGAATCCCTATCAGAGCTGAAAATCTCTATCAGAGTAGGGAATCTCTATCACAGTAGGGAATCCCTATCAGAGCAGATAATCCCTATCAGAGTAGAGAATCCCTATCAGAGTAGGGAATCCCTATCAGAGCAGAGAATCCTTATCAGAGCAGAGAATCCCTATCAGAGAAGGGAATCCCTATCACAGTAGGGAATCCCTATCAGAGCAGAGAATCCCTATCAGAGTAGATAATCCCTATCAGAGCAGAGAATCCCTATCAGAGCAGAGAATCTCTATCAGAGTAGGGAATCCCTATCAGAGCAGAGAATCCCTATCAGAGCAGAGAATCTCTATCAGAGTAGGGAATCCCTATCACAGTAGGGAATCCCTATCAGAGCAGAGAATCCCTATCAGAGTAGAGAATCCCTATCAGAGCAGATAATCCCTTTCAGAGCAGAGAATCCCTATCAGAGTAGGGAATCTCTATCAGAGTAGGGAATCTCTATCAAAGTAGGGAATCTCTATCAGAGTAGAGAATCCCTATCAGAGCAGAGAATCCCTATCAGAGTAGAGAATCTCTATCAGAGTAGGAAATCCCTATCAGAGCAGAGAATCCCTATCAGAGTAGGGAATCCCTATCAGAGCAGAGAATCCCTATCAGAGTAGGGAATCTCTATCAGAGCAGAGAATCCCTATCAGAGCAGAGAATCACTATCAGAGTAGGGAATCTCTATCAGAGTAGGGAATCCCTATCAGAGCAGAGAATCCTTATCAGAGTAGAGAATCCCTATCAGAGCAGAGAATCACTATCAGAGTAGGGAATCTCTATCAGAGTAGGGAATCCCTATCAGAGCAGAGAATCCCTATCAGAGTAGAGAATCCCTATCAGAGCAGAGAATCTCTATCAGAGCAGAGAATCCCTATCAGAGCAGAGAATCCCTATCAGAGCAGAAAATCCCTATCAGAGCAGAAAATCCCTATCAGAGCAGAGAATCCCTATCAGAGCAGAGAATCCCTATCAGAGCTGAAAATCTCTATCAGAGTAGGGAATCTCTATCAGAGTAGGGAATCCCTATCAGAGCAGAGAATCCCTATCAGAGCAGAGAATCCCTATCAGAGTAGAGAATCCCTATCAGAGCAGAGGAATCTCTATCAGAGTAGAGAATCCCTATCAGAGCAGAGAATCCCTATCAGAGTAGGGAATCTCTATCAGAGTAGGAAATCCCTATCAGAGCAGAGAATCCCTATCAGAGTAGAGAATCCCTATCAAAGTAGGGAATCCCTATCAGAGCAGAGAATCCCTATCAGAGTAGGGAATCCCTATCAGAGCAGAGAATCTATATCAGAGTAGGGAATCTCTATCAGAGTAGGGAATCTCTATCAGAGTAGGGAATTTCTATCAGAGTAGGGAATCTCTATCAGAGTAGGGAATCTCTATCAGAGTAGGGAATCCCTATCAGAGTAGAGAATCCCTATCACAGTAGGGAATCCCTACCAGAGCAGAGAATCTCTATCAGAGTAGGGAATCCGTATCAGAGAAGAGAATCTCTATCAGAGTAGGGGATCCGTATCAGGGAAGAGAATCTCTATCAGAGCAAAGAATCCCTATCAGAGTAGGGAATCCCTATCAGAGCAGAGAATCTATATCAGAGTAGGGAATCTCTATCAGAGTAGGGAATCTCTATCAGAGTAGGGAATTTCTATCAGAGTAGGGAATCACTATCAAAGTAGGGAATCCCTATCAGAGCAGAGAATCCTTATCAGAGTAGGAATCTCTATCAGAGTAGGGAATCCCTATCAGAGTAGGGAATCTCTATCAGAGTAGGGAATCTCTATCAGAGCAGAGAATCTCTATCAGAGTAGGGAATCCCAATATGTACAATAGGAAGCAATAACCGTCCAGGGCACAAACTTTCAATCAAAGAAATAGTTAATTGCATCAGGTATTAAGGTCGATTGTACAATATGAACAAATTTGAAACGTCTGATCGCAATATAAATATATTTAACGTCTGATCGCAATATAAATACTATTTACATTGGAAATTTTACTTTGATTGATTAAACAGACGTCGTGGGAGAAGAAAGGATTTACCAGACAGTACTCTTCGCTCTCCAGACAAGTCTTGTTGTCTACTCGGTCTAGTCTGACCTGACAGTCGGTGTACGGATCCCATACATCCGTGAATGTATCCTCACAGTCATAACAGGCTAGGTTCTGTGACGTCACATCTCGTCCTACAACA
Organism: Pecten maximus; assembly: GCF_902652985.1. Taxonomy (NCBI): domain Eukaryota; kingdom Metazoa; phylum Mollusca; class Bivalvia; order Pectinida; family Pectinidae; genus Pecten; species Pecten maximus. Next base: position 19,053,470 of record NC_047015.1, read on the forward strand.
ACCAACATTATATCACAATGTCAACGTTAGGGTGAAAAAGAACACTTAATGGTATGGAGTTTAATTGTTTTATACTTTCTTCACGTTTAAATTGATATTAACTTACGCAAAAGATAAACAAAGATAAACAAAGATAACAACTGCACATCTATCAAAGACGTAGGAGGTCGTTGCGACAAGATATTGAAGGTGTATGTAGGGGGTGGGGTGGATATGGCTGGAGAGACAGGATATCAACAGGATTTGGTTTTGGTTTTATTTTATTTAACGTCCTATCAACAGCCGGGGTTATTGTGTTATTTATTTAACGTCCTATCAACAGCCGGGGTTATTGTGTTATTTAAGGACGTGCCCGGTTTTGAAGATGGAGAGACAGGATCTCAGACAAAACAAGTGATGGATGGAGAGACAGAATCTCAGACAAAACAAATAGAGGGTGGGGCGACATAATCTGGGGGCCAGGGGGTGGGGGTGGGGGGGCCAGGGGGTGGGGGTGGGGTTGGGAGCCAGGGAGACGAAGTCCCCGACGGAAAATGAATTTAAAGATTTAATGAGGGTTTGAAATCGAGTTCTTTAACTTCGACTTTACAGGACTAAACTACCTCTTGTTATTATGTTTGTATGTTGCTCATGCATCCTAAATTATGACAAACTGACCAGAATCATAAATCAAAACATACACTCTTTAATTGGTGTACTCTACGGAATCTACCTCATCAATATCCGCCCATATCATACCATATAGTCCGTGATAATACAGATACCGTTGCGAAATCGGGTGTAAAACTTTTTCAACGCAAAGGCCTCGTGTTGTCTCATATTGTCATCCACCAATTTAGATTTTGAATTTGAAAACAAACTAACGAGAGTTACATGTAGATGAATATGATAATCACAACGCGACAAAATATACTTTGTAATGGAGGAAATTGTGTTTTGTTTTTTAGATTAACGATTAATGTCTATTACATATCTAAGACAAAACAACTAATGACTGGGGAGACAGGATCTCAGGCAAAACAAGTAATCGATGGTGAAAGACATTAGAATTTATCGAACAGACAGTAGATAACATGCAGCATGTTACACAGACATCAAAATCTCCCGGTCCATCATACTGACACCGCATGGTAACTCTTCCTGTCCATAATACTGACACCGCATGGTAACTCTTCCTGTCCATAATACTGACACCGCATGGTAACTCTCCCGGTCCATAATACTGACACCGCATGGTAACTCTTCCTGTCCATAATAGTGACACCGCCTGGTAACTCTCCCGGTCCATAATACTGACACCGCATGGTAACTCTTCCTGTCCATAATACTGACACCGCATGTTAACTCTCCCGGTCCATAATACTGACACCGCATGGTAACTCTCCCGGTCTATAATACTGACACCGCATGGTAACTCTCCCGGTCCATAATACTGACACCGCATGGTAACTCTTCCTGTCCATAATACTGACACCGCATGGTTACTCTCCCGGTCTATAATACTGACACCGCCTGGTAACTCTCCCGGTCTATAATACTGACACCGCATGGTAACTCTCCCGGTCCATAATACTGACACCGCATGGTAACTCTCCCGGTCCATAATAGTGACACCGCCTGGTAACTCTCCCGGTCCATAATAGTGACACCGCCTGGTAACTCTCCTGGTCCATAATACTGACACCGCATGGTAACTCTTCCTGTCCATAATACTGACACCGCATGGTTACTCTCCCGGTCCATCATACTGACACCGCATGGTAACTCTCCCGGTCCATAATACCGACACCGCATGGTAACTCTTCCTGTCCATAATACTGACACCGCATGGTTACTCTCCCGGTCCATCATACTGACACCGCATGGTAACTCTCCCGGTCCATAATAGTGACACCGCCTGGTAACTCTTCCTGTCCATAATACTGACACCGCATGGTTACTCTCCCGGTCCATCATACTGACACCGCATGGTAACTCTCCCGGTCCATAATAGTGACACCGCCTGGTAACTCTCCCGGTCCATAATACTGACACCGCATGGTAACTCTCCCGGTCCATAATACTGACACCGCCTGGTAACTCTCCCGGTCCATAATACTGACACCGCATGGTAACTCTCCCGGTCCATAATACTGACACCGCCTGGTAACTCTCCCGGTCTATAATACTGACACCGCATGGTAACTCTCCCTGTCCATAATACTGACACCGCCTGGTAACTCTCCCTGTCCATAATACTGACACCGCATGGTAACTCTCCCTGTCCATAATACTGACACCGCATGGTAACTCTCCCGGTCCATAATACTGACACCGCATGGTAACTCTTCCTGTCCATAATACTGACACCGCATGGTAACTCTCCCGGTCTATAATACTGACACCGCATGGAAAGTCTACCGGTCCATAATACTGACACCGCATGGTAACTCTCCCGGTCAATAATACTGACACCGCATGGTAACTCTCCCGGTTCATAATACTGACACCGCATGGTAACTTTCCCGGTCCATAATACTGACACCGCCTGGTAACTCTCCCGGTCCATAATACTGACACCGCCTGGTAACTCTCCCGGTCAATTATACTGACACCGCATGGTAACTCTCCCGTTCATAATACTGACACCGCATGGTAACTCTCCCGGTCTATAATACTGACACCGCCTGATAACTCTCCCGGTCTATAATACTGACACCGCCTGGTAACCCTCCCGGTCCATAATACTGACACCGCCTGGTAACTCTCCCGGTCCTTAATATTGATACCGCATGGTAACTCTCCCGGTCAATTATACTGACACCGCATGGTAACTCTCCCGGTTCATAATACTGACACCGCATGGTAACTCTCCCGGTCTATAATACTGACACCGCATGGTAACTCTCCCGGTCTATAATACTGACACCGCCTGGTAACCCTCCCGGTCCATAATACTGACACCGCATGGTAACTCTCCCGGTCTATAATACTGACACCGCATGGTGACTCTCCCGGTCAATAATACTGACACCGCATGGTAACTCTCCCGGTCAATAATACTGACACCGCATGGTAACTCTCCCGGTCTATTATACTGACACCGCATGGTAACTCTCCCGGTTCATAATACTGACACCGCATGGTAACTTTCCCGGTCTATAATACTGACACCGCATGGTAACCCTCCCGGTCCGTAATACTGACACCGCCTGGTAACTCTCCCGGTCCATAATACTGACACCGCATGGTAACTCTCCCGGTCCATAATACTGACACCGCCTGGTAACTCTCCCTGTCCATAATACCGACACCGCATGGTAACTCTCCCTGTCCATAATACTGACACCGCATGGTAACTCTCCCTGTCCATAATACTGACACCGCATGGTAACTCTTCCTGTCCATAATACTGACACCGCATGGTAACTCTCCCAGTCAATAATACTGACACCGCATGGTAACTCTCCCGGTTCATAATACTAGCATTGCAGTGGAACAATTATATATGTTGCCATCACATTTCAGTGCTGAGCTTCAATTACTTAGACATGCGTTCCAAAGCCTTTCTCACGCTCTGATCAAAGTCCAAAAGTGATAAATATAATCTTGTGCTTAAAATTTTGTTGATGACAAAATCGCCGTATCAAATTGTAAACTGCAGAGACGTGATCTCGAACAAAATATGTTATTGACTGCGGATACATAGCAGGTATCTCAAAACTTCTATTGAACGGAGAATGTTTACTGAGCGTAAAAATCGGTAATTTTATCATGTGTGCCAGGTTACAAAAGTATCGATAATTGTATAATGTGTGGTTAAATTGTGGTCCGTGCGTATAATTGATTTTTTCTTCTTGCAAAAGTTGAGGATAGGGTAGAGACAGGTTGTGTAACAGGTGAGGATAGGATAGAGACAGGTGGTGTAATAGGTGAGGATAGGATAGAGACAGACTGTGTAACAGGTGAGGATAGGATAGAGACAGGTGGTGTAACAGGTGAGGATAGGATAGAGACAGGTGGTGTAACAGGTGAGGATAGGATAGAGACAGGTGGTGTAACAGGTGAGGATAGGATAGAGACAGGTGGTGTAACAGGTGAGGATAGGATAGTGACAGGTGGTGTAACAGGTGAGGATAGGGTAGAGACAGGTTGTGTATTAGGTGAGGATAGGATAGTGACAGGTGGTGTAACAGGTGAGGATGGGATAGAGACAGGTTGTATAACAGGTGAGGATAGGATAGAGACAGGTGGTGTAACAGGTGAGGATAGGGTAGAGACAGGTGGTGTAACAGGTGAAGATAGGATAGTGACAGGTGGTGTAACAGGTGAGGATAGGATAGAGACAGGTGGTGTAAAAGGTGAGGATAGGATAGAGACAGACTGTGTAACAGGTGAGGATAGGATAGAGACAGGTGGTGTTACAGGTGAGGATAGGGTAGAGACAGGTGGTGTAACAGGTGAGGATAGGATAGAGACAGGTTGTGTAACAGGTGAGGATAGGGTAGAGACAGGTGGTGTAACAGGTGAGGAAGGATAGAGACAGGTTGTGTAACAGGTGAGGATAGGATAGAGACAGGTGGTGTAACAGGTGAGGATAGGATAGAGACAGGTGGTGTAACAGGTGAGGATAGGATAGAGACAGGTGGTGTAATAGGTGAGGATAGGATAGAGACAGACTGTGTAACAGGTGAGGATAGGATAGAGACAGGTGGTGTAACAGGTGAGGATAGGATAGAGACAGGTGATGTAACAGGTGAGGATAGGATAGAGACAGGTGGTGTAACAGGTGAAGGATAGGATAGAGACAGGTGGTGTAATAGGTGAGGATAGGATAGAGACAGACTGTGTAACAGGTGAGGATAGGATAGAGACAGGTGGTGTAATAGGTGAGGATAGGATAGAGACAGGTTGTGTAACAGGTGAGGATAGGATAGAGACAGGTGGTGTAACAGGTGAGGATAGGATAGAGACAGGTGGTGTAACAGGTGAGGATAGGATAGCGACAGGTGGTGTAACAGGTGAGGATAGGGTAGTGACAGGTTGTGTAACAGGTGAGGATAGGATAGAGACAGGTGAGGATAGGATAGAGACAGGTGGTGTAACAGGTGAGGATAGGATAGAGAAAGGTGGTGTAACAGGTGAGGATAGGGTAGAGACAGGTGGTGTAACAGGTGAGGATAGGATAGAGAAAGGTGGTGTAACAGGTGAGGATGGAATAGAGACAGGTGGTGTAACAGGTGAGGATAGGATAGAGACAGGTGGTGTAACAGGTGAGGATAGGATAGAGACAGGTGGTGTAACAGGTGAGGATAGGATAGAGACAGGTGGTGTAACAGGTGAGGATAGGGTAGTGACAGGTTGTGTAACAGGTGAGGATAGGATAGAGACAGACTGTGTAACAGGTGAGGATAGGATAGAGACAGGTGGTGTAACAGGTGAGGATAGGATAGAGACAGGTGGTGTAACAGGTGAGGATAGGATAGAGACAGGTGGTGTAACAGGTGAGGATAGGGTAGAGACAGGTGGTGTAACAGGTGAGGATAGGATAGAGACAGGTGGTGTAACAGGTGAGGATAGGGTAGAGACAGGTTGTGTAACAGGTGAGGATAGGGTGAGGATAGGGTAGAGACATGTGGTGTAACAGGTGAGGATAGAATAGAGACAGGTGGTGTAACAGGTGAGGATAGGATAGAGACAGACTGTGTAACAGGTGAGGATAGGATAGAGACAGATGGTGTAACAGGTGAGGATAGGATAGAGACAGGTGGTGTAACAGGTGAGGATAGGGTAGAGACAGGTGGTGTAACAGGTGAGGATAGGATAGAGACAGACCTTGTAACAGGTGAGGATAGGATAGAGACAGGTGGTGTAACAGGTGAGGATAGGATAGAGACAGATTGTGTAACAGGTGAGGATAGGGTAGAGACAGGTGGTGTAACAGGTGAGGATAGGATAGAGACAGACTGTGTAACAGGTGAGGATAGGATAGAGACAGGTGGTGTAACAGGTGAGGATAGGGTAGAGACAGGTGGTGTAACAGGTGAGGATAGGATAGAGACAGGTGGTGTAACAGGTGAGGATAGGGTAGAGACAGGTGGTGTAACAGGTGAGGATAGGATAGAGACAGGTGGTGTAACAGGTGAGGATAGGATAGAGACAGGTGGTGTAACAGGTGAGGATAGGATAGAGACAGGTGGTGTAACAGGTGAGGATAGGATAGAGACAGGTTGTGTAACAGGTGAGGATGGAATAGAGACAGACTGTGTAACAGGTGAGGAAAGGATAGAGACAGACTGTGTAACAGGTGAGGATAGGATAGAGACAGGTGGTGTAACAGGTGAGGATAGGGTAGAGACAGGTGGTGTAACAGGTGAGGATAGGATAGAGACAGGTGGTGTAACAGGTGAGGATAGGATAGAGACAGGTTGTATAACAGGTGAGGATAGGGTGAGGATAGGATAGAGACAGGTGGTGTAACAGGTGAGGATGGAATAGAGACAGGTGGTGTAATAGGTGAGGATAGGAAAGAGACAGGTGGTGTAACAGGTGAGGATAGGATAGAGACAGGTGGTGTAACAGGTGAGGATTGGATAGAGACAGGTTGTGTAACAGGTGAGGATAGGATAGAGACAGGTGAGGATAGGATAGAGACAGGTGGTGTAACAGGTGAGGATAGGATAGAGACAGGTGGTCTAACAGGTGAGGATTGGATAGAGACAGGTTGTGTAACAGGTGAGGATAGGATAGAGACAGGTGAGGATAGGATAGAGACAGGTGGTGTAACAGGTGAGGAAAGGATAGAGACAGGTTGTATAACAGGTGAGGACAGGATAGAGACAGGTGGTACAAAACTTGTTATCCCACTGTACACAGATGACACAATATCATTTTGTGATTGTCCTCGTAAGCCAAAATTAGCTTGATGTTTTAGTGAACACAAATACTTGAGATTATAGGTTCATACTGATAAATCAATTATATGATATTTTGCAAGGATGGATTTTTCAATACAAATTCTTGTTACATCCGAAAATGTAGAGATAAAATATTTGAAAAAAATGACGTTTTCTCACACGCATGTTCCTTTCATGATGTCAAAATCTTAAGATAAAAAAAGCCTCCATTGCTATGCAACCGTATGATGTTTTAAAGAAAGGTAGAGAAAAATCAAATTAAAAACACACCTTGATGTCTGACTATGAGATCTGGGGATTCAGAAACATACAGAATATAGACGCTTCCATTAATTTTTATGTTAGCCGTTAATGGGATTCAGTAGAGTACACCAAACTACATGGAACTAGGCATCAGGCCACGTTTGATAGAAAAAGAGGCTCATGGGCCTGGACGGCCACAGAAGTTCTGAAATATATACCGATAGTTGAATTCATCACACATTACCAGTGTGACCTTGAAGGCAGGTCAATGCCATTCAATTAAAGATGACACTTTTCAGCATGTTAACAAAGCATACCCTTGTCCCAATGTCATGACCTTGGCGTCTTGGTTATTGAGAACTTGTATAATTATTTCTACATAATTGACCTCTGTGACCTTGAAAGTATATCAAGGTAAATAATTTGAACACCTTTGTTAGCATTTCATCCCAGCATGCTACTGGATCAATATCATGACTGCGCCTCTTTGACATTGTGAAGAGGTCATATAATGTTTGAACATATTTGACTCCTGTGACCTTGAAACTAGGCCAATGTCATTTATTCAAACAACTTTGCTAGCCCTTCATCCGAGCATACTACTGGCCTATATCATGATCCTGGGCCACTAAGTTATTGAAAAGGAGTCGTTAAAATATTTTCAGACATTTGATCCCTGTGACATTGAAAGTAGGTCAAGGTCATTGATTTGAACAAACGTTCTAGTCCTTTATCCCAGCATGATAATGGCATAATAACAAGACCCTTATCTCTTGGATATTGAGAAGAATTCGAAAATGTAAATTGTATACGATGCACGATGGAGGGGCTGGACTAAAGGCGACCGCAAAAGGTCATCTAATAAAATTTAGATCGATGAGTTAATGGGCAAGAATGTTGTTGTCTAGAGAAATATGTGAAATATGTTGTGTCATGCTATTTATAAACGAAAACAAGCTAGACACATATTTCGTTTTCTGCAAAATGTTTTGAATGAATGTGGATTGATGATGTATGTATGGAATTCCTAATTACAGGAAAGTTTGTATCCACAATTGGTAAAGCTTATTTTAAAGCAAATAATGTATATTCAGTTTTTGCAAAAGGGGATTAATGACGTTTTTTTTATTCTTCAAAATATGTGTGTTATCAAATTTATGAAAATGGTTGCAATTTTGAAAAAAAATGCTTTTAATTTGAAATGATAATGAAACAATACTACTTTGAAGTTCAGAACAAATAATCATACATTTATAGTAGAAACTGGCAGATGGAATAATGTTGGACATCCAAAAACGTTAATAAACAGACTCAAACAAACAAAGCAGAAATTCTGATCGACCCGATAAATGTTACCCAGCTATTTGTTTCTGTTTCCGAAACACTTGGTGAAACTGTATACCTCTTTTAACATTGAGCGACATTTTGGATCTGGGTAATTGTTAGTTTATGCGCACTAACCGGTTAGTCAATTTAAAATTTAACGTTTTCGGCATAAATCCTGTTTGACCTAAGGTTGATGGATCTCTAGGTCAGTCGTTTGAACCATTAAGCCCGCGATGGTACCTATGCAAAAGTTGTTTGCTTCATATGTCGCTATATACAGCAAGCTGTGTACCGTGTATTAGTATAACGTTACATCAAAACATGCTGTATAGCGCGTGTTTCAGTATGACGTCACATCAATGTATGCTGTGTAGCATGTGTGTTAATATAACGTCACATCAAAGCATGCTATATAGCGCGTTTCAGTATGACGTCACATCAATGTATGCTGTGTAGCATGTGTGTCAATATAACGTCACATCAAAGCATGCTATATAGCGCGTGTTTCAGTATGACGTCACATGTGTGTCAATATAACGTCACATCAAAGCATGCTATATAGCGCGTGTTTCAGTATGACGTCACACCAAAGTATGCTGTATGGAAAATGTTATAGTATAACGTCATATCAAAGTATGCTGTATAGCAGTTTTTCTGTGTAGGAGAATACATGTATACAAAACATTTGCATGTACTTTGTTATGACTAGTTCCGTAGTTGTGACCCCAGTTGCATACTTCAAAAGCAATTTGACAAGGATTTGACCACACTTTGACTTCTATGTGAAGTTTCCGTGATTTTTGTTTCCTTTCCTTTGTAATAGGTATTGAATGAATGTCGAACTTAACTTCCTGACAAGCAAGGACACATCGATGTCATTTTTTCCAATTCCACTTTTGGTATCTGTGAGACATTCTTGCTGTAGGGTGTACTCATAGATTTCCCGACCATTCCCAGACTATTAGGATCTGCCTATAAGTACATACAATTTGTACTTATCTGTCATAGCCAGCTCTGTCATCTAACAGGGCCGGAAATCTACAGTGGATCGAGATTTCGGACCGGTCGATACCGCCATCCGGGGGTTACACAGATCCCCGGATATTAACGAGACGGATCGATATTTGTGTACATTGACCACAGGCCACTTAGATCATATAATTAAAGTTATTAAATACGGGTATCGGGTAGATACAGCCATTCCACGCAAGCACGGAATTAATCAAAGGGGACTGGTCCAACAGCAAACATGGGGGTACGGGACACAAACCCAAACACAAGGGACACAAACCCAAACACACGGGACACAAATCACAACACACGGGACACAAACCCAAACACACGGGACACAAACCCAAACACACGGGACACAAATCACAACACATAGGACACAAATCACAACACAGGACACAAATCACAACACAGGACACAAATCACAACACACGGGACACAAATCACAAACACACGGGACACAAATCACAACACACGGGACACAAATCACAACACACGGGACACAAATCACAACACATAGGACACAAATCACAACACACAGGACACAAATCACAACACAGGACACAAATCACAACACACGGGACACAAATCACAACACACGGGATACAAATCACAACACACGGGACACAAATCACAAACACACGGGACACAAACCCAAACACACGGGACACAAATCACAAACACACGGGACACAAACCCAAACACACGGGGCACAAATCACAACACACGGGACACAAATCACAACACACGGGATACAAATCACAAACACACGGGACACAAACCCAAACACACGGGACACAAATCACAAACACACGGGACACAAACCCAAACACACGGGCACAAATCACAACACACGGGACACAAATCACAACACACGGGATACAAATCACAACATACGGGACACAAATCACAAACACACGGGACACAAACCCAAACACACGGGACACAAACCCAACACAAGGGACACAAACCCAAACACACGGGACACAAATCACAACACACGGGACACAAACCCAACACACGGGACACAAATCACAAACACACGGGACACAAACCCAAACACACGGGACACAAATCACAACACACGGGACACAAACCCAAACACACGGGACACAAATCACAACACACGAGACACAAATCACAACAAGATTTACAACATATCACAAAACATTAGCCATGGCTTTTGCGGTATGTTTTGTGAATATGTTATTGAATTTCTCAATTAGGTCTGGCTACGTGCCTGCTAGAGATAAACCATTACCAGTGATACACCATTACTAGTGATAAACCATTACTAGAGATAAACCATTACCAGATATAAACCATTACTAGTGATAAACCATTACTAGAGATAAACCATTACTAATGATAAACCATTACTAGAGATAAACCATTACCAGATATAAACCATTACTAATGATAAACCATTACCAGGTATAAACCATTACTAATGATAAACCATTACTAGAGATAAACCATTACCAGATATAAACCATTACCAGAGATAAACCATTACCAGATATAAACCATTACTAGTGATAAACCATTACCAGGTATAAACCATAACCAGAGATAAACCATTACTAGTGATAAACCATTACTAGAGATAAACCATAACCAGAGATAAACCATTACTAATGATAAACCATTACTAGAGATAAACCATTACCAGATATAAACCATTACCAGAGATAAACCATTACCAGATATAAACCATTACTAGTGATAAACCATTACCAGAGATAAACCATTACTAGAGATAAACCATAACCAGATATAAACCATTACAAGAGATAAACCATTACCAGATATAAACCATTACCAGATATAAACCATTACTAGTGATAAACCATTACCAGAGATAAACCATTACCAGATATAAACCATTACTAGTGATAAACCATTACTAGATAAGCCATACCAGATAAACCATTACCAGAGATAAACCATTACCAGTGATAAACCATTACTAGTGATAAACCATTACTAGTGATAAACCATTACTAGAGATAAACCATTACCAGAGATAAACCATTACCAGAGATAAACCATTACTAGAGATAAACCATTACCAGATATAAACCATTACTAGTGATAAACCATTACCAGATAACCATACAGAGAAACCATTACCAGAGATAAACCATTACAGAGATAAACCATTACCAGATATAAACCATTACTAGTGATAAACCATTACCAGATATAAACCATTACTAGTGATAAACCATTACTAGAGATAAACCATTACTAGTGATAAACCATTACTAGTGATAAACCATTACCAGATATAAACCATTACTAGTGATAAACCATTACTAGTGATAAACCATTACCAGATATAAACCATTACTAGTGATAAGCCATTACCAGATATAAACCATTACTAGTGATAAACCATTACTAGAGATAAACCATTACTAGTGATAAACCATTACCAGAGATAAACCATTACCAGATATAAACCATTACTAGTGATAAACCATTACTAGAGATAAACCATTACCAGATATAAACCATTACCAGATATAAACCATTACTAGTGATAAACCATTACTAGTGATAAACCATTACTAGAGATAAACCATTACCAGAGATAAACCATTACTAGTGATTAACCATTACCAGGTATAAACCATTACCAGAGATAAACCATTACTAGTGATAAACCATTACCAGAGATAAACCATTACCAGATATAAACCATTACTAGAGATAAACCATTACTAGAGATAAACCATTACTAGAGATAAACCATTACTAGATGATTAAACCATTACCAGAGATAAACCATTACTAGTGATTAACCATTACTAGTGATAAACCATTACCAGAGATAAACCATTACCAGATATAAACCATTACTAGAGATAAACCATTACTAGTGATAAACCATTACCAGAGATAAACTATTACCGGAGATAAACCATTACTAGAGATAAACCATTACCAGAGATAAACCATTACTAGAGATAAACCATTACCAGAGATAAACCATTACTAGTGATAAACCATTACCAGAGATAAACCATTACCAGATATAAACCATTACTAGAGATAAACCATTACTAGTGATAAACCATTACCAGAGATAAACTATTACTAGAGATAAACCATTACTAGATATAAACCATTACCAGAGATAAACCATTACTAGAGATAAACCATTACTCAGATGATAAACCATTACTAGAGATAAACCATTACCAGAGATAAACCATTACTAGAGATAAACCATTACCAGAGATAAACCATTACTAGAGATAAACCATTACTAGAGATAAACCATTACTAGAGATAAACCATTACCAGAGATAAACCATTACCAGAGATAAACCATTACCAGAGATAAACCATTATCAGATATAAACCATTACTAGTGATAAACCATTACTAGAGATAAACCATTACCAGAGATAAACCATTACCAGAGATAAACCATTATCAGAGATAAACCATTACTAGTGATAAACCATTACTAGAGATAAACCATTACCTAGAGATAAACCATTACTAGAGATAAACCATTACCAGTGATAAATTATTACCAGAGATAAACCATTACTAGAGATAAACCATTACTAGTGATAAACTATTACCAGAGATAAACCATTACCAGAGATAAACCATTACCAGAGATAAACCATTACTAGTGATAAACCATTACTAGAGATAAACCATTACTAGTGATAAACCATTACTAGAGATAAACCATTACTAGAGATAAACCATTACCAGAGATAAACCATTACTAGTGATAAACCATTACTAGAGATAAACCATTACTAGAGATAAACCATTACTAGAGATAAACCATTACCAGGTATAAACCATTACTAGAGATAAACCATTACTAGTGATAAACTATTACCAGATATAAACCATTACTAGAGATAAACCATTACCAGATATAAACCATTACTAGTGATAAACCATTACTAGTGATAAACCATTACTAGTGATAAACCATTACTAGTGATAAACCATTACCAGAGATAAACCATTACTAGAGATAAACCATTACCAGATATAAACCATTACTAGTGATAAACTATTACCAGAGATAAACCATTACTAGTGATAAACCATTTCTAGAGATAAACCATTACTAGAGATAAACCATTACTAGTGATAAACCATTACTAGTGATAAACCATTACTAGTGATAAACCATTACCAGAGATAAACCATTACTAGTGATAAACCATTACTAGTGATACAAGCGATGACAAATATGTTGTATGCCGATTGTCTATGATTACTTCCCGGAACAGTTAACTTTTATATTGGCTCTGTTCAGTTGATTATAATACACCAGAAAGTTAAACAATGGAATAGATGATATAGAGTCTTCTGAAAACTGACCAATTGGATTGATAACTACAGCAGTATAACACTGTTTCTTTAACGACCACGTGACACTTTAATATTTAACTAACTCTTTTATTGAAGTCTTTAATTTTCTTTACCATTGTATTGTTCTACGGTAAACTATGTCGCGGTTGATTGTCCACATGGACTAACAAGCTCCCGAGGATCACATTGTCAGTATAAATCATCTCTTTTTTGTCCTTTATTCATTGTATCTATTATTTATAAGCCCACCTAGTGGAATGCAATGTATACGTAAAGAATCGAACGTACAGCTGTTTGATGCTGACTTACCTGTGGACAATATCGTTAGAACGACAGCCCAGAACATTGACGACTGGACAGTCATAGTTTTGTGTCGGTCCTACTCTGGGACGTCCGGGATCTCAGCACATTGAGACATTCTTTCCGTTAGTAATACATGATATCCACCGACAAACGAATCAGCTCTGTGTACCCGTCTTGTCATTTAGTTGTAATAGCACCTTTCATATAAACTTGTTATCGAAGGATTAAACACAAAATTAACTTGCATTTTGCTCAGACTTTAAACACAAATGTTTCCAGGAAATAACGGTGGTATGGTGTGCGGTCCAACTCACCAACCACTATCGACCGCCTCCCTAGCACCATCACAGTAATAGCGCCGTTTTACGCTATTTTCCCAATTAAAATTAAAATCCGTCTTATGATCAATGGCCTGACTGATGAGGGAGTGTTTGTTCTTGTCCCGCTGAGCCAGTCACGTAACGGGTACTAATCGATATCGAGGCGCAAAGTAAAAGCCTTGTCAGAATAAAATATAAAATAAATATTGGAAAAAACTCATTGACATTAAAAATAGGCACATAATCAAGAACATAAAAAGATAATATTGGAGATTGATGGGGTATTAATCACCTGTAGTCGCCAACACAATGTTCTACTATGGCGGCGCGCTATGACAACCAGTGGCGTACCCAGCATCCCTCTAATACTATCTAGTTATTTGGATGAATCGCTATGAGACGGAACGATAGTCTCTCGGGACTGATGTAGGACGGGAGATATATATCATATAACGGAACAAGGGGGTAATAGTCTGTCATACGTCAGGGATTGTAATCTACATCACTGAGATACCGTTTTCTAGTCTACATCACTGAAATACCGTTTTCTAGTCTACATCACTGACGTACCGTTTTCTAGTCTACATCATTGAGTTACCGTTTTCTAGTCTACATCACTGAGATACCGTTTTCTGGTCTACATCACTGAGATACCGTTTTCTAGTCTACATCACTGACGTACCGTTTTCTAGTCTACATCATTGAGTTACCGTTTTCTAGTCTACATCACTGAGATACCGTTTTCAGGTCTGTAATACGTCAGGGATTGTAATCTACATCATTGATATACCGTTTTCTAGTCTGTCATACGTCAGGGATTCTAGTATACATCATTGAGATACCGTTTTCTAGTCTGTCATACGTCAGGGATTCTAGTCTACATCATTGCGATACCGTTTTCTAGTCTACATCACTGATGTACCGTTTTCTAGTCTACATCACTGAGATACCGTTTTCTAGTCAGTCATACGTCAGGGATTGAAGTATACATCACTGAGATACCGTTTTCAGGTCTGTAATACGTCAAGAATTGTAGTCCACATCACTGAGATACCGTTTTCTGGTCTACATCACTGAGATACCGTTTTGTAGTCTGTCATACGTCAGGGATTGTAGTCTACATCACTGAGATACCGTTTTCAGGTCTGTAATACGTCAAGAATTGTAGTCCATATCACTGAGATACCGTTTTCTGGTCTACATCACTGAGATAACGTTTTGTAGTCTGTTATACGTCAGGGATTGTAGTCTACGTCATTGCGATACCGTTTTCTAGTCTACATCACTGAGATACCGTTTTCTAGTCTACATCACTGATGTACCGTTTTCTAGGTCTACATCACTGATGTACCGTTTTCTAGTCTGTCATACGTCAGGGATTCTAGTCTACATCACTGATGTACCGTTTTCTAGTCTACATCACTGAGATACAGTTTTCTAGTCTGTCATACGTCAGGGATTGTAGTCTACATCACTGAGATACCGTTTTCAGGTCTGTAATACGTCAAGAATTGTAGTCCACATCACTGATGTACCGTTTTCTAGTCTACATCACTGAGATACCGTTTTCTAGTCTGTTATACGTCAGGGATTGTAGTCTACATCACTGAGATACCATTTTCTAGTCTGTCATACGTCAAGAATTGTAGTCCACATCACTGAGATACCGTTTTCTGGTCTACATCACTGAGATACCGTTTTCTAGTCTGTCATACGTCAGGGATTGTAGTCTACATCATTGCGATACCGTTTTCTAGTCTACATCACTGAGATACCGTTTTCAGGTCTGTAATACGTCAAGAATTGTAGTCCACATCACTGAGATACCGTTTTCTGGTCTACATCACTGAGATACCGTTTTCTAGTCTGTCATACGTCAGGGATTGTAGTCTACATCACTGAGATACCGTTTTCTGGTCTACATCACTGAGATACCGTTTTCTAGTCTGTCATACGTCAGGGATTGTAATCTACATCACTGAGATACCGTTTTCTGGTCTACATCACTGAGATACCGTTTTCTAGTCTACATCATTGAGATACCGTTTTCTAGTCTACATCACTGAGATACCGTTTTCTAGTCTGTCATACGTCAGGGATTGTAGTCTACATCACTGAGATACCGTTTTCTGGTCTGTCATGCATCAGGGATTCTAGTCTACATCACTGAGATACCGTTTCCTGGTCTACATCACTAAGATACCGTTTCCCCCGAAAACGGTCCCATTTTTGATTTCTCCGGTTATTTTCTCTAAAAAAGAGACGTTTCCCGTGTGTTTCCAGTGGTTAACGTTTCCATGTCGTTCAGTCTACGTAGATGTATCAATATTAAAGATGCTACGGCGCCGAAAAGGAGTAATTATGACCGATTTAAAACAAGAATAGGCCGTCAAAATATTTTATATTATACCCAAAGTTAAATACTTTACGCTATTACCACCCTCCAAAATTGTCAGCTTTTGATTGAATCTTTTAGATTTAAAGTTGAAAATAATTAATTGCGTCCCGAAGAAATTCTACCATGCTCCGCCTCTACCAAAAGGTCCCCATGTCACACACGCAATGAGTCTACACAAACAGGTAAAATGGTACCAATGTCACACACTCAATGTGTCTACACAAACAGGTAAAATGGTCTACATGTCACACACTCAATGTGTCAACACAAACAGGTAAAATGGTCCCCATGTCACACACTCAATGTGTCTACACAAACAGGTTAAATGGTCCCCATGTCACACACTCAATGTGTCAACACAAACAGGTAAAATGGTCCCCATGTCACACACTCAATGTGTCAACACAAACAGGTTAAATGGTCCCAATGTCACACGCTCAATGTGTCTACACAAACAGATAAAATGGTACCCATGTCACACACTCAATGTGTCTACACAAACAGGTTAAATGGTCCCAATGTCACACGCTCAATGTGTCTACACAAACAGGTAAAATGGTACCCATGTCACACACTCAATGTGTCAACACAAACAGGTAAAATGGTCCCAATGTCACACACTCAATGTGTCTACACAAACAGGTAAAATGGTACCCATGTCACACACTCAATGTGTCTACACAAACAGGTAAAATGGTCCCTGTGCACACTCAATGTGTCAACACAAACAGGTAAAATGGTCCCCATGTCACACACTCAATGTGTCTATACAAACAGGTAAAATGGTACGTGTGTCACACACTCAATGTGTCTACACAAACAGGTAAAATGGTCCCCATGTCACACACTCAATGTGTCTACACAAACAGGTAAAATGGTCCCCATGTCACACACTCAATGTGTCTATACAAACAGGTAAAATGGTCCCTGTGCACACTCAATGTGTCAACACAAACAGGTAAAATGGTCCCCGTGTCACACACTCAATGTGTCTACACAAACAGGTAAAATGGTACGTGTGTCACACACTCAGTGTGTCTACAAAAACAGGTAAAATGGTACGTGTGTCACACACTCAATGTGTCTACACAAACAGGTTAAACGGTCCCCATGTCACACACTCAATGTGTCAACACAAACATGTAAAATGGTCCCCATGTCACACACTCAATGAGTCTACACAAACAGGTAAAATGTTCCCCATGTCACACACTCAATGTGTCTACACAAACAGGTAACATGGTCCCCATGTCACACAATCAATGTGTCTACACAAACAGGTAAAATGGTACGTGTGTCACACACTCAATGTGTCTACACAAACAGGTAAAATGGTCCCCATGTCACACACTCAATGTGTCTACACAAACAGGTAAAATGGTCCCCATGTCACACACTCAATGTGTCTACACAAACAGGTAAAATGGTCCCCATGTCACACACTCAATGTGTCTACACAAACAGATAAAATGGTCCCCATGTCACACACTCAATGTGTCTACACAAACAGGTTAAATGGTCCCAATGTCACACACTCAATGTGTCTACACAAACAAGTAAAATGGTACGTGTGTCACACACTCAGTGTGTCTACACAAACAGGTAAAATGGTCCCCATGTCACACACGCAATGTGTCTACACAAACAGGTAAAACGGTACGTGTGTCACACACTCAATGTGTCTACAAAAACAGGTAAAATGGTACGTGTGTCACACACTCAATGTGTCTACACAAACAGGTAAAATGGTACGTGTGTCACACACTCAATGTCTCTACAAAAACAGGTAAAATGGTACGTGTGTCACACACTCAATGTGTCTACACAAACAGGTAAAATGGTACGTGTGTCACACACTCAATGTGTCTACAAAAACAGGTAAAATGGTCCCCATGTCACACACTCAATGTGTCTACACAAACAGGTAAAATGGTCTCCATGTCACACACTCAATGTGTCAACACAAACAGGTAAAATGGTCCCCATGTCACACACTCAATGTGTCAACACAAACAGGTAAAATGGTCCCCATGTCACACACTCAATGTGTCTACACAAACAGGTAAAATGGTCCCTGTGTCACACACTCAATGTGTCTACACAAACAGGTAAAATGGTCCCCATGTCACACACTCAATGTGTCTATACAAACAGGTAAAATGGTCCCCATGTCACACACTCAATGAGTCTACACAAACAGGTAAAATGGTCCCCATGTCACACACTCAATGTGTCAACACAAACAGGTAAAATGGTCCCAATGTCACACACTCAATGTGTCTACACAAACAGGTAAAATGGTCCCCATGTGACACACTCAATGTGTCTACACAAACAGGTAAAATGGTCCCCATGTGACACACTAAATGTGTCTACACAAACAGGTAAAATGGTACGTGTGTCACACACTCAATGTGTCTACACAAACAGGTAAAATGGTCCCCATGTCACACACTCAATGTGTCTACACAAACAGGTAAAATGGTCCCCATGTCACACACTCAATGTGTCTACACAAACAGGTAAAATGGTCCCCATGTCACACACTCAATGTGTCTACACAAACAGATAAAATGGTCCCCATGTCACACACTCAATGTGTCTACACAAACAGGTTAAATGGTCCCAATGTCACACGCTCAATGTGTCTACACAAACAGGTAAAATGGTACGTGTGTCACACTCAATGTGTCTACAAAAACAGGTAAAATGGTACGTGTGTCACACACTCAATGTGTCTACAAAAACAGGTAAAATGGTACGTGTGTCACACACTCAATGTGTCTACACAAACAGGTAAAATGGTACGTGTGTCACACACTCAATGTGTCTACACAAACAGGTAAAATGGTCCCCATGTCACACACTCAATGTGTCTACACAAACAGGTAAAATGGTCCCCATGTCACACACTCAATGTGTCTACACAAACAGGTAAAATGGTCCCCATGTCACACACTCAATGTGTCTACACAAACAGATAAAATGGTCCCCATGTCACACACTCAATGTGTCTACACAAACAGGTTAAATGGTCCCAATGTCACACGCTCAATGTGTCTACACAAACAGGTAAAATGGTACGTGTGTCACACTCAATGTGTCTACACAAACAGGTAAAATGGTACGTGTGTCACACACTCAATGTGTCTACAAAAACAGGTAAAATGGTACGTGTGTCACACACTCAATGTGTCTACACAAACAGGTAAAATGGTACGTGTGTCACACACTCAATGTGTCTACAAAAACAGGTAAAATGGTCCCCATGTCACACACTCAATGTGTCTACACAAACAGGTAAAATGGTCTACATGTCACACACTCAATGTGTCAACACAAACAGGTAAAATGGTCCCCATGTCACACACTCAATGTGTCTACACAAACAGGTAAAATGGTCCCTGTGTCACACACTCAATGTGTCAACACAAACAGGTAAAATGGTCCCCATGTCACACACTCAATGTGTCAACACAAACAGGTAAAATGGTCCCCATGTCACACACTCAATGTGTCTACACAAACAGGTAAAATGGTCCCCATGTCACACACTCAATGTGTCTACACAAACAGGTAAAATGGTCCCTGTGTCACACACTCAATGTGTCTACACAAACAGGTAAAATGGTCCCCATGTCACACACTCAATGTGTCTATACAAACAGGTAAAATGGTCCCCATGTCACACACTCAATGAGTCTACACAAACAGGTAAAATGGTCCCCATGTCACACACTCAATGTGTCAACACAAACAGGTAAAATGGTCCCAATGTCACACACTCAATGTGTCTACACAAACAGGTAAAATGGTCCCCATGTGACACACTCAATGTGTCTACACAAACAGGTAAAATGGTCCCCATGTGACACACTAAATGTGTCTACACAAACAGGTAAAATGGTACGTGTGTCACACACTCAATGTGTCTACACAAACAGGTAAAATGGTCCCCATGTCACACACTCAATGTGTCTACACAAACAGGTAAAATGGTCCCCATGTCACACACTCAATGTGTCTACACAAACAGGTAAAATGGTCCCCATGTCACACACTCAATGTGTCTACACAAACAGATAAAATGGTCCCCATGTCACACACTCAATGTGTCTACACAAACAGGTTAAATGGTCCCAATGTCACACGCTCAATGTGTCTACACAAACAGGTAAAATGGTACGTGTGTCACACTCAATGTGTCTACACAAACAGGTAAAATGGTACGTGTGTCACACACTCAATGTGTCTACAAAAACAGGTAAAATGGTACGTGTGTCACACACTCAATGTGTCTACACAAACAGGTAAAATGGTACGTGTGTCACACACTCAATGTGTCTACACAAACAGGTAAAATGGTCCCCATGTCACACACTCAATGTGTCTACACAAACAGGTAAAATGGTCCCCATGTCACACACTCAATGTGTCTACACAAACAGGTAAAATGGTCCCCATGTCACACACTCAATGTGTCTACACAAACAGATAAAATGGTCCCCATGTCACACACTCAATGTGTCTACACAAACAGGTTAAATGGTCCCAATGTCACACACTCAATGTGTCTACACAAACAGGTAAAATGGTACGTGTGTCACACTCAATGTGTCTACACAAACAGGTAAAATGGTACGTGTGTCACACACTCAATGTGTCTACAAAAACAGGTAAAATGGTACGTGTGTCACACACTCAATGTGTCTACACAAACAGGTAAAATGGTACGTGTGTCACACACTCAATGTGTCTACAAAAACAGGTAAAATGGTCCCCATGTCACACACTCAATGTGTCTACACAAACAGGTAAAATGGTCTACATGTCACACACTCAATGTGTCAACACAAACAGGTAAAATGGTCCCCATGTCACACACTCAATGTGTCTACACAAACAGGTAAAATGGTCCCTGTGTCACACACTCAATGTGTCAACACAAACAGGTAAAATGGTCCCCATGTCACACACTCAATGTGTCAACACAAACAGGTAAAATGGTCCCCATGTCACACACTCAATGTGTCTACACAAACAGGTAAAATGGTACGTGTGACACACACTCAATGTGTCAACACAAACAGGTAAAATGGTCCCCATGTCACACACTCAAAGTGTCAACACAAACAGGTAAAATGGTCCCCATGTCACACACTCAATGTGTCTACACAAACAGGTAAAATGGTCCCTGTGTCACACACTCAATGTGTCTACACAAACAGGTAAAATGGTCCCCATGTCACACACTCAATGTGTCTACACAAAGATAACAGACCATGTTACAGAACGTTGAATTATAAGTATGTTCGTTCATTAATTAGTTAATGTTACAAACGCTTTTACAACTTTTTTTTTACATATCTCATTAAACGTTGTCTGTGTTATACTCGAGTAATTTAATTTGGCAGCAAGGATGACGGCAATAATGAAATGTAAAATTGGAGGGAAATTATACAACAAAAATGCACAAACAATATATGCACACATATACAACTCACGAACACAAAAATAGCTATTTTCATTGTAAATTGTATTATAATAAAAAAAAATTTAAAGATGCAGAATTTCGGTAGGAACATTTCAACCTCCAAAACATGCAACAAATTCACCAACGGCAGAGAGCACAGGATGAAGTAGCCCGAGTTTCCTCCGGCCCTGACACCTTGCCTTACTGTAGTACTGTAGTACGTATTGGTAGTGTGTTATGTATGAGAATGTACTGGTAGTGTGTGTTATGTATGAGAATGTACTGGTAGTGTTTGTTATGTGTGAGAACGTACTGGTAGTGTGTGTTATGTGTGAGAACGTACTGGTAGTGTATGTTATGTATGAGAATGTACTGGTAGTGTTTGTTATGTGTGAGAACGTACTGATAGTGTTTGTTATGTGTGAGAACGTACTGGTAGTGTGTGTTATGTATGAGAACGTACTGGTAGTGTGTGTTATGTGTGAGAACGTACTGGTAGTGTATGTTATGTGTGAGAATGTACTGGTAGTGTTTGTTATGTGTGAGAACGTACTGATAGTGTTTGTTATGTGTGAGAACGTACTGGTAGTGTGTTATGTATGAGAATGTACTGGTAGTGTTTGTTATGTATGAGAACGTACTGGTAGTGTGTGTTATGTGTGAGAACGTACTGGTAGTGTATGTTATGTATGAGAATGTACTGGTAGTGTTTGTTATGTGTGAGAACGTACTGATAGTGTTTGTTATGTGTGAGAACGTACTGGTAGTGTGTGTTATGTATGAGAACGTACTGGTAGTGTGTGTTATGTGTGAGAACGTACTGGTAGTGTATGTTATGTATGATAATGTACTGGTAGTGTTTGTTATGTGTGAGAACGTACTGATAGTGTTTGTTATGTGTGAGAACGTACTGGTAGTGTTTGTTATGTGTGAGAACGTACTGGTAGTGTGTGTTATGTATGAGAACGTACTGGTAGTGTGTGTTATGTGTGAGAACGTACTGGTAGTGTGTGTTATGTGTGAGAACGTACTGATAGTGTTTGTTATGTGTGAGAACGTACTGGTAGTGTGTGTTATGTATGAGAACGTACTGGTAGTGTGTGTTATGTGTGAGAACGTACTGGTAGTGTATGTTATGTATGATAATGTACTGGTAGTGTTTGTTATGTGTGAGAACGTACTGATAGTGTTTGTTATGTGTGAGAACGTACTGGTAGTGTTTGTTATGTGTGAGAACGTACTGATAGTGTTTGTTATGTGTGAGAACGTACTGGTAGTGTGTGTTATGTATGAGAATGTACTGGTAGTGTTTGTTATGTATGAGAACGTACTGGTAGTGTGTGTTATGTGTGAGAACGTACTGGTAGTGTATGTTATGTATGAGAATGTACTGGTAGTGTTTGTTATGTGTGAGAACGTACTGATAGTGTTTGTTATATGTGAGAACGTACTGGTAGTGTGTGTTATGTATGAGAACGTACTGGTAGTGTGTGTTATGTGTGAGAACGTACTGGTAGTGTTTGTTATGTGTGAGAACGTACTGGTAGTGTGTGTTATGTATGAGAACGTACTGGTAGTGTGTGTTATGTGTGAGAACGTACTGGTAGTGTATGTTAGGTATGATAATGTACTGGTAGTGTTTGTTATGTGTGAGAACGTACTGATAGTGTTTGTTATGTGTGAGAACGTACTGGTAGTGTTTGTTATGTGTGAGAACGTACTGGTAGTGTGTGTTATGTATGAGAACGTACTGGTAGTGTGTGTTATGTGTGAGAACGTACTGGTAGTGTGTGTTATATATGAGAATGTACTGATAGTGTGTGTTATGAGTGAGAGCGTACTGATAGTGTGTGTTTTGTGTGAGAGCTAAACTGTTAGAGAGTGTGTTACTTTATGATTTGTACCTGGATATTTGACGTTCCATGACCCATATGAATCAGCTAGATCTAGAAATTGCGTGTCCCATTCTACGATCAAGGATATCTATTACACTCGGGTGACGGAGCCAAAATATTGATTATATATACACAATACACACGTTGTGTATGTTAGTATGAAAGGTCATGATGTTTACCTGTTGAATTGGCGATATTTTCATCATCATGTCAGATATTGTATTGAAATCCATGATCATCTCCCAGGTATAAACCTATCCTAACAAAGAAACTATATCATTATACAAATTGGTATCATGAATAATATCTGGGTTTAACTCTTCATAGTGGTTTTTTCAAAGGACAGTTCGGCATCATATGTTTAGTACGTACATAGGGGGTCTTACACGATTTCGTATGTTATTGATAAAATGAGTTTAGGTATGTTTAATTCAGTTACACTCTGGTGAGTTAAAACGGGAAATTAATGAAAAATTGCATTAAACACGAAATAGAAATTATTTGATATACCGTGTTATTAAGATGAGTGACAAGTGTTCGTGAACGTATTATCAACATTTAATCAAACCTAAAATATTAACATTAGTAACAACTATATTGACCTCGTAATGCATTTTTTTTAACAAAAATGGAAACCCGGGAACAAAGGTTAATGTTGATGATGATGGGACACTATTGTTGATATATCTCGACTCATGACTGCCGGATATCTACCTTCGTATACAAGCATCCCGATCTCCGTAATACATTTTTAAATCGAGAACGAAACTCGCGGATGTGGTAATTTGTATGTACATTGATAGGATAATTTGATAGCTGGAGGGTAAGGTATGGTATATATATGGCGGACATCAAAGGTCCCAAGTTCAAAAATTGTATTTTCTTGTTTTCTTTTATACTTAATTACTCAGAAACTTGTTGCGGATAGAAGCGATTTATACGCTAGACTTGTCTAGAATGGGACATAAGGTATAGCTTTGGGCCGCACAAGTTAGGATTTCAGTTGATGTTTTTATAGAATCTGCACAAAGGCATCTACTGATCATATGGCAATATATAGATAAACATATATAATATTTAATTTGTGGAAACTCTTTAAAGATATAGCAAGATTGGATTTTCCGAACTGACCACATACAATATATTTTAGCTGACATTGGTTTTTAAAGTATTCTTCAAAGATACAGATCACCGAGATCTTGCAACTTGTGCGAAATATGCCTTTAACCATTTTAACACTTTACGTACACTCTACCTTGGGTAGTGAGTGACCGTATCACCTATCTAGGGAGCTGACATAAGACATTAGTTACCTGTACCTGTGTTGTTTAGTTTAGTTTATTCAACTTGAAGCCTCACGGCTCATAAGTATAACATAGAAGCATCAGCATACACATATATACAATACGTAACTAATTGTTATAGAGGATGAACAAAACAGTAGGCGTAACTGGTGAAAAGCATCCGCAAACATTGATTTTAACAACAAAAGCACAATTTGTCAGAGTATTCAGGGGGTGGACAAAACAATAAACATAACTGGAGACAAGTACCTTAAGTCATTAATAAAAAGTAAATAATGTTGTACACTACCTATCTGGTGGGCTGACTTGGATATTAGTTACCTGTACCTGTGTTGTACACTCTACCTATCTGGTGAACTGACTTAGATATTAGTTACCTGTACCTCTGTCGGACACTATACCTATCTGGTGAACTGACTTAGATATTAGTTACCTGTACCTGTGTTGTACACTCTACCTATCTGGTGAACTGACTTAGATATTAGTTACCTGTACCTCTGTCGGACACTCTACCTATCTGGTGGGCTGACTTAGATATTAGTTACCTGTATCTGTGTTGTACACTCTACCTATCTGGTGGGCTGACTTAGATATTAGTTACCTGTACCTCTGTCGGACACTCTACCTACCTGGTGAACTGACTTAGATATTAGTTACCTGTATCTGTGTTGTACACTCTACCTATCTGGTGTGCTGACTTAGATATTAGTTACCTGTACCTGTGTTGTACACTATCTATCTGGTAGGCTGACTTAGATATTAGTTACCTGTACCTCTGTCGGACACTCTACCTATCTGGTGGGCTGACTTAGATATTAGTTACCTGTATCTGTGTTGTACACTCTACCTATCTGGTGGGCTGACTTAGATATTAGTTACCTGTACCTCTGTCGGACACTCTACCTACCTGGTGAACTGACTTAGATATTAGTTACCTGTATCTGTGTTGTACACTCTACCTATCTGGTGGGCTGACTTAGATATTAGTTACCTGTACCTCTGTCGGACACTCTACCTACCTGGTGAACTGACTTAGATATTAGTTACCTGTATCTGTGTTGTACACTCTACCTATCTGGTGGGCTGACTTAGATATTAGTTACCTGTACCTGTGTTGTACACTGTACCTACCTGGTGAACTGACTTAGATATTAGTTACCTGTATCTGTGTTGTACACTCTACCTATCTGGTAGGCCGACTTAGATATTAGTTACCTGTACCTGTGTTGTACACTCTACCTATCTGGTGGGCCGACTTAGATATTAGTTACCTGTACCTGTGTTGTACACTCTACCTATCTGGTGGGCTGACTTAGATATTAGTTACCTGTACCTGTGTTGTACACTCTACCTATCTGGTGGGCTGACTTAGATATTAGTTACCTGTACCTGTGTTGTACACTCTACCTATCTGGTGGGCTGACTTAGATATTAGTTACCTGTACCTGTGTTGTACACTCTACCTATCTGGTGGGGCTGACTTAGATATTAGTTACCTGTACCTGTGTTGTACACTCTACCTATCTGGTGGGCTGACTTAGATATTAGTTACCTGTACCTGTGTTGTACACTCTACCTATCTGGTGGGCTGACTTAGATATTAGTTACCTGTACCTGTGTTGTACACTCTACCTATCTGGTGGCTGACTTAGATATTAGTTACCTGTACCTGTGTTGTACACTCTACCTATCTGGTGGGCTGACTTAGATATTAGTTACCTGTACCTGTGTTGTACACTCTACCTATCTGGTGGGCTGACTTAGATATTAGTTACCTGTACCTCTGTCGGACACTCTACCTATCTGGTGGGCTGACTTAGATATTAGTTACCTGTACCTGTGTTGTACACTCTACCTATCTGGTGGGCTGACTTAGATATTAGTTACCTGTACCTCTGTCGGACACTCTACCTATCTGGTGGGCTGACTTAGATATTAGTTACCTGTACCTGTGTTGTACACTGTACCTATCTGGTGGGCTGACTTGGATATTAGTTACCTGTACCTGTGTTGTACACTCTACCTATCTGGTGGGCTGACTTAGATATTAGTTACCTGTACCTGTGTTGTACACTCTACCTATCTGGTGGGCTGACTTAAGACATTAGTTACCTGTACCTCTGTCGGACACTCTACCTATCTGGTGGGCTGACTTAGATATTAGTTACCTGTACCTGTGTTGTACACTCTACCTATCTGGTGGGCTGACTTAAGATATTAGTTACCTGTACTTATGTCGGACACTCTACCTGTCCGGTATTAGGTATGGTAGCGCTATAAGATAGATTAGCAGAATCCCTTAGCTAATACTGACGGCCGAATGCCGTGATAACTGATCAATATTTAACTGGAGCCTACGGAAAGGTTCGGCTGATATCAAATAAGTAGGTATAATTTAAGGTAATACTCTTGTCACGCACAGCGATATACATTTAAATATGTCACGCTTAGAACATATAGAATCAACTTTTGTGACCTTCGTTTAACCTCTAAATCACTGACGTGTTGTCAGTCGTGTAACTTTGTTTGTAACAGTAGTTATTTGTCTGGTTGTTAGATCATCAGTTCATGAACGAAGGGAGATAACCCAATCGTGCTCTGCTACCATGCCTGATCATTTGGTTTTTGGTATTTACCAGTAGCGAAGACATATAAATCATTTTCTTTAACTACCAGTAACATTTCCACATACAATATTGCCTGGATCATGATGGGTAGTTTATGACACACGTCTGACCATAAACGAGAGTACGATCACGCTGTAAAACAATAAGATATCGAGTGGATGCTGAGGAGACATGTTCCATTCAGACAAGTCAATCACAACTTATATAACCAGAACCATTTTAAATTTACAATATGTCAAGTTTTCAGGGAAACGACTCTGGATTTGAATAAATGGATTTGAAAACAAGATATTACTTCACTGATCATATATTGTATATAAATATAATTATGCAGTCACATAATGACACAATCAAGCATTTCATGGAAATCATCGTCATTTCACTGTAACACCAATGAAGACGCTATTTTCTTTCACAATGATAAAACTCACTCCACTTTCTTGTTTCGAAAATGTATTTATTATTAGTAGATAACTGACATAACCTCCAGACCTATGACCTTTGCATGACCTCGAAGAAAAGAAAAATTAACCGAGACCTAATCTCACGGACTCCGCAAGCAATGATTACGTCATAATTTGTAATCAAAGAAACATCGACATCCCTACGTTATCCCAGAACACGGAGACATTACGATGGCTATTAGACGATAATGTTTACGGTATAGATAACATCAACACGACCTCCTAATTACACAAATCTTGTATAACGTCTACAGGATCAGTTATCATGCGGATACTGCAACCGTGTAATGCACGTGCGAGTAGACAAACATAATGTACCTGCGGTGTTCAGCGTAACGCAAGTGAACAGGTACACATGTATCCTCCCACTCAATATTCAAGGGTGAGACATTTGTTTGGCGCACGTGAGGAGAGGAGGGGTGAAAACATGACAGTATTAAAGATATGCAGTGATAGAAGGATTTGTTCGCCTCTATGATAAGTTACTGAAAGGTCGGTGACTACCTCAGCAGGAAGGGGCAAGGGGGTACTAATTACAGCAAAGAAGGGGGCCGTATGGGTAGGCCAGGGAGATCAAATGTGAAAAGTGGGGTGTGTAGCTAGGCTAGTGAAATAAAATGTAAAAGAAGGGGTTAGTAGGCCACGGAGATAAAATGTGAAAGGAGGCGTTGGTAGGTCAGTGAAATAAAATGTGAAAGGAGGGGTACGTAGTAGGCCAGGGAGATAAAATAGTGTTTGAGAAAAGGGAGATGATATAGGTCCGGGAGGTTAATATATTCAGAAGAGGAGGGTACCAACAGCTGGAGAAAAGGCATAATTGAAAGTAATTAGAGTCGTTTCAGTTTGAGGAAGACAATATAGTCAATTATTAAGTGAAATGTGTACCGATTTCAGCGGGGTGGGAGTATAACAATGGATATCGTCACTGTGGAGGGAGCAACAGAGAATGGTAACGTCAGTGGGGAG
Source organism: Pecten maximus (assembly GCF_902652985.1). NCBI lineage: Eukaryota > Metazoa > Mollusca > Bivalvia > Pectinida > Pectinidae > Pecten > Pecten maximus. The sequence continues at coordinate 19,083,052 of NC_047015.1, forward strand.
GGGATATAGAGAAGGGTAAAGTCAGTGGGGAGGGGATATAGAGAAGGGTAACGTCGGTGGGGAGGGGGATACATAGAAGGGTAACGTCTGTGGGGAGGGGATATAGAGAAGGGTAACGTCAGTGGGGAGGAGGATATAGAGAAGGGTAACGTCAGTGGGGAGGGGGATATAGAGAAGGGTAAAATCAGTGGGGAGGGGGATATAGAGAAGGGTAACGTCAGTGGGGAGGGGGATATAGAGAAGGTAAAATCAGTGGGGAGGGGGATATAGAGAAGGGTAAAATCAGTGGGGAGGGGGATATGGAGAAGGGCAACGTCAGTGGGGAGGGGGATATAGAGAAGGGCAACGTCAGTGGGGAGGTGGATATAGAGAAGTGTAACGTCAGTGGGGAGGGGATATAGAGAAGGGTAACGTCAGTGGGGAGGGGGTATAGAGAAGGTAAACGTCAGTGGGGAGGGGATATAGAGAAGGGTAACGTCAGTGGGGAGGGGGGTATAGAGAAGGTAACGTCAGTGGGGAGGGGATTAAGAAAAGGGTAACGTCAGTAGGGAGGGGATATAGAGAAGGTTAAAGTCAGTGGGGAGGGGGATATAGAGAAGGGTAACGTCAGCGGGGAGGGGATATAGTAGAGAGATGGACATTGTCAGTGGGGAGGGGGATATAGAGAAGGCAACGTCAGTGGGGAGGGGGATATAGAGAAGGGTAACGTCAGCGGGGAGGGGATATAGAGAATGGTAACGTCAGTGGGGAGGGGATATAGAGAAGGGTAACGTCTGTGGGGAGGGGATATAGAGAAGGGTAACATAAGCCGGGAGGGGGATACACAGAATGATGACGTCAGTGGGGAGGGTATACCGATGAGTGGTAAGTAGACATTCGTGTCTTGCACGCGCCTCCCTTCCTCACTAATTAGTACAACACTCGACAGTGTATGAGTCTCGACTGTACTTCCGCTCAACAATACGCTTGATATGTGAGGCATTTCCGTATACCATACAATCGAGGAATGCCGTCGGCTCTACGACAGCTCGTACGTAAAATATCGACAGACCACCGCGCCTCAAAGTAAACATCATCATCGTAATACCACAACCGACCTGTTCTCAATGTTTTACATGCTCAAGTTCAAGTTCAAATATTTTATTAAAGTGTCACACATCAGATTCACAATATAAATACAGAGTATAAAAAGAGTTAGTGTAAAAACCACTCTTAAAACTTAAAAGATTCATATCTACACGACATTTAAATCTGACGTCCATTCCACATTGGAATTATGAGACACTATGAGTATTAATATATATATTTTTTTTTTTTTAACAAAAAGATAAATCACAATCAATTACTATTTATATAGGATTTGTCTACGTCGACATACAATATTATAGCAGGTTTTGGCAGTAAAACGTAATAAACTAGAATCACTGAGGAGCGCTGACATTTTATCCGTATTATTCATAGAGTTAAAATTGTCAATAAAATATGCAGCCTGAGCTTGGGGCTCCTTACTTAAGTCAACATACACAGGACATTCGAATAAAACATGCTGCTCGCATTCAACTTGGTCTGTACAATTAAAACATATTCTCTCCTCAACTGGCAATCTCTCATAACGCCCTGTTTCTATACGTAACGGTGCTACACCACACCTAAACTTAGCGAGAGCACTTCTATGAGCTTTAGGCATTAAAACATGTACATATCTCTCAGGTTCATATCTATGTTTAAAAAGCTTGTAAAACCTCAACTTATTTCCACCTTGTCTCCCATTCTTACTTACATCTCTATTTACATCTAAATTCCAATCCTTTAAAAACTCATCCATTCCTCTCTGCTCACCGGTATATAAAAGTTCATTTGTATTAAAAGGGCCGATATCAAATATCGACAGATCTAATGATGCTTCAAATGCCAAGTGCCCCATCACTGTAGTGATTTACACGTCACTGGGATTAAGCGTCCCATCACTATAGTGATTTACAGGTCACTGGGATTTAGCGTCCCGTCACTATAGTGGTTTACACGTCACTGGGATTAAGCGTACTGCCATTATATTAATTTACTCGTTACTGGGATTAAGCGTCCCGTCACTATAATGATGTACACGTCACTGGGATTAAGCGTCCTGTCCCTATAGTGGTTTACACATCACAAGGGCCAAGCGTCCCGTCACTGTAGTGATTTACATGTCACTGGGATTAAGCGTCCCGTCACTGTAGTTATTTACACGTCACTGGGATGAAGCGTCCCGTTACTGTAGTGATTTACATGTCACTGGGATTAAACGTCCCATCACTATAGTGATTTACAGGTCACTGGGATGAAGCGTCCCGTTACTGTAGTGATTTACAGGTCACTGGGATTAAGCGTCCCGTCACTGTAGTGATTTACAGGTCACTGGGATTAAGCGTCCCGTCACTGTAGTGATTTATTCCTCACTGTCGTTAAGCGTTCCGTCAATTATAGTGGATTAAGCGTCCCGTCACTATGGTAATTTACACGTGACTGGGATATGCGTCTCATCACTATAGTGTTATAATCAGCACTATACGACCAGCATGACTAATATTAATGTATATTTTACAACATATTGTATGAATGCAGCGAATGGGTTACCGTACTATCGAGAGTTGGGGAAGCCCATCAGATCAGTGAAGCGCTAATTCTTACCGTCTGACGTCATTTCACTACCAGGTATCGTGTGCAAACCCGGGGGCCCCCTCGATCCGTACAACATATGCTATTTTTATTGACGATCCTCGATCAGTAGGGTGCATGGTCCAGACAGTCTGACCAGGAGTTTAGAAAGGACAGTGTCCAGGATGGCTCAACCGGAGATGATGACCATTCGCATAGTTCGGCCCGACACGAGTGTGTCCTGGGGCTTTCGGCTTCAGGGTGGGAGCGACTTCAGCACGCCACTTTCCCTACAGTCGGTACGTACAAAACCCGTCGTCTGCTTATACCAATCCATACACACACATTCCAACGTATTCATAACATACTACTCTTTCTTTTCAGCTTTCACGCTTAAGTAAGTTTTCACTTAATTTTATCCCTACAGGCCACTCGCTATTGAACAGTCAACAAACTCCGGCACTGTGCCTTCACCTAATACTCAATGTCCTTTACATTTTCATTTTGAAAAGTTAGTTTTACCTCGGTGTCGAGCAGGTAGCCTCTATATTTGGTGTGGTGTAAGACGAGACGGGGGCAAGGTTGTTGTTGTGTTCACTTTCATGTGTAATATTTCGGTCTGATAACGGAGGATCGAGGGGGTCAAAATAGAAAGTGTTTCTCTACACCGCGTCGTTATCGGGCCTTCAGCACTGACCTTACGGCCAGATTGATATTGCTCCGTTCTTTCACAGCAAGACCCTCTTGCATGTTTATAAACATTTCTGTTTCATCAAGGTCCTTTACGATTTTATAAGAACATTTCTGCTTATCCTATCTTCCAGCCATTCACACCAACCGGCCCCAGCTGTACTGGGCAGACAAATACTATATATTGTTCTGGTGCCCGCACTGTATACGATGATTAGTCTATAATTGACAGAACACGTTTGGATTCATCGCTAAAAATATGGTTTTGACGTGTAGTTAACGCTGTAGTTTTGATATCACTATGGTTAGAACGGTAGTTTGGGTATATGTGGTTAAAGCGTTAGAGTTTAGATATCTGTGATTAACGAGGAAGTTTGGATATCTGATTAATATACGGTAGTTTGGAAATCTGTGATTAACACGGTAGTTTGTGTATCTGTGATTAACACGGTAATTTGGGTATAATGTGATTAATACGGTAGTTTGGAAATCTGTGATTAACACGGTAGTTTGTGTATCTGTGATTAACACGGTAGTTTGGATATCTGTGATTAACACGGTAATTTGGGTATAATGTGATTAACACGGTAGTTTGGATATCTGTGATTAACACGGTAATTTGGGTATAATGTGATTAACACGGCAATTTTGATATCTGTGATTAACACGGTAATGTGGATATCTGTGATTAACACGGTAATTTGGATATCTGTGGTTGAGTGGTAATTTAAATATCTGCAGTTACATACTGTAAGACGTATAGTTTGAATATCGGTGTTAATCAGTAAATTGGCGATATCTTGTTAGAAGTTAGGATATCTGTGGAAAACGACGAAGTTTAGATATCTGTTTGATTTAAACATATCTTATTTGCAAATATACAAATGGGACCAGAAACAAGTTTAAAACTTATAATCCGTCTTCTCCCGTACAACATAAATGTTTAAATATACCTATGACCTGGATTACAACGCAGCTTAGATATCTGTAGATAACAACGCAGTTTAGATATATGTGGATAACAATGTAGTTAAGATATCTTTGGATAACAACGTATTTAGATATCTGGATAACAACGTAGTTTAGATATCTGGATAACAACACAGTTTAGATATCTGGATAACAACGTAGTTTAGATATCTGGATAACAACGTAGTTTATATATCTGGATAACAACGTAGTTTATATATCTGTGTATAACAACGTAGTTTAGATATCTGGATAACAACGTAGTTTAGATATCTGGATAACCACGTAGTTTAGATATCTGTGGATAACAATCAATGTAGTTTAGATATCTGTGGATAACAACGTAGTTTATATATCTGGATAACCACGTAGTTTAAATATCTGTGGATAACAACGTAGTTTAGATATCTGGATAACAACGTAGTTTAAATATCTGTGGATAACAACGCAGTTTAGATATCTGTGTATAACAATGTAGTTTAGATATCTGGATAACCACGTAGTTTAAATATCTGGATAACAACGTAGTTTAGATATCTGTGGATAACAACGTAGTTTAGATATCTGGATAACAACGTAGTTTAGATATCTGGATAACAACACAGTTTAGATATCTGGATAACAACGAAGTTTATATATCTGTGGATAACAACGTAGTTTAGATATCTGGATAACAACGTAGTTTAGATATCTGTGGATAACAATCAATGTAGTTTAGATATCTGTGGATAACAACGTAGTTTAGATATCTGGATAACAACACAGTTTAGATATCTGGATAACAACACAGTTTAGATATCTGGATAACAACGTAGTTTAGATATCTGGATAACAACGTAGTTTAGATATCTGGATAACAACGTAGTTTAGATATCTGTGGATAACAACGTAGTTTAGATATCTTGATAACAACGTAGTTTAGATATCTGGATAACAACGTAGTTTAGATATCTGTGGATAACAACGTAGTTTAGATATCTGTGGATAACAACGTAGTTTAGATATCTGGATAACAACGTAGTTTAGATATCTGGATAACAACGTAGTTTAAATATCTGTGGATAACAACGTAGTTTAGATATCTGTGGATAACAACGTAGTTTATATATCTGGATAACAACGTAGTTTAAAACTTGGATAACAACGCAGTTTAGATATATCTGATAACAACGTAGTTATAGATTGATTGGCTAACCGGTAGTTTATTATCTGATACGTAGTTTTTCTGTAACACGAGGTGGATATTTGTAGGTAAGACATGGTTTTTGATTTTTATAGTTAAAACAGTTAAGATATTTGTAGTTAACACAGTGTTTGGATATTTGTAGTTAACACAGTGTTTGGATATTTGTAGTTAACACAGTGTTTGGATATTTGTGGGGAACACAGTGTTGGATTATTGTAGTTAACACAGTGTTTGGATATTTGTAGTTAACACAGTGTTTGAATATTTGTAGTTAACACAGTGTTTGAATATTTGTAGTTAACACAGTGTTTGGATATTTGTAGTTAAGACAGTGTTTGGATATTTGTAGTTAAGACAGTGTTTGGATATTTGTAGTTAAGACAGTGTTTGGATATTTGTAGTTAACACAGTGTTTGGATATTTGTAGTTAACACGGTGTTTGGATATTTGTAGTTAACACGGTGTTTGGATATTTGTAGTTAAGACAGTGTTTGGATATTTGTAGTTAACACAGTGTTTGGATATTTGTAGTTAACACAGTGTTTGGATATTTGTAGTTAACACAGTGTTTGGATATTTGTAGTTAACACAGTGTTTGGATATTTGTAGTTAACACAGTGTTTGGATATTTGTAGTTAACACAGTGTTTGGATATTTGTAGTTAACACAGTGGATATCGAGACTTTGTAATTATTATAACAGAGTATCTGCCTTATAATTGCATACCTTCAAAACTACTCAGAATACCAGTCACAGTGAAGCAATTAGTATAACACAAGCGACTTAACCAGATAGATGTCAATATCATATTTGTTACGCACCATTTCCAATTATATAATTGTTAAAAAACGCAGTTAGGAAGCGTATAACTTGGAATGCGTCAGCGCCCTGTTAATACCGATACAGAACACCACATACTGTGAGGAGGCTGTTTCCTGGAGTGTAACTATAAACACATCATCACACGTATCTGGTGCAGAGTCGGATAAAGTGACACTGTAGATGTCCGTATCACATAGTAAATGTAACGTACCCTGTACTAAACTTACACGTTAACTACAGATATTTACACGTTACGTATTATAGAGTTATAGTTACACGTTATGTATTATAGAGTTATAGTTACAAGTTACGTATTATAGAGTTATAGTTACACGTTACGTATTATAGAGTTATAGTTACACGGTACGTATCATAGTTATAGTTACACGTTACGTATTATAGTTATAGTTACACGGTACGTATTATAGTTATAGTTACACGTTATGTATTATAGTTATAGTTACACGGTACGTATTATAGTTATAGTTACAAGTTACGTATTATAGTTATAGTTACACGGTACGTATTATAGAGTTATAGTTACACGGTACGTATTATAGTTATAGTTACAAGTTACGTATTATGGAGTTATAGTTACACGGTACGTATCATAGTTATAGTTAAACGTTACGTATTATAGTTATAGTTACACGGTACGTATTATAGAGCTATAGTTACACGTTACGTATTATAGTTATAGTTACACGTTATGTATTATAGTTATAGTTACACGTTACGTATTATAGAGTTATAGTTACACGTTATGTATTATAGTTATAGTTACACGTTATGTATTATAGAGTTATAGTTACACGTTACGTATTATAGTTATAGTTACACGGTACGTATTATAGTTATAGTTACACGTTACGTATTATAGAGTAATAGTTACACGTTACGAATAATAGAGTTATAGTTACACGGTACGTATTATAGTTATAGTTACACGTTACGTATTATAGAGTTATAGTTACACGTTACGTATTATAGAGTTATAGTTACACGTTACGTATTATAGAGTTATAGTTACAAGTTACGTATTATAGAGTTATAGTTACAAGTTACGTATTATAGAGTTATAGTTACACGTTACGTATTATAGTTATAGTTACACGGTACTTATTATAGAGTTATAGTTACACGTTACGTATTATAGAGTAATAGTTACACGTTACGTATTATAGAGTTATAGTTACACGTTACGTATTATAGAGTTATAGTTACACGGTACGTATTATAGAGTTATAGTTACACGTTACGTATTATAATTTAGTTACACGGTACGTATTATAGTTATAGTTACACGTTACGTATTATAGAGTAATAGTTTCAAGTTCCGTATTATAGAGTTATAGTTACACGGTACGTATCATAGTTATAGTTACACGTTACGTATTATAGAGTTATAGTTACACGTTACGTATTATAGAGTTATAGTTACACGGTACGTATTATAGTTACAGTTACACGTTACGTATTATAGAGTTATAGTTACACGGTACGTATCATAGTTATAGTTACACGTTATGTATTATAGTTATAGTTACACGGTACGTATTATAGAGTTATAGTTACACGGTACGTATCATAGTTATAGTTACACGTTACGTATTATAAAGTTATAGTTACACGTTACGTATTATAGAGTAATAGTTACACGGTACGTATTATAGTTATAGTTACACGGTACGTATTATAGAGTTATAGTTACACGGTACGTATTATAGTTATAGTTACACGTTACGTATTATAAAGTTATAGTTACACGGTACGTATTATAGTTATAGTTACACGGTACGTATTATAGTTATAGTTACACGGTACGTATTATAGAGTTATAGTTACACGGTACGTATTATAGTTATAGTTACACGGTACGTATTATAGAGTTATAGTTACACGGTACGTATTATAAAGTTATAGTTACACGGTACGTATTATAGTTATAGTTACACGGTACGTATTATAGTTATAGTTACACGTTACGTATTATAGTTATAGTTACAAGTTACGTATTATAGAGTTATAGTTACACGTTACGTATTATAGAGTTATAGTTACACGGTACGTATTATAGAGTTATAGTTACACGTTACGTATTATAGTTATAGTTACACGTTACGTATTATAGTTATAGTTACACGTTACGTATTATAGTTATAGTTACACGTTATGTATTAAACAGTATAAGCTAAATATTTTGATATTGTATAAATGTATATTACACGTTACGTATGATAGGGTATAAGCTACATGTTACGTATCATACAGTATAAGATACCTACATTTTACGTACATTTGTATGTATATAGTGTTGGATAGACGTTATGTATCGGACAATATAATATACACGTTACGTATCGGACAATATAAGATACCTACACGTTACGTATCTGACAGTATAAGACGTACACGTTACGTATCGTACAGTATAAGATACCTACACGTTACGTATCGGACAGTATAAGATACCTACACGTTACGTAGCGGACAGTATAAGATACATACACGTTACGTATCGTACAGTATAAGATACCTACACGTTACGTATCGTACAGTATAAGATACCTACACGTTACGTATCGTACAGTATAAGATACCTATACGTTACGTATCGTACAGTATAAGATACCTACACGTTACGTATCGTACAGTATAAGATACCTACACGTTACGTATCGTACAGTATAAGATACCTACACGTTACGTATCGTACAGTATAAGATACCTACACGTTACGTATCGTACAGTATAAGATACCTACACGTTACGTATCGTACAGTATAAGACGTACACGTTACGTATCGTACAGTATAAGATACCTACACGTTACGTATCGTACAGTATAAGATACCTACACGTTACGTATCGTACAGTATAAGATACCTACACGTTACGTATCGTACAGTATAAGATACCTACACGTTACGTATCGTACAGTATAAGACGTACACGTTACGTATCGTACAGTATAAGATACCTACACGTTACGTATCGGACATTATAAGATACCTACACGTTACGTATCGTACAGTATAAGACGTACACGTTACGTATCGTACAGTATAAGATACCTACACGTTACGTATCGGACAGTATAAGATACCTACACGTTACGTAGCGGACAGTATAAGATACATACACGTTACGTATCGTACAGTATAAGATACCTACACGTTACGTATCGTACATTATAAGATACCTACACGTTACGTAGCGGACAGTATAAGATACCTACTCGTTACGTATCGTACAGTATAAGATACCTACACGTTACGTATCGTACAGTATAAGATACCTACACGTTACGTATCGGACAGTATAAGATACCTACTCGTTACGTATCGTACAGTATAAGATACCTACACGTTACGTATCGTACAGTATAAGATGTACACGTTACGTATCGTACTGTATAAGATACCTACACGTTACGTATCGTACAGTATAAGATACCTACACGTTACGTATCGTACAGTATAAGATACCTATACGTTACGTATCGTACAGTATAAGACGTACACGTTACGTATCGTACAGTATAAGATACCTACACGTTACGTATCGTACAGTATAAGATACCTACACGTTACGTATCGTACAGTATAAGATGTACATGTTAAGTATCGTACAGTATAAGATGTACAAGTTACGTATCGTACAGTATAAGATACCTACACGTTACGTATCGTACAGTATAAGATACCTACACGTTACGTATCGGACAGTATAAGATGTACAAGTTACATATCGTACAGTATAAGATACATACACGTTACGTATCGTACAGTATAAGATGTACACGTTACGTATCGTACAGTATAAGATACCTACACGTTACGTATCGTACAGTATAAGATACCTACACGTTACGTATCGTACAGTATAAGATGTACATGTTAAGTATCGTACAGTATAAGATACCTACACGTTACGTATCGTACAGTATAAGATACCTACACGTTACGTATCGTACAGTATAAGATACCTATACGTTACGTATCGTACAGTATAAGACGTACACGTTACGTATCGTACAGTATAAGATGTACACGTTACGTATCGTACAGTATAAGATACCTACATGTTAAGTATCGTACAGTATAAGATACCTACACGTTACGTATCGTACAGTATAAGATGTACATGTTAAGTATCGTACAGTATAAGATACCTACACGTTACGTATCGTACAGTATAAGATACCTACACGTTACGTATCGTACAGTATAAGATACCTATACGTTACGTATCGTACAGTATAAGACGTACACGTTACGTATCGTACAGTATAAGATACCTACACGTTACGTATCGTACAGTATAAGATGTACACGTTACGTATCGTACAGTATAAGACGTACACGTTACGTATCGTACAGTATAAGATACCTACACGTTACGTATCGTACAGTATAAGATACCTATACGTTACGTATCGTACAGTATAAGACGTACACGTTACGTATCGTACAGTATAAGATACATACACGTTACGTATCGTACAGTATAAGATACCTACACGTTACGTATCGTACAGTATAAGATACATACACGTTACGTATCGTACAGTATAAGATACATACACGTTACGTATCGTACAGTATAAGATACCTACACGTTACGTATCGTACAGTATAAGATGTACATGTTAAGTATCGTACAGTATAAGATACCTACACGTTACGTATCGTACAGTATAAGATGTACACGTTACGTATCGTACAGTATAAGATACCTACACGTTACGTATCGGACAGTATAAGATACCTACACGTTACGTATCGTACAGTATAAGACACGTCTTTCTAAGCAGTAGAACTACACTACAGAAAACCAGAATGAGACATTGCTACGCAAGAGAAACAACCAAGTGATATAAAAAACACGGAACCCTCGAAATAGAGCACTACAAACGTGGTTTCATATGAAGTTCTCTGTGTTACTCCGTATCTTTCTGTAAAAACCAGTAGATATTGTGGTATAATACGGAGCGCTAACCTACATTGGCAGTTATTTGTTTGGGTCTGTTTAGAGGTTGCCAAGATCTGCTTGTAACATTTCAGAAGCCAGATGGATTTATTAATGTGGAAATGTATGATAGTTCTTCTCGCTGTAGATATAAATACGGATGATTTCAGAGCCTTTTCGCAGGCCAGAGATAAGTAATTGTGAGCAATGGCGTATGGATACAAAATGTACATGAAAAGTACTGTACGGTGTACAACAGATCACAACGACTTATGCAGGCGTCAGCGCGGGTAGCGTAAATCGTATAAAACATATTCGGAATCAAAGGGTTCTCTGTTCGATAGGCATGCCTCTGCACTGACAGTATATCCAACAAGATGCGGTCGAAATATCCACCGTCTCGGTTCTCTGTCCAGATGTTAGTCTTCGTACGCAAAATTGTATTTATTGGTCCTGCCCAGGCGAAATAACGCTTAACGCTTCCAACAACTTCCGGAGCTTGTGGGAGTCGAATCATACTTTATTGAGATACAGTATTTATATTTGAGTGTCTACAATATGATTTGTTCTCGGAGGGGTGGGGAGGGGTACATTTGAGTGTCTACAATATGATTTGGTCTCGGAGGGTCGGGGAGGGGTGCATTTGAGTGTCTACAATCTGATTTGGTCTCGGAGGGTCGGGGAGGGGTATATTTGAGTGTCTACAATCTGATTTGGTCTCGGAGAGTCGGGGAGGGGTATATTTGAGTGTCTACAATATGATTTGGTCTCGGAGGGGCGGGGAGGGAGTATATTTGAGTGTCTACAATCTGATTTGGTCTCGGAGGGTCGGGGAGGGGTATATTTGAGTGTCTACAATCTGATTCGGTCTCGGAGGGGCGGGGAGGGAGTATATTTGAGTGTCTACAATCTGATTTGGTCTCGGATGGGTGGGCAGGGGTACATTCATGAGTTTCTACAATTTAATTTGGTCTTGGACGGGCAGGGAGGTGTGCATTTGAGTGTCTACAATATGATTTGGTCTCGGAGGGGTGGGGAGGGGTGCATTTGAGTGTCTACAATATGACTTGGTCTCGGAGGGGTGGGGAGGGGTGCATTTGAGTGTCTACAATATGATTTGGTCTCTAAAGGGTGGGGAGGGGTGCATTTGAGTGTCTACAATATGATTTGGTCTCGGAGGGGTGGGGAGGGGTGCATTTGAGTGTCTACAATATGATTTGTTCTCGGAGGGGCGGGGAGGGGTACATTTGAGTGTCTACAATATGATTTGGTCTCGGAGGGTCGGGGAGGGGTATATTTGAGTGTCTACAATATGATTTGTTCTCGGAGGGGCGGGGATGGTGCATTTGAGTGTCTACAATATGATTTGGTCTCGGAGGGGTGGGGAGGGGTACATTTGAGTGTCTACAATATGATTTGGTCTCGGAGGGGTGGGGAGGGGTACATTTGAGTGTCTACAATATGATTGTTCTCGGAGGGGCGGAGAGGGGTACATTTGAGTGTCTACAATATGATTTGTTCTCGGAGGGGCGGGGAGGGGTACATTTGAGTGTCTACAATATGATTTGGTCTCGGAGGGGCGGGGAGGGGTACATTTGAGTGTCTACAATGTGATTTGGTCTCGGAGGGGCGGGGGAGGGGTATATCTAAGTGTCTGCAATTTGTGGTTTGGTCTCGTAAGGACTATTAGAGGTACATTTTTGTGTCTTTAATCTGTGATTTGAGTATCTGCAATATGTGATCTGGTCGCGAAGGGCCGGGAAGGGGTATATTTGAGTGTCTGAAATATTTGTGACATGTCTCTGATGGGTAGAAGTGATATCTGTAAACGGGTGTTGATCTCCGAAATAACCGGCTATAATGGCTGCAGGGCTCCCATATCTCGGACCAGAACACTTAATAAACAATCATTAATAAACTATAACGTTGCGTCTTTGGTAGGTAACGCCCGGCGGTGTGGCGGAGAGGAGCGGTCTGCGAGCAGGTGATGGTGTCATCTTCATCAACGATGTCAACACAGACACCCTCACTCACGATGACGCCAAATCTCAAATCATCCGATCTGGGAATGATATTTACATGACAGTTCAAAGGTCAGTAAAGTGCTCAAATCATCTGAGAAGGGAGGCTTGCAGAATGTATGACTATAATATACCATGGTTTTGTTTGTTATAATGTCCGTATAATACTATGGTTTTGTTTGTTATAATGTCCGTATAATACTATGGTTTTGTTTGTTATAATGTCCGTACATGTTAATACTATGGTTTTGTTTGTTATAATGTCCGTAATACTATGGTTTTGTTTGTTATAATGTCCGTATATGTTAATACTATGGTTTTGTTTGTTATAATGTCCGTATATGTTAATACTATGATTTTGTTTGTTATAATGTCCGTACATGTTAATACCATGGTTTTGTTTGTTATAACGTCCGTACATGTTAATACTATGGTTTTGTTTGTTATAATGTCCGTACATGTTAATACTATGGTTTTGTTTGTTATAATGTCCGTAATACTATGGTTTTGTTTGTTATAATGTCCGTATATGTTAATACTATGGTTTTGTTTGTTATAATGTCCGTAATACTATGGTTTTGTTTGTTATAATGTCCGTAATACTATGGTTTTGTTTGTTATAATGTCCGTATATGTTAATACTATGGTTTTGTTTGTTATAACGTCCGTACATGTTAATACTATGGTTTTGTTTGTTATAATGTCCGTACATGTTAATACTATGGTTTTGTTTGTTATAATGTCCGTACATGTTAATTCCATGGTTTGTTTGTTATAATGTCCGTATAATACCATGTATTTTTTTTGTTATAATGTCCGTATAATACCATGGTTTTGTTTGTTATAATGTCCGTATAATACTATGGTTTTGTTTGTTATAATGTCCGTATATGTTAATACTATGGTTTTGTTTGTTATAATGTCCGTATAACACCATGGTTTTGTTTGTTATAATGTCCGTATAATACTATGGTTTTGTTTGTTATAATGTCCGTATAATACTATGGTTTTGTTTGTTATAATGTCCGTATATGTTAATACTATGGTTTTGTTTGTTATAATGTCCGTATAATACTATGGTTTTGTTTGTTATAATGTCCGTACATGTTAATACTATGGTTTGTTTGTTATAATGTCCGTACATGTTAATACTATGGTTTGTTTGTTATAATGTCCGTACATGTCAATACTATAGTTTTGTTTGTTATAATGTCCGTACATGTTAATACTATAATGGTTTTGTTACATAGTTCTTCGCCGTCGATGCCTTGTCTGGATGAAAGCGTTGATTTGACTTGATCTCATTGACTTACCATGTAATATGGTCCTAGATCATCTATACTTTTTCTGATCAATGTCCTTAGTAATGGTACCTTTCTTCCCTTCCAACTCAAACATACAAAAATGGAAACGTAATTCACAATTTCTGATTCTTATCCTTCTTATACAATCTCTTGTTCCGGTCATAACTTTTCAGCCATTAAAGATGAATTGCACTAAACATAAGCCATGGTAACCTTGATAAAGGTGAAGGTCAAACATCTGCAATGGTATTCTTGTCAGGCAACATTTGTGATGTAACAACTAACCTTCATAGCCCAGAGATGGTGTGAAATTAATTCAAGTGAACTTGACATCAAGGTCAAAAATCAATTTAACTTCAAAATTTTCTATGTAATATTGTCGACAATAGTTTTTAGCTGTCACCGATATCTGTATTAGATACACCAAGTGTGCATCACACTGCCATTAGGTCGGTCTGGTAATCATCTCAAAGGTCAAATAAGTACAAAGGTATCAACATGTTATTCCCAACAATAATACAACCATTTAAGTTGTCATGTTTGTAGTCACTCAAGGTGTAGTTCATTTCACTACGATGTTGTTACTGAATGTCGCTGCTTCTAAAATAATAATTATAACAAATGTTTATTCTGATGAATATTTTGTTATGAAATTATGTGTATGACATATTGACTAGTTGCTTGACTAAAAGTCAAGGTCACAAAGTCAATATGATTTTGCTGTTACATACTTTGTAATGATACAAAGCAAAGTTGACCATAATCATATTAGGAATTGTCTGATCAAAGGTCAATGCCAATTGGATCCAAGGCAATGTGAAATTATGGTTCTTTTAGCTCCTAAATATTCTTATTTAACGCTTTATATTAATCAAATTCAGATAAAAATTCCATTGACAAAAAGGGTCAAAGTTAAAGGGCATATATTGAGTAGTTTTCTGGTTAATATTTTGTTATGACTATGTTTGAAAAAGAAAGATCAAAATGAAATGAAACAGTAAATGAATGATGAAATGACTGTCAGCTTTCTATCCCTAACTAGTAAATGAATCATAATTGATTTTAATTAAAGATGAGTCACATGGCTATAACTCAAGGTTATGTGTCAAATATCAGGGTCAATTGGCTTATATCTCTTTAACTGCTAGATATTTCATGATCAACAAAAATGTGTTTTTCACTATTTGTAGGAAACATGTTTTTTGTACAAAACAATGTTTTCAAGTTTTCACTTGTATGATATGGAATTGTAGATATGAATTATTTGATTGTATTTCCTTCACACATCTATCAACAATTACAATGCACAGAACGTATGACATGAAATTCAGTTGAATTAAGATTGGTGAACTCCTATATTTTGGGTGGTTTTTTTTTTACAGAGGGGCTGTGTCTGTTTGGGCTCCGAAAGTGACACCCATGTCTCAACTGCGTCCCCAGGAATTAAGGACCATCAAGACATCAACAGGGGATGAAGTGCAGACTGTCCAAAAGACATCCCTGGCTCGGTCACACCAGCCTGTAAGTAGGCAAGGGCAGTGTGACCAGTCTGTATGTAGACAAGGACAGTGTGACCGGTCTGTATGTAGACAAGGACAGTGTTGGTGGGGAGTGTGACCAGTCTGTATGTAGACAAGGGCAGTGTGACCAGTATGTATGTAGACAAGGGCAGTGTGACTGGTCTGTATGTAGACAAGGACAGTGTTGGTGGGGAGTGTGACCAGTCTGTATGTAGACAAGGGCAGTGTGACTGGTCTGTATGTAGACAAGGACAGTGTGACCAGTCTGTATGTAGACAAGGGCAGTGTGACCAGTCTGTATGTAGACAAGGACAGTGTGACCAGTCTGTATGTAGACAAGGGCTGAGTGTGACCAGTCTGTATGTAGACAAGGGCTGAGTGTGACCAGTCTGTATGTAGACAAGGACAGTGTGACCAGTCTGTATGTAGACAAGGGCAGTATGACCAGTCTGTATGTAGACAAGGACAGTGTGACCAGTCTGTATGTAGACAAGGGCAGTGTGACCAGTCTGTATGTAGACAAGGACAGTGTGACCAGTCTGTATGTAGACAAGGGCAGTATGACCAGTCTGTATGTAGACAAGGACAGTGTGACTGGTCTGTATGTAGACAAGGGCAGTGTGACCAGTCTGTATGTAGACAAGGACAGTGTGACCAGTCTGTATGTAGACAAGGGCTGAGTGTGACCAGTCTGTATGTAGACAAGGACAGTGTGACCAGTCTGTATGTAGACAATGACAGTATGACCAGTCTGTATGTAGACAAGGGCTGAGTGTGACCAGTCTGTATGTAGACAAGGGCTGAGTGTGACCAGTCTGTATGTAGACGAGGACAGTGTGACCAGTCTGTATGTAGACAAGGACAGTGTGACCAGTCTGTATGTAGACAAGGGCAGCGTGACCAGTCTGTATGTAGACAAGGGCAGTGTGACTGGTCTGTATGTAGACAAGGGCAGTGTGACCAGTCTGTATGTAGACAAGGACAGTGTGACCAGTCTGTATGTAGACAAGGGCTGAGTGTGACCAGTCTGTATGTAGACAAGGACAGTGTGACCAGTCTGTATGTAGACAAGGACAGTGTGACCAGTCTGTATGTAGACAAGGGCTGAGTGTGACCAGTCTGTATGTAGACAAGGACAGTGTGACCAGTCTGTATGTAGACAAGGGCAGTGTGACTGGTCTGTTGTAGACAAGGACAGTGTTGGTCGGGAGTGTGACCAGTCTGTATGTAGACAAGGGTAGTGTGACTAGTCTGTATGTAGACAAGGGTAGTGTGACCAGTCTGTATGTAGACAAGGGTAGTGTGACCAGTCTGTATGTAGACAAGGGTAGTGTGACTAGTCTGTATGTAGACAAGGGTAGTGTGACCAGTCTGTATGTAGACAAGGACAGTGTTGGTGGGGATTTAGATAAGTGTGTTTTGAGTTTATGATTCCAGTAATTAAGGTATAATAACAATCATATTTGTATTGATACCCTGTATTACTATTGAATTGTAGGACCCTCTACACATAGGAAGTGGTTATAACAGGACACCCCGCTCCTTTACTCAGGCTCCCCAGTCACCAAAAAAACCTGTTCCCAACGTTGTTCATTGTCAGTTTAACACTCCAATCGGCCTGTACTCTGCTGATAACCTGGCAAACACATACAAGATGCAGACGGCTGGCATAGAGAAAGAAATGGAAAAGTATGTGCTTTACAAACATGACACTCTTTACCCTAGTGAGCATCTTATGATTCTTGTGTAACATACTGTGTACTTATCCAATAACAGGAAAATGATCTCTGATAACATATTTAGCTCATCTACCCAGAGGTTAATGTATACTGTAACATCTTCTTGATGACCAAAAGGCCTAGAATCATAACACATGGCTAGGATCATGATATAGGGCTAGGATCATGATATAGGGCTAGGATAGGGCTAGGATCATGATATAGGGCTAGGATCATGATATAGGGCTAGAATCATGATATAGAAAATGCTTTCACTAATAACTAGAATCATGATATAGGGTTAGGATCATGATATAGGGTTAGGATCATGATATAGGGCTAGGATCATGATATATAGAGGGCTAGAATCATGATATAGGGCTAGGATCATGATATATAGAGGGCTAGAATCATGATATATAGAGGGCTAGGATCATGATATAGGGCTAGGATCATGATATAGGGCTAGAATCATGATATAGTGCTAGGATCATGATATAGGGCTTGGATCATGATATAGGGCTAGGATCATGATATATAAAGGGCTAGAATCATGATATAGGGCTAGGATCATGATATAGGGCTAGAATCATGATATGGGGCTAGAATCATGATATAGGGCTAGGATCATGATATAGGGCTAGGATCATGATATAGGGCTAGAATCATGATATAGGGCTAGGATCATGATATAGGGCTAGAATCATGATATAGGGCTAGGATCATGATATAGGGCTAGGATTATGATATATAGAGGGCTAGAATCATGATATAGGGCTAGAATCACGATATATAGAGGGCTAGAATCATGATATAGGGCTAGGATCATGATATAGGGCTAGGATTATGATATAGTGCTAGGATCATGATATAGGGCTAGGATTATGATATACTGGGCTAGGATCATGATATAGGGCTAGGATCATGATATAGGGCTAGAAACATGATATAGGGCTAGGATCATGATATAGGGCTAGGATCATGATATAGGGCTAGGATCATGATATAGTGCTAGGATCATGATATAGAGCTAGAATCATGATATAGTGCTAGGATCATGATATAGGGCTAGAAACATGATATAGGGCTAGGATCATGATATAGGGCTAGGATCATGATATAGGGCTAGGATCATGATATAGTGCTAGGATCATGATATATAGAGGGCTAGGATCATGATATAGGGCTAGGATCATGATATAGGGCTAGGATCATGATATAGGGCTAGAATCATGATATAGGGCTAGAATCATGATCATGATATAGGGCTAGGATCATGATAGAGGGCTAGGATCATGATATAGGGCAAGAAACATGATATAGGGCTAGGATCATGATATATAGAGGGCTAGGATCATGATATAGGGCTAGAATCATGATCATGATATAGGGCTAGGATCATGATAGAGGGCTAGGATCATGATATAGGGCTAGGATCATGATATAGTGCTAGGATCATGATATAGAGCTAGAATCATGATATAGTGCTAGGATCATGATATAGGGCTAGAAACATGATATAGGGCTAGGATCATGATATAGGGCTAGGATCATGATATAGGGCTAGGATCATGATATAGTGCTAGGATCATGATATATAGAGGGCTAGGATCATGATATAGGGCTAGGATCATGATATAGGGCTAGGATCATGATATAGGGCTAGAATCATGATATAGGGCTAGAATCATGATCATGATATAGGGCTAGGATCATGATAGAGGGCTAGGATCATGATATAGGGCAAGAAACATGATATAGGGCTAGGATCATGATATATAGAGGGCTAGGATCATGATATAGGGCTAGAATCATGATCATGATATAGGGCTAGGATCATGATAGAGGGCTAGGATCATGATATAGGGCAAGAAACATGATATAGGGCTAGGATCATGATATATAGAGGGCTAGGATCATGATATATAGAGGGCTAGGATCATGATATATAGAGGGCTAGGATCATGATATATAGAGGGCTAGGATCATGATATAGGGCTAGAATCATGATATAGGGCTAGAATCATGATATAGGCCTAGAATCATGATATAGGGCTAGAATCATGATATAGGGCTAGGATCATGATATGGAATTATAGTATAGGCCTAGAGTCATGAGATAGGCCTAGAATCATGTTATGGGATGAATTTCAACAGCAAGTTTGTGAAAGAAGCCACCTTGTTCTATATCCAATGTCACATGGATCAACTTTTGTTAAAACAGTGGGAAAAGGCCAAAATCATGCTATTTGGTTGGTAAAATTCTGTGATGAAACAAATTAACGTTTGTGTAAAGAAATGAATTTTACTTACTTTCAAGACCACAATATCTTCTCATCATTAGCAACAAAGGAGCTAAAACATTACATTGAGCACCTTCATTTTCAGCCTGGATGTAGAGGATGCACCTGTTGGAACTCGTATGACTGGAACCTACCACAGACTGGACTCGCAAGGTGATGAGAGTAGCACAAAGGAAGGGCATGATTTGGAGGATGTGACCTCGCCTGACCTCCCACCTGTCACCTCACCTGACCTGCCTGACCACCTACCTTCTGACCACCCTACTAATACTGATCAGAGTATGTTTGTGGTTTAACACTAACATGTTTTACTGACAACACCTGTTTTTGGTGAATGTACGTACCTTGTCCAGGTATACAGGTAAGGCATGCTCACATGAATATCATCTCCGCCTTCTGTTGGACGTGAAATTAGGGTCCAGTACCTATAAATATTACTTGCATTGATTGATTCAGAACAGAATGAAGAAATGCTAAGACATCATTCAGAAAATAAAACAATTCCACATTATCCACTCGACAAATTACACATTATCCACTCGACAACAACTTAGTAAGTCAAGCTCTTCTCCTGTGTTCATTTATAATCAAAATTTATGACTCAGCTTTGTAGATAGACATAATTTTATTTGATATAAGAGAGTTGTGATGTTGATTAGGATATCAACAACAGTACAATATGTGTATGATGTATTAAAGCATTATACATTCAGACGTATCAGAGGTTTATAGCGCCTTTTATTTTCTTTCAATTATGACAAAAAAAGTGAAACCATATCAAATGAGTGAAAAATTGCCCACAAGATATTATTTTTAGGTTTGTTTTGAATTTTTTTGTTTCTGTAATCCAAGACAACAGTTTTTAAATTAATGGTGTTAGGTAACATGTTTGTTTATGACAAAATGGAAAGTGCAATTCTGATGTGTTCCTCCCTAAACTTCCTGTCATAACATCAAATCCTCAACCCTATTACCTAGTACTTGATTTTGAAAGTAACTTATGTATTTTGTTTCAATATGGCCCAGTCTCGGTTAATAATCGTCTATATTTAATTAATTCTATTATACAGACATATGACTTACTTTTTAATGCTCATTGTAAGTTTATTTCCATTAATTAAAATATTTCCATCAGTATTTGTTGGTTGTGCAACTATCTAACAATAGTTTTTTTTGCATGTTGTTCCACTAATAGAGTTGGGGAATGTTTCTACACCTATTGAAAATTTGGAAATTATGTTCCACTAATTGGAGAATATTTCTCCAATAACAGAGTTGGAGAACTCCACTAAAAGGGTTGGGGAATGTTGTTTCACTAATAGAGTGGGGTGAAATGTTGTTTCACTAATAGAGTGGGGTGAAATGTTGTTCCACTAATGAAGTTGGGGAATGTTTCTCCACTAAAAGAGTTAGAGAATGTTTCTCCACTAATAGAGTTGGAGAATGTTTCTCCACTAATAGATTTGGATACAGTATGTCACTAAGTGGCCATCTACATTGACTAATGACAATTGTATTGGTCTCTCACTCATGGTTCATACAGATAAGAAAAGTGTTTAAATTTCAGCCCAATTGCCTGGAAAAGTCTTGGAATTGGTTGACTGACCATCTGTAGGAACCATGTCACTGCTGCTTACTTTTAATTATGGCAACTTATTAATGATTTGCTGAGCAAGATGATATCATATGCAAAATTGTGTATTAGTGTTGCTATGTACGTGCCAAATACACAGGTGGAAGGCGTCACAATACATTATGTTGATTTAACAGAATTCTCTATATTTATCATCATTGAGGTGATTTAAACACATTAAAACAATTTACCAATATGTATAAACAGTACGAATCTACTAGTTAAATCAAGTACAGACAATTTTATGAAATTACATGACAAATTGAACCTCTTGGAGGTTAGACATCAAACTAACATGTCATAAGTTGCCCTCCAATCCTTTGTTCTCTGGTATCGTGGTAAACACAATATGGTTTTCCTGTTAATTACTTCTGGCAGATTTTGATATACATTATTCAATGTCCAGACGACAACCAGCCAAGTGGATTCAAGTCGGTCCGAGCTCCTGATCCGCAGACGGTCAGTCAGCAGCGCCCACAGCAGCAGAGCATGCATTGTGGGGAATGTGGGAACATGGTGATGTGAGTATCTATGATCATTTACACCGTGGGGAATGTGGGAACATGGTGATGTGAGTACCTATGATCATTTACACTGTGGGGAATGTGGGAACATGGTGATGTGAGTATCTATGATCATTTACACTGTGGGGAATGTGGGAACATGGTGATGTGAGTACCTATGATCATTTACACCATGGGAACATGGTGATGTGAGTACCTATGATCATTTACACCATGGGAACATGGTGATGTGAGTATCTATGATCATTTACACTGTGGGGAATGTGGGAACATGGTGATGTGAGTACCTATGATCATTTACACCATGGGAACATGGTGATGCGAGTATCTATGATCATTTACACTGTGGGGAATGTGGGAACATGGTGATGTGAGTATCTATGATCATTTACACTGTGGGGAATGTGGGAACATGGTGATGTGAGTACCTATGATCATTTACACTGTGGGGAATGTGGGAACATGGTGATGTGAGTATCTATGATCATTTACACTGTGGGGAATGTGGGAACATGGTAATGTGAGTACCTATGATCATTTACACTGTGGGGAATGTGGGAACATGGTGATGTGAGTATCTATGATCATTTACACTGTGGGGAATGTGGGAACATGGTGATGTGAGTACCTATGATCATTTACACCGTGGGGAATGTGGGAACATGGTGATGTGAGTATCTATGATCATTTACACTGTGGGGAATGTGGGAACATGGTGATGTGAGTACCTATGATCATTTACACCGTGGGGAATGTGGGAACATGGTGATGTGAGTACCTATGATCATTTACACCGTGGGGAATGTGGGAACATGGTGATGTGAGTACCTATGATCATTTACACCGTGGGGAATGTGGGAACATGGTAATGTGAGTATCTATGATCATTTACACCATGGGAACATGGTGATGTGAGTATCTATGATCATTTACACCGTGGGGAATGTGGGAACATGGTAATGTGAGTACCTATGATCATTTACACTGTGGGGAATGTGGGAACATGGTGATGTGAGTATCTATGATCATTTACACCGTGGGGAATGTGGGAACATGGTGATGTGAGTACCTATGATCATTTATACTATTTGAGGGACTGTTTCTTTCATGTCCTTTTACTTGTATACATATATTGTTAAAGAGAACCGGACACACCAACTACAGACCAATCTCAGTGAGGTGTCCTTTAAAACTGTAATGAATAGGTCACGATCACTTTTTATGCATTGAACCATCCACTGTATATTTATTTCATCTTGAACCTTTTCACTTGTGTTTACAGGGGAGTGTTTGTGAAGGTGCGAGGTGTACCCTATCATGCACAGTGTTTTAAGTGTGTGAGGTGTGGAATTAATCTCAAACAGAAAGGTAAGCAACAGTTTGTCATTAAAGACATCATGTTTCCATGAGTTATTTATTGGTCAACTTATCTTTGATTCAGAGTTTTAAGTCATGTACTGTATTTATTGTAGGTAATGTCAGTGTAGATAATTGTACTGTCTGTTGATAGGTTACTTTGTGATCGAGGACAAGCTCTACTGTGAAATCCATGCCAAGCAGGTCGCCCAGCCACCAGACCCCAACATGAAGGCTGTCCCTGTTTATAGGTAAAGTTTTAGCATATGATTTCAGCCATATCATATATTGACATTGTTCTGAAGAATGGAATTTCAAGTTAAAAATTATAACGAAAGAAAATTACTTAAATTTTAAGGAGGATCAGACAGGTGTGTAATAAGATAGTGATGATTGTAGATGTATTTCTGATAAATACTCAATATGTGGATGCCAATAAACTCTTTCTGTGTATAGGTAACCGTCAAACCTCCAAAGAATTTGTGTGACGTCATCCCGAGGGCTGTGGCAGATTAGGAATTGTTGTACCTGTGCCTACCCATTTGAAACTGTAGACCTGAAACATTGGTCATCTGGACAGTGGTAGCCTACTAGACAGTGTGACTGCTGTAGGAGTATCAGAATTCCACCCAGTATCCCAGCATTTCCGTTGTCCCCTCGCTGACCCCGTGTGTTCCCCTCCCCCTACCTGATGCTATGACTTGGCATACAACTTTGAGAAATTAGCTGGGGACAAACTTAAGAACCAGAATCCAACATTGAACTAGGAACATCTCCCATTGATGCAACCTCCTTGCTAGCCAGGTTGATGTTAATAACCTGACTGACGAAGACTGTACAACACTATGAGGCGTGATAAGGTTCCAGGTGATAATGTCTACTGTTCCTAGTCAGTGTCTAGTATTTAATGTTGTGCTCGTGTAGATTACTTATTTTTGAATTGTTGATATTATATATCATTTTATTTTGAAGAAATTGATATTTTATTACTATTATTATTATTATATATATATATATATATAAATTGTACAAGTTGAATACAATGTATTATTAATATTTTTATAACAAAAACATAGAAATAATGGCTATTACAGGGCTTAACAGGCAAGGATGAAGGGGCTTTAATGGAACGGGATCCAACTGACCAGCATAGTTTAGTGGATATTACAGGGTTCTACAGATCAGGGTAATTGATATTACGTAATTAACATTACAGGGCTCTACAGATCAGGTTAATTGATATCCGGTAATATTACAGGGCTCTGCATATCGGGGTAATTCAAAGGATATTACAGTACGACAGGGTAATTTATAACTGATATGATATTACTGGGCTCTATAGATCAGGGTAATTTATAACTGATATGATATGACAGGGCTCTATAGATCAGGGTAATTTATAACTGATATGATATGACAGGGCTCTACAGATCAGGGTAATTTTTAACTGATATGATAATACTGGGCTCTATAGATCGGGGTAATTTATAACTAATATGATATTACTGGGCTCTATAGATCAGGGTAATTTATAACTGATATGATAATACTGGGCTCTATAGATCAGGGTAATTTATAACTGATATGATAATACTGGGCTCTATAGATCAGGGTAATTTATAACCAATATGATATTACTGGGCTCTATAGATCAGGGTAATTTATAACTGATATGATAATACTGGGCTCTATAGATCAGGGTAATTTATAACTGATATGATATGACAGGGCTCTACAGATCAGGGTAATTTTTAACTGATATGATAATACTGGGCTCTATAGATCCGGGTAATTTATAACTGATATGATAATACTGGGCTCTATAGATCAAGGTAATTTATAACTGATATGATAATACTGGGCTGAAGAGTTGCATGTTCTGTATTTTATACTAGGAAGATGATCTTCAAAATATTGATCTGAATTCAATCTGTAAGAGTCATTTTTTCACTTGTTTTAAATCACTGCCAAATAAGAGAAAACTTTTACATGTATGAGGCATTCTGACAATTTGCTTCTGCTTATGTATATATACTACTGTATATCGCATCAGATACACTAAATGTCCTATATTTATAATAAATATAATATATATATTATTATGTATTTTCAGCATGCTGCTTTTGCAATTCATATGCTTTGTTTTCTTCTTTTTTTTGGATATAGTATTGTTGATTAAACATTAATAAAATGTACTTGGTTTGTTTTTATTTTTTACATACTGTAAATGGTAGTATATAGTTATTTTCACAGATCGTTAGCATAAGTTTTAATATGAAACACATGAATGCTATAAGACATGATCATATTGAAGTATTGATAGTAATTAGCAACAAAATATATAGTCGCATATTTACAGAAGATTTAAATTTGTTAAGTCCCAAAATAAAGAATCTCTATAAAACTTTTTCATCATAATACAAGAAGGTTTATACAACGATGTTGAGATGTGTTGGATTTGGTGAACAGTGGTGAATATCAAAAACATATACAAGGAACCATAACTCACTCAAACAAGCAAGAGGTTGGACCATATGATCTTGACCGACATTTTACTGTTGTACAAAAGAGATGTCACCTGTAACCCATCTTCGCTAGCCAAGGCATCCGATAACATTACACTCCACGAAAGATGACTGTACCCCTACTTGGCTGACACTCTACTGTTGGTGGTACAAAAGAGATGTCACCTGTACCCCTACTTGACTGATATTTTACTGTTGGTAGTACAAAAGTAATGTCACCTGTACCCCTACTTGACTGACATTTTACTGTTGGTAGTACAAAATTAATGTCAACTGTACCCCTACTTGACTGACATTTTACTGTTGGTAGTACCAATGTAATGTCACCTGTACCTACTTGACTGACATTTTACTGTTGGTGGTACCAATGTAATGTCACCTGTCCCCCTACTTGACTGACATTTTAGTAGTACAAAAGTAATGTCACCTGTACCCCTACTTGACGGACATTTTACTGTTAGTAGTACAAAAGAGATGTCACCTGTCCCCCTACTTGACTGACATTTTACTGTTAGTAGTACCAATGTAATGTCACCTGTCCCCCTACTTGACTGACATTTTACTGTTGGTAGTACAAATGTAATGTCACCTGTACCCCTACTTGACTGACATTTTACTGTTGGTAGTACAAAACAGATGTCACCTGTCCCCCTACTTGACTGACATTTTACTGTTGGTAGTACAAATGTAATGTCACCTGTCCCCCTACTTGACTGACATTTTACTGTTGGTGGTACAAAAGTAATGTCACCTGTACCCTTACTTGACTGACATTTTACTGTTGGTAGTACAAATGTAATGTCACCTGTACCCCTACTTGACTGACATTTTACTGTTGGTGGTACAAAAGAGATGTCACATGTACCCCTACTTGACTGACATTTTACTGTTGGTAGTACAAATGTTATGTCACCTGTACCCCTACTTGACTGACATTTTACTGTTGGTAGTACAAAAGTAATGTCACCTGTACCCCTACTTGACCAACATTTTACTGTTGGTGGTACAAAAGAGATGTCACCTGTACCCCTACTTGACTGACATTTTACTGTTGGTGGTACAAAATTAATGTCACCTGTCCCCCTACTTGACTGACATTTTACTGTTGGTAGTACAAATGTAATGTCACCTGTACCCCTACTTGACTGACATTTTACTGTTGGTAGTACAAATGTTATGTCACCTGTACCCCTACTTGACTGACATTTTACTGTTGGTAGTACAAAAGTAATGTCACCTGTACCCCTACTTGACCAACATTTTACTGTTGGTGGTACAAAAGAGATGTCACCTGTACCCCTACTTGACTGACATTTTACTGTTGGTGGTACAAAATTAATGTCACCTGTCCCCCTACTTGACCGACATTTTACTGTTGGTGGTACAAAAGAGATGTCACCTGTCCCCCTACTTGACTGACATTTTACTGTTGGTAGTACAAATGTTATGTCACCTGTACCCCTACTTGACTGACATTTTACTGTTGGTAGTACAAATGTTATGTCACCTGTACCCCTACTTGACTGACATTTTACTGTTGGTAGTACAAATGTTATGTCACCTGTACCCCTACTTGACTGACATTTTACTGTTGGTAGTACAAATGTTATGTCACCTGTACCCCTACTTGACTGACATTTTACTGTTGGTAGTACAAATGTTATGTCACCTGTACCCCTACTTGACTGACATTTTACTGTTGGTAGTACAAATGTTATGTCACCTGTACCCCTACTTGACTGACATTTTACTGTTGGTGGTACAAAAGTAATGTCACCTGTACCCTTACTTGACTGACATTTTACTGTTGGTGGTACAAATGTAATGTCACCTGTACCCCTACTTGACCGACATTTTACTGTTGGTGGTACAAAAGAGATGTCACCTGTCCCCCTACTTGACTGACATTTTACTGTTGGTAGTACAAATGTTATGTCACCTGTACCCCTACTTGACTGACATTTTACTGTTGGTAGTACAAATGTAATGTCACCTGTCCCCCTACTTGACTGACATTTTACTGTTGGTGGTACAAAAGTAATGTCACCTGTACCCTTACTTGACTGACATTTTACTGTTGGTAGTACAAAAGTAATGTCACCTGTACCCCTACTTGACTGACATTTTACTGTTGGTAGTACAAATGTAATGTCACCTGTACCCCTACTTGACTGACATTTTACTGTTGGTAGTACAAATGTTATGTCACCTGTACCCCTACTTGACCAACATTTTACTGTTGGTGGTACAAAAGAGATGTCACCTGTCCCCCTACTTGACTGACATTTTACTGTTGGTAGTACAAATGTAATGTCACCTGTACCCCTACTTGACTGACATTTTACTGTTGGTAGTACAAATGTTATGTCACCTGTACCCCTACTTGACTGACATTTTACTGTTGGTGGTACAAAAGAGATGTCACATGTACCCCTACTTGACTGACATTTTACTGTTGGTGGTACAAAAGAGATGTCACATGTACCCCTACTTGACTGACATTTTACTGTTGGTAGTACAAATGTAATGTCACCTGTACCCCTACTTGACTGACATTTTACTGTTGGTGGTACAAAAGAGATGTCACATGTACCCCTACTTGACTGACATTTTACTGTTGGTGGTACAAATGTTATGTCACCTGTACCCCTACTTGACTGACATTTTACTGTTGGTGGTACAAAAGTAATGTCACCTGTACCCCTACTTGACTGACATTTTACTGTTGGTGGTACAAAACAGATGTCACCTGTCCCCTTACTTGACTGACATTTTACTGTTGGTAGTACAAATGTAATGTCACCTGTACCCCTACTTGACTGACATTTTACTGTTGGTAGTACAAATGTTATGTCACCTGTACCCCTACTTGACTGACATTTTACTGTTGGTGGTACAAAAGAGATGTCACATGTACCCCTACTTGACTGACATTTTACTGTTGGTGGTACAAAAGAGATGTCACATGTACCCCTACTTGACTGACATTTTACTGTTGGTGGTACAAAAGAGATGTCACATGTACCCCTACTTGACCGACATTTTACTGTTGGTAGTACAAATGTTATGTCACCTGTACTCCTGATCTCTCCATCCACCAACATCATGGATTACAGACAGGCCAATGTTCAATGTGACAAGCAAGATGGCATACTTGCTAACTTTTTAAAATTCTCATGGGGGAGAAAGTGTGTGAGTGACAATTTTGACCGGAAAACACGTGTCACGTGCGACACATTTATCAAACAACAACTAAGGGGAGATAATTTGCTAAATACATGTTCTTAAACTTCAGTATACCCAACAGTTAGGAAGTACTAAGGGGTAGTAACTATGTCTAACGTTCGTGTTGACTGGGTAACTAAGTATTCCATTTAACAAAGACAATGCTATGTAGAATAGCATATTACACTAAAACATTTATTATCAGAACTTTAAAGAAGTAAAAGGATCTTAAAAATCTGCTTTTAAAAACCTGGCTCACTGCCATGAGAGAAGTTGCCAATGTACGTGTAATGTAGAATCACAACACTAACACTACAGTAAGGACAGTGAAATAATCATATAAATCATACTTGTAAAATACCTGGCTTTATTAGGTTTGTAAGAATCATAACACTGTTTTTAACCATTATTTTAATGTCACATCAATTTCTCCTGAACAATGATTAACAAAATATCAATTTTCACCATTTGCTGAAGGATAGTTTAGTTGTCATTCATCACGTTTCCATGGCTAAAGTTCCTCATCAAATGGGCAGATAAGGAATCACAATGGGGTTATATTTTTGTATTATTATTCAGAACATTTTTTTTTTACTTTTCAAAAATGATAAGTGACAATTCTCAGCCATCTTATCTGTATTGTCACAATAAATAAAAACAAAATGTACATTTACAACTCGTAGTTCATTTCGTAATATTAATGGCTCATGTTAAACAAAGGACTTCATATCATGACAATGTTCTTAAAATATTTTTCACATTAAATTAAGAAACACCTATCAAATTTAAATTGCATACAATTAATTATAACTTGTAAATTTGAGGTATCTTTCTCATTATTGAAAGCAGATTTCAGCTACATTTTTATAACACTTAACATGTGTATTTCTAATAAGCAATGAGATCTTGTGTTTAAATTATGTCAACATTGGTAAGTTCAAGTACATACCAACTCAACATGCATATGGATCTCATTCATTAAGCATACAAGTCACATGTTCAAATGTGTTTCACAAACCACATACTCAAAAGTGTTTCACATCCATCTTCCACTCTATATCATTAATTTTATATAAAACAGCTGCTACAATCATATCACACCAGAAAATTATATCACAAGCATTCCACCATCCATTAGGAATGTGATGTTTTCCTTACATTTCACTTCAGGTAGAATATATAAAACCTATTTTCCTTAGTGATCACTATACCATGTCATGACTGTTATAACCTGACAGCAAATGTGTCAATAACAAATTAGAAATTCACAGTACAGGCGTTTTTTTTTCTCTCCCGAGCACCCATACAGAATTTACAGGACACTGGTCATTTTCTCCAAGCACCCAAACACATTAAACCGGACAATGGTCATTTTCTACAAGCATCCATACACATTCAACCGGACACTGGTGACCAGTATGTGTATTATGCCTCTTACCATTTGTAGTAAACATGACGTTTTTGTTATTACAACCCTGATATCACAAAAGGTGGTCAATAAGCTTCAATTAACATGCTGAACAGAAGCTGTTTGTTCCACATATTAAGCTGCCTTTTCTGGTATAGAAATATTTCCCTCTGTGTTACCAGTTTTGTTTGTGTTAACAGTAACTGTTGTAACAGAGGTGGCTGTTTCAGAAGTTGTTACATTGTCAGCGACACTGTCTGTGGTTACCTCGGCAGGAACAACCTTATCCATGGTGATTTTACTTAGCAGCATCAGTACCAGAACTGCAGGGATATGCAACAGTGTGAAACGAAAGAGTTTACGTGATGAATTGCTGTCTCCTTTCTGATAAAAACGAAGAGCGAGGTACGACATGTACAGGTTAAATGGCAGTGAATCAACAGCAAATGTCCAGGAAGTCACCCCCATGATAGGTGCCAAGGTACATAGCCCAATCATTGCCACAGAGTAGCGTAGAGCAACACGTTTACACAGAGCAGGATTAATCACAGACATCATCCTATAGCCACCACGAGAATAGTCTGGCCTCAGGTTCCAACTCAAGGCATTAAAGTGGGGGAACTGCCATGCAAAAAGGATAGCGCCAAGTAGCCATGCACCTGAAATAATCAAGATCAAATCGGAACATAGTACCTAGCTACTTTTTAAAGGTTGGTATTGTCAAGGTAAGTTTGTGTTCCATTTTCATTGATTTGAAGGATATTTTCAAATTAGGCAAAATCATAGTTCCAAAAAAATAAAAAAAAATAAAAAATACTGCGGTAAGGAGAAAATTATGAATATTTGATTAAAACTGTAACAATTTGAACCATTGAAATTAAATGATATTATACAGCTTTGTCGGTCCCCCAGTGCAGATTTACGAGTCCATCATGGGTTTAGGCAGAAAAACCTATTATATATATATGATACACAGAGTACCTCTAACTATTACAGAGTATATACACACCTGGTTCTAGTCCTCCAGTACAAGCTGCCCAGCCCATCATAGGGGGTATAGCTCCCACCACAGATCCTACCCACGTGTTGGCAGTACTGCTCCTTTTCATTGGTGTGTACACCATTGTGTAGAGGCCAAGGTTAAAAGCTCCCAAGGCGGTTGTTATAGGGTTGGTACCTAAGGTGAGGATAGCCAGACCCAAGCTGCCAGACACACCGGCAAACATTACTGCATGTAGGGGGCTATAGTAATAGAATTATAGTTAAGATTTCATTAATCATAATCAAATATGCCAGGTCCATCCTTGATGGGAAGTCTTAGATGAACATTTATTACAAAATCATTGCAAACTCAAGCTAAAAACTGTAGATTTTTTGTGAAACATTATATTATATGTCATCTGCCCCTACTGCCATTTTGTTGGAAATTGAGCCAGACACAAAGTCCAACCAAGCATCAGTCTCCCTTTACAATTACATGTATAATGTATACCCAGAGCAGATACAGAATATAACCAGCATGATAATAACGGATGAAATCGGTTGGACAAGACTTGTACTTGTACACGTATATACTTTTGGCCAATCCATGAATACAATCATAGAGGTGATTGACAGTTTTCACAGATGCAAAGAACAACTTTTTAACTTCTTATGCGAGTAGTAACTGTATGTGTTAATCACAAAATACATTTTCTATCCAGTTTCCCTCAGAAAACAAAACAAACTGATTTGAACTATTCTGAAGCATATTTGATTCAGCAGACATGGACCCAGATGAAAGAAAATAAAGCTGAAGTGTGTGATATGGGAAATGAACCGTTATTGACAAGTTATCAAAATTGGAGGGAAATACTAACATTGGGAATATAATTTAACATTTTCTAACCTACATCAACTAAACAGCTAACTGAAATACATTTCTGATCTACATGACATGAAGTTGGCTAAATTTATCTTTTTGACATACCTTAAGTGGCCTTGTACAAGAACTCGGTTCTTTGTCCTGTTCATTTGTGAATCGAAAGGAACTTCTAAATACTGAAATGTTAATAAATACATTAAATAAAAGTACAGTCTGTATTTTACCATCCATGGTCTTAATACTCTGGTAGGATGCACAGGTCTTGACCTATTTTGTTAGGTTAAAGTCCAGTTTATTTTCAGATTATCAAAATAATGGATTGTTGTTTTACTTTAAATTTAGTTTTCTGACAGTGCAGAGCCATGCCCTTAGGTAAACTGGATGTCATCATATCTTATGAATTTTTCAATAAAATATAAGATCAAAGCAAATATAGAAAAGTAATGCCAAAAATATTGCACAGCTTTAAGCTTTATTTTGTGGTTCTTTACAAAATGGAACAACACTATTAATCCCATAGATACTTCTTGTTGATATATGATCAACACTTCACTATTCAGGTAAAGATGTCTAATGTCAAAAGCTTCTTATAGCATATCTGTTAGATTGCAGTGCTTAAAAATTTTCTTCATAAGGTAAATAGCTGATATTACAAGAGGCCCATTGGCCTTAACAGTCAACTGAGTTTGAAATATTTCAGTTACTTTTTATTCATTATCATCCCTTTTTATTCCGCCCATCAGTCCCTGGGGACACAGTCCCCAACATGTGCATAACGTCAAACTTTCATCCCATGCTAATGTTAAACAAGTTAGAATAAATTCCAATAGAAATCAAACAAATGACAGTCAAAAATATGATTTCCCTCAGCCCAGGGGCACATGTTACGAAATTCACAATTTTGGTAAAGCACCTTAAGACCCTTTCATCTATTAAGAGTATTTGATTCTACCTTATTTGGGTCTTGTGAAGAAAATTTTTGAAATTTCAGTCAATTTGACCCCTTTTGGCCCTGCCCCTCATGATCAGTCCCCTGGGGAGTGGAGATCATATAAATCACAATTTTGGTTGATTTTTGGTCATGTAATGTTTCTGCAATATTTAATTGAGTAGCTGAGAAGAAGTCGAAAATGTAAATTGTTAACGAATGCATGACAGACGGCGACAGACAAAAGGGGATTATAATAGGTCACTTGAGACTTTGTCTCAGGTTACTTAAAAAGCTTGAAAATTCAGGACAATGACAGCCATCACTGACTACTATCTTTACAAGAAACCTTATGGCTACCTGATTAATAGCATTTGCTGAACATGAAGTCAGAGCTGTTCCCAGGGAAACCAGAGCAAATGTAACAGGATCAAAAGCTGCTGGGCCAATCCCATAACCTGCCATGGTAGTAAGCACAACCAGACCTGTGAAAATATAGCATCAGATATACATGTTAGTATTCAACTTTGCCAACACCAAATTTTCAGAATGTGTAAAAATACATTTTCTATATCAAAAATAAGATACATCTTGTGTAGATCTCAAGTGTAGAAGACAATATTTAGATGAAATTGTTTTAATTTTGTATGTCCTGTACATGTGATTTACATGGATAAAAGTGTAGTTGCATATCTTACCAGTCAATCTGATCTTGGACAGCCGTTTATAGTAGTTGGGGAGGTTGGATATGTCCAGTTTTTGTTCCTTCCAGTTGAAATCATCAACTGATTGGCGTTGCAGCCCTGGACTTGTTAGCTGGCGCTCCTCCTGCAGTGTGTCAACAGATACACGATCCTGCTGGATCAACTGAGCAACAATGGCTCGGGAAGTGTACTTAAAACCAGTACTTGACTTAGGGAAAAAGAATTCTTCATGTTTTTTAGCATTTTCCTTGTGTATATGGATCAGTGAAGATGCAGGTTTGTTAAAGATGATGAAGCCTTGCTCGCCTCGTTTTAGGAGGAAATCATGTTCCTTACTATTCATCGGTGTTTGTTCTGAGTTCTCTGGTGGTGGCCATTTGATAGGTTTTCCATTGGTAAACTCACAGTCACTGTCATCACTCTCAAGTTCTGCAGTTGCTGGTTTCGATGAATATTGCTTTAACACAAAAATATTAACATACATTATACATAAAGGAAAAGGGCTCCATTCAAACATAAGTGTGACTTGATCACTTGAGTAATGATAATCTGCCAATACATTAAGAATGAAGTTTATGCATATAAAGATTGTTTTGATATTCTGAATTTAAAATCCACAGGAATTTCATGTAAGTATGCAATACTTTTGAACTATTTTTATTCGAATTAAGGCTTATTAGTTCAGGATACAAGTTCTGGTCTTTGTCCACAGTTACTTGTGGACAGGAGAGTGATTTTTCATTAAATATGGTGAGTCAAGAAAGACTAGTTTTATAGCAATCTGATGTTTAATTTTAAAAGTTAAAAAAAAAAAAAATTAAAATCCACATAGATCTATATT
Source organism: Pecten maximus (assembly GCF_902652985.1). Classification (NCBI taxonomy): domain Eukaryota; kingdom Metazoa; phylum Mollusca; class Bivalvia; order Pectinida; family Pectinidae; genus Pecten; species Pecten maximus. The sequence continues at coordinate 19,118,201 of NC_047015.1, forward strand.
CTAGTAGCTTGTTTGATTTTCAAGGCCACTATGTGGCCATTTAATGATATAAACTTTTGATATAAAGTGCCTGATTGCTATAAAACAATTTGTTCTCTTATTACTCACCATAATCACTCTCCTATCCACAAGTAATATTGTTCTTTAAAATTAATGCACGCTTTTAATTCATTAAGGTGGATCATGACACTTAAGCTTGTAATCCCCATATTACACCAGCATAAATATTCAATATCATCAAATATAATAACGGAATCATAAAAGAGTATATATTTATTTTATGCCAACTAGTTGATATCAATAAATGACTGGTGTTGATCAGTATTTGGCAAAAAACGTTTCTATGAAAATTTGAGAAATGTTGACTAGCTGAGGAACGTTTGGTCTGAATGGCAATGCACATGCATTCACAGGTAACCGGGTCATCTGTGTCAAGCTAGACACACCTGGAATAAGTCTACACAGGTTAGTCACACGCTTACCCATGTCTGGTTATTTTACATGCCTTTTTGGTGTGTAATGTAAAAATTAAGAATTCAGAGCTCTTATCTAAATTGTATTTTTTTGTGAAGCGGCTAATGAAACGGTCACAATAATATCATTTGTAGTGATTTTCTGTGTTGTGCCAGACTTTAAAAAAAAAAAAAAAAGCAATGTGGAAAAGCTCAAATTAGACAGTTTATATGGTTTCACATGAATATAAATAATCTTTTCTTCATGAAAAATTATCAATACAACACTATTTTAGTCATTTGAACAAAAACAACTTAACAAGTTTGGTACGACATATTTGTTATTATTTAACTGTTTAAAAAAAATAGATATTAAGCTCTCTGAATTCTATAGTTTCTGATTATTTACCAATTATAAACTAGGTCATTTGATCTAATTCAAATGATGTTCCACTGAAATATTTATTTTTAATGTTTCTGTGAGTATGGATCCCTTAATTAATAACATGTTATACATCAAAACTTTTTGTGGATGGGTTTCATCGTCAATTACAAACTGTTTGGTTATTTCTCAAATCTTTCTCGGCACGAGGGTACGAAAGCACCTTTACCGATAACTAACCAGGGTTATCAATAACCGGATTAGAACTTACTCTGTGTATTATACTTGATGGAAGAACATTTGATATAGAACGATTTAAGCTAATCCGACAGCATCGAAGACATCTCACTGTCACTGGTAACCAAGTGTGGGCCATCGTCCCACCGGTCAACTCCCATAGGAGGCATTCTCCATTACTCTTCCATCATATTCAATATCTCTAAAAACACACATTAATAATATTACGTGGTGACCATACTACAATAAAACGGTTCTTCTACAGCAGTGCCGATTATGCAAGTGAAGTACACACGAAGGACATGTTTGCAATATTCGATGTCTGATAGACGCTTTAAGTCTTTGGTCCCATTAACGAAAGCGTTTGTGTGAAACAGATTAGCACATGTCTTGCTCATTCAATGGGCGTTGAAAAAAATGGGAAAATCTAAAGATAATAGTTACGTTGTTAACAAAGAAGCATATCAGCGGATAAATTTCCTGTACCAGGTAATAATCAGAATATTGTAAAGAAACTACGAAACTGACTGCCAGGATTGCGACTGTTGTCAAGACCACAGGGGCTGGTAGCGATTGTCGACCTAACCTAAAAGGCATTATTGTAACTGTAACGTTACTCACTGTACTGTAGCAGGGCCGTGTTCGTTTATTGCGGTCCAAACGGTTGGACCGGTTCCGGTTGGATCAGAGTAGTTCATTTATGAAATAAAGACGGACCTAGTGATTTTTTTTTCATTTAAAAACAGACGAACCGGTTGGTCCGCATAAACGAACAGGCCCCAGGTCACAGATAAAATGTTACTGGTCGACAATTAGCTACCGGCCCCTGTGGTAAAGAAGGACGTGCAGTACAGTTTATTTTTGATTACATGGCGTACATGTCATAAATGGCATAACCTTCAAACAAATTCATCATGAAAAGACATATTTTTTTATCATAGAGTTACCCCTTCCTCCAACCTTATTTGGGAAATAGTTTAATTCGTATTTAAGATAAAACAAGGGAAAATAGTTTTGCAACCAAAATCAATTAAGTTAATTTGTACTCAAAATCAATGCAACTTTGATTACTTAAAACGAGGAGAGGATGCCTATGCCCCAATGTATGTTTTAATTTAGGAGGTTTGTTTGTGCTATTGCCTATATTATCAAAACGAAAGATAAAAAATACTAGAAATTAAGCCCATAATAATATGTTATCAAGGACTGGCTTCAGTCATTTACTTTTGATAACTTAGGTCCCCACTGGAAACTGTGAGGGACTAAGAGTTTTGCATTCTGTCTGCTCTCCTGTCCTTCAAATGCTGTCTTGTCTGCATGGGCTCTATCTTCTACTTAGCTTGTCACATACTTGGCATATGGGTTCACCTTGGTGAGGCAGTGTGTTGTGTAAGTAGGTCACTGTGACCTGCATTTTGACCTTTGACATATTTCACAGAAAAAGTTTACTTGAGCTCTTTTCTTCTACTGCTTGCCATTTCAATTTCATACTTGGGGTATAGGTTCAACTTGGTGAGGTGATGTATTATATGTGTATATACATATCAAAAATAGGTCACTGTAACCTACATTTTGTTTTTGAGCTACATCAAAGAAAAAGTTTGTACAGCCTCTATCTCCTACACATGTTGTCACTAGAACTTTATACTTGGGCCATAGGTTCATATCTTGGTGAGATTATGTGTCGTTTATCAAAAGTAGGTAACTCCAACCTATATTTTTCATCTTTGACTCACAAATTTATCATCCTGCGCTTTGATTTCTTGCCAGATAATTGCACATCGGTTGGGGACTATTATTTGCCAAATTGTCTTGTTATTATAGTTATTTCTTCATGACAGAAGCCATCATCCACAGCTAGTGTTCACTGCACTAAAATTAGGTCACTATGATCAATGATCAAATATTAAGTGGAATAATTTTCTAGCTTATTTTAGTTCTGCTAAATTACCCCTATACAGATATTTACGGTTAATTAGTATGATTAATATAATGCCAAAATGTATTGTCTATATTTTTTCCAACATACATGTACTTTCTAATGGAAGTGATTTTTATTTGTGCCATAATGAGGCATCCATGTTTTTTTCTGGTTTGTTTTACAGGCAGCACATCTGTCCCTGACCAGAAGTCCAGCAGACCTTAGCCTCTGTAAATTCTACATTAACATCATGAAGACCATCACTAAAAGACTGGTGTTGAGACTGTAAGTAAGTCGAAGGTTAATTACTAAAGTTTAATATTACTGGAGCTGCGATGGTGTCACCAGCCATTTGATAGGGTATTTTTAGGTCACTGAGCTTTTAACCTTTTTTTCTTTTTCTGTTGTCATCCATCGTTTGTTAACATTTTCACATTTTCGACTTCTTCACAAAAACTCCTTAACTATTTTTGATTAAATTTTGCAAAAACTTTCCTTGGTTATAGGTCTACCAAAATTTTAAAATTATATGGTCCTTAAAGTTACACCTCAGGGGCCTGAGTAGACTGGCCACCAGACCCTAAGTTGTTTTGTTAAGAATTGCCAAGCTAAATTCTAATACTAGATTATCTGTCCCTAGTTTGAAACATAGGATCAGACATATCCTAGGGATCAAAATCATAAAGCTCAATTTTATTTATAGTTTTAATATTCTAGAGACAGGGGGCCAGTCTAGGGCCTGAGGGGCAGGGTCAAAATATTTCATATTTCTCCCTGGAGTAGTGCTAAACTTTTCAACAGTTTATGTAAGAAATGGAAATGATTCAAAATTGGTTAGAATTATGAGGTGGGGCGAAACTATACTACTATAGGAACTGTTTAGAAATACCTTGTGAATACATAAGATAGTTACTCAAGTGACTGTCAAGTCCCATGGGCCTCTTGTTCGTTAAAAAAATTGTATTGAAAGAGTAGTGGATGGTGTTGTCTGTAGTGCTTGTTTGACTCCTAGCTTGTTGGTTAAAGAGTATTGGTTGGACGTAATGGTTGGCAGAGGTTATGAAAATCATACCGAAAGTCACCATAGAATGCACTGTGCACTTTAGGTGTTAGAAATAATGGGTACATACAGTTTTAAAAGGTCTTTTAAGTTTGCTGTGTGGTCTTTGAAAGTCTGAATATGTGAATTCAAAGGTGAAAGTTCAAAGCCAAATTAAAGCCTTAAAGGTGGTGAACTGTATTTTGTGTTACAAACTGGTACACCTGAATGGATGCATTTACACAGAAACCACATGATGCATCATATATGATTACAATTTGTAAAGTATAATATTTTTTATTCTTCATGTAACTAGAAAGACTTATTAAATTTGGGTCCTGAAAAGTAATTGAAATACCATTTAATTAGGACAGACCCAGATCTGTATCCATCTTAAAAGGTGTTTTAAGATACATTGAATTATTTGGTAGTAAGCGTTCACTGTTGCATATTTAAACAAAAGGAATCAATTATCTTTGCTTGGTATGATTCATCAAATTAAATTTTATCCAGACCATGTAATCAACTGTTTGAGGCCATGGATGTTGCCAGTATTGAAGGTAGCTTACAAACTTTGGTCACGATATTATCAACGTTTTGGCTGTCATCAACAATAATGCAGGCCAGACTCCTGAAGTCACATAAACAATTTCATTACTTTGATATTGTCTGTAAACTGAGTCTATAGATATTGTCTTAACACATTTTTATGAATGATTTATGTGAATTATCGCCCTTTTTTAATCAGACATCCAAGTATGAAGAGGAATTTCTGTAGGCGGTGCTGTGTTCTGATGGTCCCAGGTGTGTCTGCTACAGTCCGAACTGCAGGTAATTGTCTTGCTGTATACGTTTTATAGTTCAGGTGAGATAAGGTGCTTTAGTACATCACATGACATAATACTGACTTCCCATCGCCAATTTGGCTAAACACATTGGTACTATGAGGCCATAGTGCCCTTTCCTGTGGATGCTACAAATTTGTTGTAAGATTGAATGTGAATCTGTTGTGCCGTCACTGTTACTGTTGTGATATTGGCACAGATGGTGAAAATGACAGATGCTGCAGTTATTCCTGTGCTATTCCCTGTACTATCCATTGTCCCATTTGAACACTTGTTCTACTTTGATATATTGGTGTTGTATGACACGATAAAAAAGATGGTGTCCAATTTTTGGATAATTTACAGGCTTCTGAAAATTCAAAATGTATCTAATAAATTCTACTTTTCATTATCATACGTAGGAGTGCCTTGGCAAACTCCAGTGGGGAACATTACACAGTCAAGGTACTGAAAGTACTGAATTGTCTGATGTTGATGAAACTTGGTATATAGGTTTATTATGGCAACAGTTTGAGTTTTGAATAGCTCGGTTGCCCACTCGTCATGGTAGTGAAATGGTCAAAATTGAGATGATGTGTGATTTTGCTGAAGATTGGTACATAGGGTTTTAGAATTCCATTTCTGGATTGCAAAAAATGGCCACCATTTGCTAGCTTCTGATTGGTGGAAATATAGATGTTCAATTTTGATGAAGGTGTTTGAAGGTATTATAATTTACCATATTTCACCGGTAAGCCCAGGGGGCTTAGTGCACTGAAAATGGGCAAAAGTCTGGGGTGGGCTTATCCCTGGATACGACCCTATGCAAGAGGGGGGAAATCGGCCACTATCTTGGATTGTAAGACGAAAGAGGATAGCCCCATCTACATCAATGATCTATGACCGAAATATTTCAAAAAAAAATAATACATCATTCATTCCATTCGGATATTGTCAACGAATTGCAGGTGACATAATCCTAAGTTACAAGGTTCCAAAATGTGTTCAGTCACCACACAATTTGTGAGGACAAATACAGAATGTATGAACCATTTTCTCCTCGTTTTATTTTCACACAAGTACTTAAGGCACTAAGAACTAAGAAACATTTTGTAGAATACGTACTGGTATGTATACAATTAACAATACTGATAAAGTCTGCATTTTGCATAGGCTATTACTTTCTTAGACTATTTGAAATTGTACATATTTGTCACATGATATCGGTTGAGCCCTAGACAAGAATTGTGACGAGCTGTTTCGAAAACAATATTATGAGCTTGGATAGCGAGCAAGAAAAGCCAATCATGGCTTCCATGTTTACGCACATAATGTGGCACAGACAACGGATTTGTTTATGTTATGTGAATCAAGAAAGTATAGGTTATTAATGCTGTGCATCAACTTATTGCAAACAAATAATTTCTGAATTAATACTTGAACAAATACCTTCTGTTTGTTTGTGTATTTGAGCTAGATTAAGAGAAATACACTCGAGAAATCACATAGGAATTTTACCATGTTAATGTGTTGTCTGTTGTAGTCTCGTTTTGAAATCTACCCTGTCGATATATATAATATTCGGACCATTGGACTTTGCAATAGAAAACAAATGTTCAAAATATGAAAAAGAGATATATTCAAGTTTAAAATGTTTGATGTTATCCCCGAGCATGGGCTTATACCTGGTAAAGTATGGTAAGGAAACATTTTGTGGTGTCTTAAAGCTTCATTCGGGGGTAGTTTTGGGGACTTCTGTAAGGACTTTTCCAGTAAAACATTTATCCCAACCCAGGACTCCAGGTTTGCTTAAGGGGTACCACCCATAGAATCTATTTAATAAATTACATAGAAGTAATAGGAAGGCAATCCATCCATGGATAGAAGTGATTTAATGTGGAGTCCGGGGGTCAGGTAGATATTTTAATGGAATAGTCCTAACAAGCCTTGTTACAATTAATGGTTGTTTATTCTCTGTTACAGGAAAGCGTGAAAAACACACAATTGTAACCTGTCTAGAGTGTAAAAGCATAAAGAGGTATCTGTGGTGTGAAAATCATAAGTTGTGGGCAGACCACCCAGAGTTGTGGCTGAAGAGGGAGGAACTTACATGACTGCATGCAACAGAATTACCTAGTTGAAGGAACATTGAGAAAGGACCTTAAAGGCTATGAAGAAAGATGGTCTCATGTGATTTGAAGACTAAACTTGGTAGTACTTTGGGAACTTGAAGGCAACCTACACCTGCTGTTTCTGGCAATGGGGCTTGAAGGCATTAGATACAATAGGCATCTGGCATGGCAACAGACATATTAGATCTTGGGATCTGGAAGGCAGCACTTAACAGCGAACATATCTGGTCCCAGTGATGTTGAAGGCATTAGTGATTGTATAGATCTTGGAACCTTGAAGGGAAGACATAGTTGATCTCTGGACTTGAAGGCAGTACTGAATGGACATAGTTGATCTCTAGGACCTTGAAGGCAATAATAGATAATAGATTGTGGGTCAAGGGAAATTAAATGTAGACTGACTGAAGTGGATGGTGTGATATAACCCGACGTAAAGAACAGACTATGGTGTTGAACACCATAGTGAGGTCAGGGAATACTTTCTGTATACCAGGTGAGGGAATACAGACATATTTATTTGGAGCTTTGTTATCAATTCAGACATTATTACAATGGCTCTGATTTTTATTTGTTAAATCTTCAAATATCTAGATACTGGTATTATGAAGGAATTAAATCATATCATTACAATGTACATGTATTTGTTTTGTCATTTTGGTATTCTGTGAAGCATCATGACTGTATTATACACTTCCCGTCAAAATCATCTTGACTTCTGTTTCAGAAATAATAATGTCATGGTCAAGGATTCCTTGCAGTCAAGAATTATTATATCTGTATGTAAGCCATCTAGGGATTGGATTTTAAAACAATGAAACACACAGTCTATCCTTTCTAAGCCATTCAATTGTGCAGTTTTTTAGTCAAGATGTTCACCAAACCACATCTTAAATTACAGTCAAACCTGCTCTAACGGCCACCTTGAATAAGCAGCCACACCTCCCTTAAGCGGCCAGTCTGTGGTCCGCCCGATGGAAAACACTATATAATGAACCTTAAATAAGCGGTCACCTGTCTAACGCGGCCAACGGCCACAAAAATCTGCCCCGAGTCGTTGTATCCTGTATTAAGCGGCCATTTTGTCCGGAAGTAGACATCCACGTTGATCACATGACCAGGTATTTTTATCAAATTCATCAAAACTTTTATCTTTGTTGGTTTTCATTTCAAAATACACTGTACATGGTACATGGTACATTGTTATCAATATCAATAAGTGCATTATGATATGACCAATTTAATAAACTGCTGAAAAAAAATTGGGCAACAGGCCGTTTCTGGCCAACCTGGTTTAAGCAGCCACCTGTCTTAAGCAGCCAATATCTGTCGGTCCCTTGGGTGGCCGCTTAATATAGGTTTGACTGTACCTTCAATTCACTCCGATATATGAGTATTATCACACACTTGCTGGAGATGGTGGCAGACTTTCAGTGTGGCTGGGAGAGCCATGAGGATGATCACTCCTGTCCCTGGAAGGCCCTCACTTTGGCACTCTATAAATAGTCATTAAAATCCATGACATTATTATGGGTGACGGAAAGATTCATAACTAGTCCTTTTTTAACAGACCTGACAACTTTATTCTGAAGTTTGTGATTATGGATGAAACATTATCAAATGTCCATCATTTCATCTCAGAATCCAAGCGAGTTGAATAGAGAAAGCACACTGGCTCATCCCTGGCAAAATAAGAAACCGCACAGCTCCATTAGCTAAGAAAGGTTATGGCCTCAGTCTTTACCTCATCTGCGCATGCCTGAAGTGTAAATAAATAAGCTTATGCCATGGCAAGTCATCTGTCTGACATCAACTCTTCGATTCAAATGATTTCTGCTCAATAACAAAAAGGTCCAGGGTACCGATACTGGGGTTGTAGCATGCTGAGTTATAGTACTACAAGTTTATTCAAAGGAATTATCTTGACCTACTTTCAAGGTCTCAGAAGTCAGATGTGTTAATATCTGTAAATGGTTTCTTAATAACCAAAGGTCAGTACTGTGTAATATTGGCCTGTATCATATTGAGCATGTGTTCCTATCCTAAATGACTTCTGAAAAACCAAAAGGGCCAAGGTTCTTGCCCTGCCTATGGCATGTTGGGAAGAAGGGCTGAGAAGTTTTTTTTCAAATGAATGATCTTGATCCAAGTTTAATTTCGGTTGCTTGACGGACTCATCAAATTTGAATCGGGGTTGGTGGTATCAATGTGAATGAATTTAGGGAAATCAATTATCTTGAACTACAAGTTCCAGTTACAAGTATGTGTAGGAGATAAGAGCCCTGACAAGATAATGCCTGAAAGGACGGAAGGACAAACACGAAAATCATAGCCCCCCCGCCCCCTCTGGGAACAGGTGGGGACTAGTAACCAAAATGCCAAGGGTACTGATATTAAGCATACGGTTTGCTGGGATGAAGGGCTTGCAAGGATGTTCAAAGGCATGACCATTATCCAATTTCAAGGTCACAAGTCAAATGTTTGAAAAAATCTTTATAACAAGTTTCTTTTGGGTAACAGAAAAGTCTACATCAGTAATATTTAACTGTAACCGTACAGGGTAAAATCCCAATTTTTTATTTATTTTACTTGTTATTGGGCTCCTCATAAACAAACTAAATCTACTTTGAAACTGGGATGATTTAAATCTCCTTGTATCAAAATACATTGTATTCTGTTCTGAAGCTGGCACAGGTAGAAATTCAGGCCCAATGGGCCTCTTAGATTTTTAAGGTTTTCTTACAGTAACTTATCTCCAACAGGGACAGACGATCAATGGACCATAATATTTTGCAACATATCTTGGGCAGTTAAGAGAAAATACTAAAATCAAGGAAAAAATGGAAAACACTATGAAACCGGGGACACTTGGACAATGTATGGACCTTGTGTTTGAGTGATAAATATTAAACATGACAATGCAGACACATCATAAATATTGCTAAATTTAGTTTGATTCAACTTTCCATATAATAACAGTCATGAGACACAAATGAGGTTATAATATTAAAATGAAATAAATAGGAAAACACAGAACACATGGCACAATAAAAAGAAAATCATTGTCAAATAACATCTATACATATTGTATGTAATTACCAAAAACGTTTCTTGATTATAAGAAGTACATGTACATGTATATATCAACAGTAGAACCTGTCCGTTTAGACAACACAAAATATATAGAGGATATCTAACAGTGTTTTCAGTAATACCAAATATATTTCACTCGTGTGGCTAATATTTAGATATTTTTCACTCGTGCAGCACGAGTGAAAAATATCTAAATATTAGCCACACGAGTGAAATATATTTGGTATTACTGAAGACACTGTTAGATATTCTGTTTATTACATTTTTTATCAACGAAAAACCTACCCAGTATGCTAACTAGGCCTACAGCGATAATTTGTAAACAAAAAATGTAGTTCCCCCTGTCCAGGTGCTGAGATATATGTCTGGCTTTCTGATTGGTCAATTATTTTGGTATTTTCTAATCATCAATTTGATTGGTCAAATCAGCAAAAGTGATATTTTTCACTAGTGATAAATATGATGAAAATATCACTTTTATAGAATGAATAATTTTTGATATTTCACTGGTAAAAATGTAATAAATACGTATTACTTTTCTCTTCTAACATGACATGCAATGCGTATAAAAGGTCTGACTTAATACTTTAATATGAATTAAAAATTATCAAAAAAAATGGTATTTTGGGGAATTATTTCTTTATATGATTCTGTAGAAAGCTATTTTTCTTGATGGAAAATTCTGTAGAAGTTATTTTTTTTTAAATAAACTTTTCCAAATGAAGAATCTGTATATTGCACAGCTCAATTGGGATCGTGTACTCATCACAATATAGAGGATAGACTAGTCCCCTCTTACCTGTGTAACAGGCCCACAAGAACTTGGTATCGATTCCCAACCCACGGCTCATATATGTTAGCTGCGATAACGTAGCTCTGGACGACAGACGGACAATTTTTTGACAGAGAGCAGTGTAGGCAGGGTATGAATATTCGTTCTAATATATGTACGATACATATAATATGGACCATGGTTTGGTAATTTGTCCATGTGGACAAGACTAATGATATGTACCTGACAATCAATGCTGATGACCTGATATTTCATAGATTTATCATAATGTCATGACTACCATATACAGAGAATTTAGGTTTCATAAATCTCAATAGTAGGCCTAATAGCAGAACTTGTTCAATAAATCTTTTAGTATTTCATAATTAGTTAAACAAGGACTAGAAGTTCTATATAATATGATTAAATCAATTTGCATGAAAATAATTTGGATTCTTTATAAAAAAAGTTTTCATAATTCCATAATGTGGAATAATGGATATAAACATGACTCTGTGTTATTACCTCTTTAAATGTTCTATACTGAATTCTGGAGACTTTTGAAACTTAATTGTGTAACCAACTGTACTCGACATCTGTGCTGCCAGTATTATCTAAAAGTTGTCTTAGAGAAATGTTATTGTGTATATAATACAACAAAAACCCATAGCTGTGTAAAATTAACATGTGTCTTCCACTTCTCTAAACCAGTGGTGATAACAATGGAGAATTTGTACATCAGCCAAAGTTACAGATAAGGTGTGCTTACATAAATGGATAAAATCACATTCAATAAAGGTCAAAACAAAACAATAAGAACAGACAGGATGAGTTGTCTATATAAAATGTTGTAACCTGAGACTGAAGGTTTCTTTGTAGGAATAGTGACTGTCCATTTCTGTATAGATAGTCAGTGTAACTAAAAACTAGATAATACCAACCACGATATGTACCAACAACTAAAAAGCTACACAATAACAGTGACAATAAGTTGGCAAGACTTAATCTAAAGACCAGGCTAATATTGCCATATTTGATTATACATTGTATATTGTACTCAATATGTAATATTACACATGATATGCGTTAAATTTGAAAGCTTTTGACTCTATACACATAATGTAGCTAATGCTTGCATATACTTCACCAAAAAAGTGATACTTTCGTCACTGACCACATATCAACGTATCAATGCCTGCATGTCTAATGGTGTGCTTGCTATCAAAAATACACAGGATACATTGCATATTTAATTATGTTTAAACATGAAAGCATCAAAGTGCTATTCAAACATCAAGGTATGTAGTGGATGACACATCCTACTGTAAGTGTTAATTAAAGACCATCAATTTCTCCAAGTATGTATACAGTAGATATGTAGACATCACATAACATTCCTATACTACAGGCGCTAGCCTCATCTATCGATATGATAGAACTATTGACATACATGGCTGTGGTGAGGCATTGGCAAAATGCTTTATCACAGATGTAACACAACAGTAGCTGAAAGCCTCTTTAGTAATGAAAGACTGGTTTATACGATCTCCTGTAAATAGTACCTGGAATAGTATGATACCCAAACCCTGTCCATGAATGCTTGGTTAGTATAAACAACAAATTCCCTTACAATGAATTATGATAATCACAAGTCAATTTTAGACTTTTCAAAAATAATGTAATATTAATTTTATATTTCATAAGTTCCTGAATTATATTGAGGAACAGGGTCCAGGTTTATTGATGTGTGTGATGAATAATACACTAGAATATATCCAATGTACGAGTTGACTTTCCCTGAAACCCTAATATCATTTACTCCTGTTTGGGCTTGGCTGTTATGGACACAGTCACTATGGGAATGGTGTGTTAGATCTGCTATATTGTCGCTGAGCACCAGTGAGAACTGACTAGACGTATCTCCACTGTCAGGTTTTCCTGGAAAGGCTTGTTCCAGACAGCTTCATCCTGTCAGCATCAGTTCCAAAAGTGTCCTCGTCATTATCACAGATCTCCTCAGGCCATCATGTCAAAACAGCCAGAAACAGCTTACATAGAAGCTCTAACAATAAATACTCTTGTAACAGTAACTGTTATAGAAGTCTGTAAAATCTGATGTATGCCCAGTAAAAACTGATCCACATCAAAGAAACTCTATACTATTCTCATATCATCACAATCCAGTGTTAATCAGAGAATCCTAAGTATGTGTTATTTTGTTTAACTGATCAAGTCAGGTATCAGAAATACTAAATTCAAACTTTACTTTGTAACGATTTCATTGGTACACAAATATGCCAATTTCATCAAGGCTATTATATATTGGAAATTACCTAACATTAAGACATTAACAGAATCCATTTATTTTAATCCATAGCATTGCTAAAAGGTTTGAAGTAGAATTTCGAAGGAACTTTTGTAACGGAGTGTGTTTCTGGCTGGATTGAACATCTAATACCTGGACTTGGGACGAGATCAGCTCTCTACGGTAGGCTTTTTACGGTCTGTAATTAAAAACAGGAATAATTTAGCTTACAAGTGGTACAAACATAACCCAGGTTTCTAGACGTAACACAGTGAATACCACTGTTTACATATAACGTAAAAAGTCTAAACAACTGTCATATAACCAGTGTCAAACAAAAGAACAGGCATGGTTAATATACAAAAACAATATTGTTTATTTACCAGTAACAGAAGTACATAAATAAGTAAACTTACTCTCATTGGTTACAAACTCCAATGAGTCACTGAATATTCAGTATCGATTCGTGCCTTTCTTGGGTCCATCACCGAGGAACTCATGGCCCAATCCGTTTCCACACTGCCCACAGTGGATCTAAGGTGTAAAATACAATTTATTGAAAGCTGGTGATTGACATAATTTGACTGACTTGATAATCAATTAAATTCATATAAGAAACACAAGAACTTTTAACTTAATAACTGCATCAAGTCAACTATCACTTAAACATATGGGGCTTTCTATCACATGATGATCACAAACCATATAAATTTCTTATAATATGGTGATTATTACTACATGCAGATTTCATTCATGTGACAAAGGAATCACACACAGATTTCATAAGCATATGGATCACATGGAGATACAATGGTGGGGAGCATTTGGAGATATCAAACATGTGGGGAGATGACACAGAGATTACATACATGTGGGGATTACATTGGGATTACATACATGTGGGAATCACATTGGGATTACATACATGTGGGGATTACATATATGTGGGGATTACATACATGTGGGGATTACATACATGTGGGGATTACATACATGTGCGGATTATATACATGTGGGAATCACATTGGGATTACATACATGTGGGGATTACATTGGGATTACATACATGTGGGGATTACATACATGTGGGAATTACATACATGTGGGGATCACATAGGGATTACATATATGTGGGGATTACATATATGTGGGGATCACATGGAGATTACATACATGTGGGGATTACATTGGGATTACATACATGTGGGGATCACATTGGGATTACATACATGTGGGGATCACATTGGGATTACATACATGTGGGGATCACATTGGGATTACATATATGTGGGGATTACATTGGGATTACATACATGTGGGGATCACCTGGAGATAACATACATGTGGGAATCACATTGGGATTACATACACTTAGGTAACACATAGAGATATTCCAGTGTCTCAGGCAGGTGGAAAGAAATGTTAATATGACTCTTCAATGTGGCATGTTGTTATGGCTCTTGAATGTAATGATGGCAACTGTTTTATATGTCACCATCATAATACTACAAAGTTAAGTTGTTATATATGCCACTTATACTTAAGAGGACAAAAATATCAAAACAATCTTAAATATTCTCTATGGAGATATTTGATGAAAATACTTTAAAATCTTCATGTGATAAATTTATCATTCATTACCAATTTGTAGCAAGTTTCAATTCCTGATTGAAGAAAATTCAAGAACAATCTGAACAAATGTGATGTATTATGATGATTTTTTCTACCAGTTTATGAATTGTTGATAACTAATGTCAAAATCACAAGATAATTCATTGGGTTATGTCCCCTTATTTTCAAACTTAATTGACTAAAATAGGAACCGATATATTCAATGATGGATATTTGCAGATACACTATTTTTTCATCAGATATAATTTACAACAAAGCATAATTATTTCTTAATTTCTCATTATTCACCTTGATGGCTGTCTTTGATTCGGGTGACCTGCTCACAGAGTCAGGGTTGATTAGTTTGTTAAAGGCTGGCCAAGGTGATGAGTGCTCATACTTCTGTGAACTATGAAACAGTTCATTTCCACACTTCTTACATGAATACACTCCTGGAATGCAAATGAGGATTTTTAAATGGTTTTATGTTTGAATATCAAAATGATTTCTTGTAGAAGATTTTAGATACACATAATATCATTTAAAAACATTTTTTTCTAGCTTCATGCGTTTCCCCCTGCATCTTCATCCACAGGCAAATGTCACAATAAGAAAGTATACATATAAATACATGTACATATTACATTTATTTTAGCATACATGTATAAATGGGCTGGAACTTCTGTTTACAGTATAATATTCTTATTGTAAGTGTATGACCTGTGTTTGATCAGAGTCAGTGGTAACTGAGGTCATGAGTTCGATCCTGGGAGTGAAAACGTATTATCATATAATTCTATGCCTGTTCTACCATTCCTGTAAATCCTGGAAGTTAATAAAAATGTTGCTTTCCTCATGCCTTTTTGTCCTTTTTCTTTCATTCTGGTG